>NC_064641.1:313556263-313861085 GCF_023864345.2 Schistocerca serialis cubense
CTCTAAAACGAACTTTTATGTCCGTTACTGTTTCTTTTTAATTGATTGGACAGTAGGGGGAAACACAGCATTCCTCTCATAGCCTTACATAGTAATAGTACGACTGAGCCAAGAACGTTTCATTTCGTACCTTTTGTGAAGCAGTTACAGACATCAAACAATTCCAGTATAATGTGTAGCGATTTGCTATAACTGAAACGGTCCAGTTATAGGGTAACAATTTTGTGCGTATATACTTCCATGCGAATTTTGTTCACAAGTTGTGTAGTTTTTGTACTCCACGAGATGCAGTTAATTTCTCGCAGTAAAAAAATGGCATATAATTTACGTAAAATATTTTAAATTAGGAAGGTAAAAAGGATGCAGTAGATAAAATGGGATGTAATTTGTTTTTCATGCCACAAAGATGGAGTTAGCGAAACAGGCAATCTGGGACAAACGAGCGTACTGGGATTTGTTAGAATCATAGAGAAGACACGAACTAACGACGAGAGTGATGTCTGTGCACCCGTGTGTTAACCTAAACAGCACTAGCTAGAGATTGTTATATTTTTTTTTAATGAGCGACATAGATATAACTATAAAAACTATAAATATTCTTTTATATCACGACGTATTCTTAAAAGTACTCTTGTTTTCTTGGATGAAGAAGTGAAATGTGCTATCCACTGTGAGATTAAGGACAAGAATAGGTTTTATTGTAAAGTTTCAAGAAGGAAAGAGCATTGAGCACTGAAAAACTTACAAAAATATATAAATAACGAATGTATGCTAATTAACTGGACTGATAAAATCGAATGCAGGTAAAATTTACTTTCATTTTGTTAATCAGATTGCAGACAGTTTCTTTTCATGTAAAACTTGAACTAAAACCTTTAAGTTTTATCCACAAATCAGCGCCATAGTGTTTTCCTTATGACGTAAGTAAGCTATAGTGAATCGGAAACCCACAACACTCACGTGGGACAGATTATAAATTTATTTTAAGAAAGAAGCTCAGCATGGCATCTGTTGACTGGTAAAGGTAAACTGAAAAGACACTGTACACGTGTTATTCACTTTCCAGCAGTTCGAGTAGGAATTCTCCTGTACACGTACAACAGAGAGAGAATGCTAGCTGTATACTTTTAACTAGTCCAACTAACAACCTCTTTCGAATACAGGTGGTCCCTTGGTCTCCCACCGGACAACGCGAGAATCTCGGCGATGTTTAATCAACGAACTGAGACATGTATTTATGTGCTATCTGTGAACTGTAATATGTTGTTGTGGTTTTTAGTCCAGAGACTGGTTTGATGCAGCTCTCCATGCTACTCTAACCTGTGCAAGATTCTTCATCTCCCAGTACCTACTGCAATCTACATCTTCCTGAATCTGTTTAGTGTATTCATCTCTTGGTCCCCCTTTACGATTTTTACCCACCGCGCTGTCCTCCAATACTACAGGACTAAATTGGTGATCCCTTGATGCCTTAGAATATTCCCTACAAACCGATCCCTCCTTCTAGTGAAGGTGAGCCACAAATTCCTCTTCTCTCCAATTCTATTCAATACCTCCTCATTAGTTAAGTGATCTACCCATCTAATCTTCAGCATTTCCTGTAGCACCAGATTTCGAAAGTTTCTATTCTCTTCTTGTCCAAACTATTTATCGTGCACGTTTCACTTTCATACATGGCTACACTCCACACAAATACTTTCAGAAACGACTTCCTGACTCTTAAATCTATACTCGATGTTAACAAATTTCTCTTCTTCAGAAATGCTATCTTTTCAAATGGCAGTCTACATTTTATATCCTCTCTACTACGACCATCATCAGTTTTTTGCTCCCCAAATAGCAAAACTCATTCACTACTTTAAGCGTCTCATTTCCTAATGTAATTCCTGCAGCATCACCCGATTTAATTCGACTACATTCCATTACCCTCGTTTTGCTTTTGTTGATGTTCATATTTTATCCTCCTATCAAGACCCTGTCCTTTCCGTTCAGCTGCTCTTCCAAGTCCTTTGCTGTCTCTGACAGAATTTCAATATCATCGGTGAAACTCAAAGATTTTATTTCTTCTCCATGGAATTTAATTCCAACTACGAATTTTTCTTTTGTTTCCTTTACTGCTTGCTCAATATACAGATTGAATAACATCGGGGAGAGACTACAGCCCTGTCTCACTCCCTTCCCACCTACTGATTCCCTTTCTTGCCCCTCGACTCTTATAACTGCCATCTGGTTTCTGTACAAATTGCAAATAGCCCATCGCTGCCTGTATTTTACCCCTGCCACCTTCAGAATTTGAAAAAGAATATTCCAGTCAACATTTTCAAAGGCTTTCTCTAAGTCTACAAATGCTAGAAACGTAGGTTTGCCTTTCCTTAATCTATTTTCTAAGATAAATCTTAGGGTCAGTATTACCGCAAGTGCTCCAACATTTCTACGGAATCCAAACTGATCTTTCGAGGTCGGCTTCGACCAGTTTTTCCATTCGTCTATAAAGAATTCGTTTCAGTATTTGGCAGCAGTAACGTATTAAACTGATGGTTCGGTAAATTGCACATGTGTCAGCACCTTCTTTCTTTCGGATTGGAAATATTACATTCTTCTTGAAGTCTTAGGGTATTTCGCTTGTTTCATACATCTTGCTCACGAGATGATAGAGTTTTGTTAGTGCTGGCTCTCCCAAGGCTGTCAGTAGATCTAATGGAATGTTGTCTACTCCCAGGGCCTTGTTTCGAATTAGGTCTTTCAGTGCTCTGTCAAACTATTTACGTAGTATCATATCTCCTATTTCATCTTCATCTACATTCTCATCCATTCCTATAATACTGTCCTCAAGAAAATCGTTCTTGTATAGACCCTGTATATACTGCTTCCATTTATCTGCTTTCCCTTCTTTGTTTAAAAAATATTCAAATGAGTGTGAAATCTTATGGGATTTAACTGCTAAGGTCATCAGTCCCTAGGCTTACACACTACTTAACCTAAATTATCCTAAGGACAAACACACACACCCATGCCCGAGGAAGGAGTCGAACCTCCGCCGGAACCATCCGCACAGTCCATGACTGCAGCCCCATATACCGCTCGGCTATTGCCGCGAGGCCCTTTGCTTAAATTGGGTTTCCATCCGACCTCTTGATATTCTTACAAGTGGTTCTCTTTACTCCAAAGGTATCTTTAATTTTCCAGTAGGCAGTATCTATCTTACCCCTAGTGATATGTGCCTCTACATCCTTACATTTGCCCTCTAGCCATCCCTGCTTAGCCATGTTGCACTTCCTGTCGATCTCATTTTTGAGACATTTGTACTCCTTTTTGCCTGCTTCATTTACTGCATTTTTATATTTTCTCCTTTTATCAATTAAATTCAACCTCTCATCTGTTACCCAAGGATTTCTACTAGCCCTCGACTTTTTACCCACTTGATCCTCTGCTACCTTCACTATTTCGTCTCTCAAAGCTACCCATTCTTCTTTTACTGTATTTCTTTCCCCCATTCTTGCCAATCGTACCCTAATGCTCTCCCTGAATGTCTCTACAACCTCTGGTTCTTTCAGTTTATCCAGGTCCTATTTCCTCAATTTCCCAGTTTTTTGCATTTTCCTCAGCTTTAATATACAGTTCATATCCTATAGCAAAATAACTGATGATGGTCGAAGTAGAGAGGATATAAAATGTAGGCTGGCAATGGCAAGGAAAGCGTTTCTGACGAAGAGAAATTTGTTAACATCCAGTATTGATTTAAGTGTCAGGAAGTCATTTCTGAAAGTATTCGTATGGAGTGTAGCCATGTATGGAAGTGAAACATGGGCGATAACCAGTTTGGACAGGAAGAGAATAGAAGCTTTCGAAATGTGGTGCTACAGAAGAATGCTAAAGATTAGATGGGTAGATCACATAACTAATGAGGAAGTATTGAATAGGATTGGGGAGAAGAGAAGTTTGTTGCACAACTTGACCAGAAGAAGGGATCGGTTGGTAGGACATGTTTTGAGGCATCAAGGGATCACCAATTTAGTATTGGAGGGCAGCGTGGAGGGTAAAAATCGTAGAGGGAGACCAAGAGATGAATACACTAAGCAGATTCAGAAGGATGTAGGTTGCAGTAGGTACTGGGAGATGAAAAAGCTTGCACAGGATAGAGTAGCATGGAGAGCTGCATCAAACCAGTCTCAGGACTGAAGACCACAACAACAACAACATCCTATAGATTGTGGTCATAGTCCGCATTTGCCCCTAGAAATGTCTTACAATTTAAAACCTGGTTGCTAAATCTCCGTCTTACCATTATATTATTTATCTAACACCTTCCAGTATCTCCAGGATTTTTCCATGTATACAACCTTCTTTTATGATTCTTGAACCAAGTAATACCTATGATGAAGTTATGCTCTGTGCAAAATTCTTCCCCCCTAACTCATATTCACCTCCTTCATTTCCTTCTCTCCCTTTTCTCACTATCGAATTCCAGTCACCCATGACTATTAAATTTTCGTCTCCCTACACTATCTGAATAACTTCTTTTATCTCATCATACATTTCATCAATCTCTTCGTCATCTGCGGACCTAGTTGGCATATAAACTTGTACCACTATGGTTGGCGTTGGCTTCGTATCTATCTTGGTCAAAATAGTGCGTTCACTATGCTGTTTGTAGTAGCTTACCCACTTTCCTATTTTCCTATTCATTATTAAACCTACTCCCGCATTACCGCCATTTGATTTAGTATTTATAGCCCTGTATTCACCTGCCCAGAATTCTTGTTGCTCCTGCCACCGAGCTTCACTAATTCCCACTATAATTAACATTAACCTATCCATTTCCCTTTTTTAGTTTTCTAACCTACCTGCCCGATTAAGGGATCTGACATTTCACCCTCCGATCCGTAGAATGCGTTTTCTTTGTCCTGATAATGACGTCCTCCTGAGTAGTCCCCGCCTGGAGATTCGAGTGGGGAACTATTTAAATCCTGAATATTTTACCCAAAAGGACGCCATCATCATTTAAGGATACAGTAAAGCTGCATGCCCTCGGGAAAAATTACGGCTGTAGTTTCCCCTACCTTTCAGTCGTTCGCAGTACCAGCACAGCAAGGCCGTTTTGGTAAGTCTTACAAGGCCAGATCAGTCAATCATCCAGACTGTTGCCCCTGCAACTACTGAAAAGGCTGCTGCCCCTCTTCAGGAACCACACGTTTGTCTGGCCTCTCAACAGATACCCCTCCGTTGTGGTTGCACCTACAGAACGGCTATCTCTGAGGCTCGCAAGCCTCCCCACGAACGGCAAGGTCCATGGTTCATGGGGGGGAACTGTAGTATATCGCAATACAAAGCAGTCACTGTAATTGTGAAAACAATATTACGCAGATCCAGTGAATTCCGAACCTTAAGTTGCTCTCAAATTACGTTACAGCAGCAAACCCTCTTTATTTACTTTGGATACAGGTCTTGGCTCAGTGTCCTTGTCGTCGAATTTAAGTGAATTTTCTCTTGTAGAAAAGTCAGGAGGCATTGTTAAAACCTGGTAAGCCTACATTGCAGAAACTTTTATTTACTGACAACTGCTTTCGACAGACTTTGCTGTCGTCTTCGGATCTTCAAACATTTTTGAAGACCTGTCGAAATCGGTTGTTGTAATAAAGAAATATTTCTGCGATCTTGGATTTAGAAAGGTTTTACCAAGATCTAATTTTAATATAAAAATCTCTAAATCCATCGTTCGTATCCGATGTATGCTGTCATTCAGTGCTCTAGCACAGTGTTTAATCTTATATGTTAGTTATCTTTGAGAAGCCTGCAGCAGTTAATCCTGTGTCATGCTGAACGGCACGGTTGATTTACCCGCCTCCAGGGAGTTATTTTGTACGGAGTGTCATGTGGTGGCCGCAAGAGGGTGGACGGTGGCAAAAATTGATTACCACGAGCGCCGCAGAGGCCTAACTGATGGCAAGGGCGGTCGGCGGAGTGGTGGTCACTTCACGGAGACGAACGAGCGAGTGCTGGACAGAGATGTGGCCCAGATGCTAGCGAGTCTGTAGTGCTGGTTTCATGTCAGCCGGACGTCGCTATTGTCTGCACGTGGAATGACCACCTTGGGGCACAACAGCCTAGGAGAGCGGCTGCTGTCCGCAGCTCGTGGTCGAGCGGTAGCGTTCTCGCTTCCCGCGCAGGGGTTCCCGGGTTCGATTCCCGGCGGGGTCAAGGATTTTCTCTGCCTCGTGATGACTGGGTGTTGTGTGATGCCCTTAGGTTAGTTAGGTTTAAGTAGTTATAAGTTCCAGGGGACTGATGACCATAGATGTTAGGTCCCATAGTGCTCAGAGCCATTTGAGCCAGAGCGATTGCTCCGTTTTCCCAGTCGGACGGACAGCGATCCCAGTGGAGGTGGACAAAGAGGTTTCTGCATTTAAGGAGTATCACTGCCTTAATGCTTTTGCTGCTGGCAGTGCTCGTAAGTACGAGGCTGTCATGCGCCAAGTGGTGGCTGTTCTGAGTGTGGATGACACAATGATGCAGAGAATTCATCCTGGTTTCTTGTTCTATGTGAATAATCTATTGTCTGCGTTGTTGTACAAGAATTTTTAAGTTATATGTGTAGGTAGTTCGGTAGAAGGCTGCTTGTGGCTTGTTGTGGTAGCTATCTGGCAGCCGTGGCATAGTTCACCTACGTGTAATTTCGTAATAAGATTCTACTTACGTCTAAAGAACGTTTTGTCATGTTAAGTTGTATTGTTTTTCTCGGTTATGATGACAGATTATGGCCTAGCCGCAGGCAATGAAAACTGTTAAATTAATGCCCACTTAAGTATATTGTGGCAAAAGTTCGATGTTAGTCTTACATTTAACGGAGGGGTGGTCAAGAATTCGGCTGGCGCGCGCGCCCTGGTGCAAGTGCCATAGCGCTCAGCCAACCTACCGCATTTCCCCAACCACCACGCATCTCTGACGACGAGAAGGGGGAACAGGGTGAAAGTGCGATAGGGCCGTATTTAAGTGTCAATGTAGTTGCAATTCATACAACTTTACGTTTCACATATCTGTGCTCAATTATTTTTGGCTTGCTGAAAGCATACTTTAATTGTTATCTGTTACAAACTGTCGTCACACGAACACATGCAGACAATTTCACAGATTTTCGCACTCAAGTTGCCACGTAATCGTGATGTATTTTATTTCATAAGCGAAAAAAGTCTTTCACACACATATTTTCGTCGAAATTCTGCAACACATCTAGAACCTCATTATGATGCCATGGAAATTCTAAGGAAAATACTGTAGACTTCCTGGATAGTATTACTGTGAAAGTTGTTTGTCTTTAAAAGGAGGATTGCCTTGCGGGTCAATCAGTTGTATCTGCACATGGTAAGGCGCTATTGCAACTGAAACGGCAAACGGTCTCCAGATCTGAAACAAGTGTAAAATGGGCAATGTGCTAAAACTTTTAGGGAACTGCCGTTGTGATTCTCTCAAAGCCACAATGAATTCCTCGAACCTAACGTTATTTTAATGCCAGTGAACTTCGGAAACTGAAATGTGTTTGTCGGAATGTGTCCCATCTACAACGCGATTTCCCTATTAAATGCGTCCTCTTCAAATGATAAAGAAGTGGTTTCTCACCTTGCAGTGTCTTACGGTGGGCAATATAAAATCAAGTCCATTGGAAATGTAAGGTCTGCAATCCATTCAGGGTGTTCTCATTTTCGTTCCTGGACTACTGTTTTACTCACTAATTCAAAAATAGCTAATAGATAAGTCAAATCATAAGATCGTTACCGGCATGCGCATTAACATAACCAACGTACTTTGCAGTAATGCATGAAGTTTCCATTCTCGTCGTTCAGTTGCATCGCAAGCTGTTGCAGTTGACAGCGGAATAATGCGTCTGACCTGAAATATTTTACTTTTTATACAATAAGTCTGTTTCGTTCTCCATGCCTGCAAATTTAGCACAAAGTGAACGAATCACATCTGTCGATCGTTGTAATTTTTTGCTTTGTCGTTTCCACGAGGTATTGTGATGTTCTTTCATAGTGTATTTGCAGTACCCGTCGCTTATGTGACTGCGTACTATACTCGTATATTCAGAATACCTCTCTTCTGTCATTCCCATTCATTTTTATGGGCTTGTGAGGATAGATCGCTGTAACGCCTCTTTCCGTGCTAACAGCCACTGGACCTGTGAATTTCTTTCATACCACGAACGAATAGCGAAAGGAAAACGGCGCTGATATCACGATTTTGCTGAACTCTTGAGAGTTGTGCCTACCGAAAAATGCCACGCCGCAATACTAATTGAAATGTCGCGCTGTTCCTGGTACTTTTGGGAGGGACGAGCACGCTGGAGACATGTTGTGACTTGGCTCGTTCTCACCCGCCCACCATGAACGCACGAAGTTTGGCCCGACGTGGTCGGCCCTGATGTAATGGAGGCCGTTTTTCCATCTATCGTGTTGAGCTCCGGTTAAAAAAAGAAAAAACATACGCCCTTGTTATAATTATTGCCGACACCTGTTTTTCCACGGAGGAGGACTCAGTATGATATTGAATCTTGGAGAATGTGCAGTAGTGCTGGACGTGCCCTGCCCGGCGGCAGTTGTGTTCGGAAACGCACGCGAGGCAGCCGCCACCTGCTCCGCGCCTGTAACGCTGCCGCCTGATGAGCTGCTGCTAATTGAGGACTAACCGTACCAAGCAACAGATTAAGTCGCGCCTAGCGACCAGTTAATTAGGACCTGCCGTGCTCCACTGTCGAGAACAAGCCTCTGCCTCTAGGTCTGCCACCGTAACTGACATTACCTGTCTCTGCAACACCTTCATTATCTTTGCTGTGTGAAACACGTGCAGTACGGAAGAGAGAGTCATAGTGCATCAGCTCGAATTTCTACCGAAACTACTACAATTCAAAGGGCTAATTATTACGGAGCACGGTGAAGGAGAGCGGAGAACACATCCAGGTGAAGGCATCATGGCAGGAGGAAATTAAATATCAGGTTACATGTATTTCAGTTATCTCTGACCAAACAGCAAGAGTAGTTTTGGAAATTGGCACAGGACGCTGCTGTGTTGCCTGAAGTCCAAGTACTGGTTTCATACAGCACTCCATACATGCCAGTCTTATGCAAGTATCTTCATCCCTGCATAACTATTGCTACCTGCATTCACTTGAACAAATACCTCAGTATCTTCTATCCCCACATTTCCATCCGTCATCAGAGTCTCTTTATGTGTCCTGTCAATCTACCCTTTAAGAAATGTCACTTAGATTCAGTGGTGCTGCTTTGTTAGTTACAAAATCCAAACACCTGTTCTTCATAATCACCTGTAGCACCACACTTCAAAACAGTCTATGCAGCTATGTCTTCTTTACACTTCCATATTTGACTATATTCTTGATACTTCTAGAAAAGCCGTCTTAGTTCTTAAATTTATATTAGATGCTAACAGGTTCAAATACACTTGCCTGGCTTTGTTAGTCTGTATTTTAAGTCCTGTTTAGCTGAGCTTTATACAGTTAGCTGACAAAACAGCAAATCTACTTTCGTGTCTCATTTCCTAATCAAATTTCCTCAGCCTCGTCTGTTTCAATTAGACTACGCTCCGTTATCCTTGTCTGTTTCTTGTTCATATTCAGCTTAAAACATGTTTTCGGGACACTGTTTGTGCTGTTCAAATGTTCTTCGAAGTCGTTTCCCGTCTGTAACAGAATTACACGGTATTCAAGTTTCACCCTGAACTTCATTTCTTGTTACAAATCTCAGCTTGACTTACTCTACTGCTTTCTCTGAGTACAGATTGGCCGGCCGGAGTGGCCGAGCGGCTCTAGGCGCTACAGTCTGAAACCGCGCAACCGCTACGGTCGCAGGTTCGAATCCTGCCTCGGGTATGGATGTGTGTGTTGTCCTTAGGTTAGTTGGGTTTAAGTAGTTCTAAGTTGTAGGGGACTGATGACCTCAGATGTTAAGTCCCATAGTGCAAAGAGCTATTTGAACCATTTTGCGCTTAACAGACGAACAACATTTTAGTCTGTCATATAATCTTCCCAAAGGAAACAAACAGAAAATTTATTATGCAATATTTCCGTCACAGTTGCAAATATAATATTAGTTAATGATTAGTACCAAACGTTTCGTATATCCGGAAGTTATTCCCTATATTGTAAGATATAATGTTATTAACAAAACAAGAAACACAAAAATTTCTTGCCCGGAAATTACAGCAATGCAACAAATCTTTTCTGCACTACCAGCATTTTTAGTGTTTCTCTGTAGATAATTCATTTGTATCTACATCGTATTAATGTAGCAAATGTTTCTTTCCTGCATTACGTTTCCCTCAGAGCAAAATGTTTGTATATCATGTCTTGTAATTAACACTGTGTCGCCTAAAACAGGTAATGGTTGAGAATGAAAGAAAAATTCGAAACTAGGTGCTAATACAGATCTCTGAAGGAAATATTAATTAATAAACTAGAAATATATTGATTTACTGATGCAGCTACCATCACAATGTTGCAGTTGTGAAAACAGGAACATTATTTTGCACGGGATAAATGGAATAAAATAGAACAGGTTGTATTCCATTAAAAAATAGAAAATTCTGAGGATGCCATGGTGGTGAACCACTTTCAGTTTACAAGTAATCACAGATCTGTAATGTGTCGAGGGAAACTATTACAAAACTATAACGAGACAGACTCATCAAGCAGCAAGTAAAAATGTAGCTTATGAAGAATTATTTGGGAAAAGGGAGGAGCACGAGATTGTATTAAGCTAGTAAGGTGTCATCTTACAGAATATGTAGACAGAGAAGAAGGGAATATTTACTTAATAAATTGGACTAAGCAACAGTAGATTATATTGCACGTGCAAGGGAAGGAAATAAAAACTAATTTGAGACCCAAACAGCCACTAGTTGAAGAAAAGGGTAACAAGAACATTACTGAAAAAGCTGCTACGTAAGAGTACCTGAAACAGAATCGATAGTATGTAGTCATAAAATTATAGGTTATTCAGTTCAAAGTACACTACTGGCCATTAAAATTGCTACACCAAGAAGCATAGACCCTGAAGAAATCAGTAGCCAGAACAACCACCTCTGGCCGTAATAACGGCCTTGATACTCCTGGGCATTGAGTCAAACAGAGCATGGATGGCGTGTACTTGTACAGCTGCCCATGCAACTTCAACACGATTCCACAGTGAATCAAGAGTAGTGACTGGCGTAGTTTGACGAGCCAGTTGCTCGGCCACCATTGACCAGACGTTTTCAATTGGTGAGAGATCTGGAGAATGTGCTGGACAGGGCATCAGTCGAACATTTTCTGTATCCAGAGAGGACCGTGCAGGATCTGCAACATGCGGTCGTGCATTATCCTGCTGAAATGTAGGGTTTCTCGGGGATCGAATGAAGGGTAGAGCCACGGGTCGTCAAACATCTGAAATGTAGCGCCCACTGTTCAAAGTGCCGTCAGTGTGAACAAGAGGTGACCGAGACGTGTAACCAATGGCACCCCACACCATCACGCGGGCTGATACGCCAGTATGGCGATGACGAATACACGCTCTCAAAGTGCGTTCACTGCGATGTCGCCAAACATGGATGCGACCATCATGACGCTGTAAACAGAAACTGGATTCATCCGAAAAAATGACGTTTTGCCATGCGTGCACCCAGGTTCGTCGTTGAGTACACCATCGCAGGCACTCCTGTCTGTGATGCAGCGTCAAAGGTAACCGCAGTCATGGTCTCCGAGCTGATAGTCCATGTGGCTGCAAACGTCGTTGAACTGTTCGTGCAGATGGTTGTTGTCTTGCAAACGTCCCAATCTGTTCACTCAGGGATCGGGACGTGGCTGCACGATCCGTTACAGCCATGCGGATGCCTGTCATCTCGACTGCTAGTGATACGAGGTCGTTGGGATCCAGCACGACGTTCCGTATTACACTCCTGAACCCGATTCCATATTCTGCTAACAGTCATTGGATCTCGACCAATGCGAGCAGCAATGTCGAGATACGATTAACCGCAATCGCGATAGGCTACAATCCGACCTTTATCAAAGTCAGAAACGTAATGGTTCGTATTTGTACTCCTTACACGAGGCATCACAACAACGTTTCACCAGGTAACACCGGTAAACTGCTGTTTTTGTATCAGAAATTGGTTGGAAACTTTCCTTATGTCAGCCGTTGTAGGTGCCGCCACCGGCGCCAACCTTGTGTGAATGCTCAGAAAAGCTAATCATTTGCATATCACAGCGTCTTCTTCTTGTCGGTTAAATTTCGCGTCTGTAGCACGTCATCTTCGTGGTGTAGCAATTTTAATGGCCAGTAGTGTAATAAGGATGTGAATAATATGAAACAGGAAAATATGTTTATCAGGTAGCGCATTTTTTTTTTCATTTAAGGGCACTATAACTAAATACACAGTGAAATACCTGCTAACATTCGATGAATTTATATAGCTTAATAAAAGGATCACGAACACAGGTAGTTAATAAATTATGTAACTAATATAAATTAGGGATGTAAATTTAAGTGTGTACAGCCATTTGAGGTTTGAGGAAACAAAACTGTGCTGCAGATTTTTGATGTTTCAGCAAAATGATGGTGGGAAAGTAAAAGAAAATGAACTGAAAAAATTTACTAGAGCGTATCTCCATAGTGAAACAGTGCTCTGACAGAGGAACAATGATGCAATTACTTTACTGCAGTTGAACAAATATTAGGGGACACAGCCAGGAATCCATGCTTGAACATAAATGTAGGTGCTATACAAACTTGCAGGATACGCTGTTGTAGCTGACCACGAAATGCACGTGTGCAATGTCCTCATTACTTCTCAAACGTCAGACGTTGTCATATCAGTGTTTGGTATAATTGTGAGTACATTACGCAGGAGCTAAGTGGCTTCAAACGTGGTGAAGATTTCGGTGCTCGTATGGTCGTTATATCTGTGACCAAATAGCCGAAGTTCATAGTGTTTCAAGAGGCAGCTTACCGATGATATATTCTGCCTACGTGGAGAGCGGATAAACATCATCCGCTAAACCACAGCGCCGTTGAACATGTATGTTGAGTGATCGTCGCGGACGCACATTGAGGAGGAGAGTGACGAAAAATAAGGAGACCACATCTTAAATAATCAACGCAGAGTTGGATGTCGCACTCGCGAACCTTGTCGGCACCAAAAAAACTCGAAGGGGGCAACATAGTCTGCGAACTACAAGCTGGAATTCCAAAACCACGCACCAGTGACGCAAATTCCCGTAACAGGAAAATCTGCTGTCGAAGTCATGAAACCTAGACTGTAGAGCAGTAGCAGGAAGCTATTTGGTCGGTTAAGTCTTGTTTCACACTGTTTGCAACTTATGAACGAGTTTACTACCCAAGAGTGAAACGTCGCGTGGCTTTGGTGATGATTTGGGCAGCAAATAGTGGTATTCCATGAGCTATATTGGTACTGTGTATAAAGTTTTTGATATTGTAGTATTAGAATTTCAGATATGTTTCAATAAAGGAATGGACGAACATAATGAAGTCAATCATTCGAACATTAAATTTTCTAAAGCTAGTTCGTGTCTGCGTAAAACAATACAGAATTGTGGGTGCGTCTTGATAGACGCAATTTTTGTTTCATTAATTCCCCAAAGTAGTTTCGGTGAAATATCACAATCTTCAGTGTGTATTTTTATGCGTACTGTGGTGTAGTTCGAGGGGTAAGGTCCCATGTTAAAGTTGATACAGCCATAAATGAAAGGCATCGACGAAGACACGTCCTTTAACAGTTTCTTTATAGCGACGCTGCTGTAAGTGTACTTAGGCGTGAACGCAGAACCGCTCGGTCCACTCTTTGATAGCTCGCTTTGATTTCCGGTCTGATAGCAGCACCATTGTAGTTCAGACCCAGCAGGAGCAAGCTAGAGTCATTACTCAGAACATTGTTCTAAACTTCATAGTTAAATGCAAACAGAGTCTCGACTGTGACTCAGCACGAGACCAAACCGTCTGCGGTTTTTAAGTACTATTCAGGAAAAGAACAGTTCATCATTGTGTTGCGCGATTGTCTTAAAAATTTATATCGTTCATCATATGGACATGTACTTCTATTAGAGTTAAGCATTCTACATTAAAGTGCTTTAATGATATTAATCTAATATTCATCATACGCTGTAGCATCCACAAAACCTCCTCCAGAGAGGAAAACTACTTGGAACTGTCAGCTTGTTTGCTAAGGCATTTTTAAATAGCGACATGTAATTTTATATGTGTTTTCAAGTGTGTTTCCTCGTGCGCTGTGTACACGGTCCCATTACGTTAATCTGACCACCGCCTTTGCTCGACATCAGTGTGCAATAATCACTCACAGACAGAAAGTGGCAGCAGATGCCCCAAATACTATTTAAAAATCACAGATACAGGAATGATTGAGTTACATTGCGTTAAATCAAACACTCAGTTTTTGTATATCGTAAGAACATAAGAGCACTATGGTGATTAGCATGTCCAGTAGTTCATCAGCAGATTCCCATATTCCAAAGTGCAACCAAAACAAGTTAAAGTTCGATGCTGCACTTCAATTAGTAGACGGAGAACGTTAAATTTCCAGCCAGCTCTTAGGGTTTAAGTCCCTTTGGTTTGGAATTTTTCTAAGTATATAAATTTTGTGGCCACTTTAACAAGTCTGAAAATGTATCAAAAGCTTCCCAGCACATTACCTCAAGACCGATCTGTACCAGCCACCAGATGCAGACTGCCGGAAATGACCAGAGACCGCAGCTAGTTCATGCTTTTAAGTCTTTGTTTCCCTTTCAAAAATTCACAACTTACAATAGAGGAAAATGGACCACTATTCAATACATACTGTACTTCCAAATATGTCACTGAGAGAGGACGAGTCACTTTCTCAGTGTTCTCCATATTCAAAGGTACAATTTAACGTTGATTTTACACCTGAGACATCTGTTTATTGAGACAACAGGAATTTATCAGCATGAGTGGGTATTGAAGGGAGCATATACATTGTTAATGAACACGAGATCTTTATGGTGGCTCCCCTTCGAATAGTATGTCTCCAGAGTCGAGAACAAGCATCAGTTTGGTCACTTAACAGTAAACGTCGCAGGGACGTTTGGAGCTGAAAAACCACTTGCAGTTATTAGGGAAAGGACTATCTTAAAGCACTTACTGGGCCTTCCCGCAGTGGTAACACCGGTTCCCGTCAGATCACCGAAGATAACGCTGTCGAGCTGGGCTAACACTTGGATGGGTGCCCATCCGGTAAGACGAACGCTGTTGGCAAGCGGGGTGCACTCAGCCCTTGTGAGGCGAACTGAGGGGCTACTTCATTGAGAAGTAGCGGCTCCGGTCTCTGAAACTGACATACGGCCGGCTGAGCGGTGTGCTGACCACATACCCCTCAATATCCGCATCCACTGATGGGTTGGGTTGGGTTGTTTGGGAAAGAGACCAAACAGGGAGGTCATGGGTCTCATTGGATTGGGGAAGGAAGTCAGCCATGCCCTTTCAAAGGTACCATCCCGGCATTTAACTGAAGAGATTTAGGGAAATCACGGAAAACATAAATTAGGATGGCCGGACGTGGGATTGAACCGTCGTCCTCCCAAATGCGATTCCAGTGTGCTAACCACTGCGCCACATCCCTCGGTCATCCACTGACGCCTATGAGCTGAGGATGGCACGGCGGCCGGTCAGTACCTTTGGGATTTCGTGGCCAGTTCGGGAGGAGAGAGAGATACATGATGGGAATTACTGGAATATACAGAATTATAAAATAATGATGAAAAAATTAGGAAGGCAGGGTAATTATCTCACCTATAAAACTGTAAACGTCTTGGACGGTATATGTAGTATGCAAAAGGACGTTATATGTTCCAAATACTTTATCTGATGGACTCTCAAGATAAAAAAATCCAGAAGCAAACTAAATGAAAGGTTTGCAGATAACATTACACAGCTCGTGGTAGCTGCTTAGATGCATTTACGTACGTGATCTTCTCCTACTTTCCAAGAACCTCCTCGGTACCGAACAGCAAATTTTCAAATCATCCTACATCATCTTGGAAGGGAGACGTTATTCTTCTCGGTGTCATGGTACGTCATGGTACATGGTAATGAACTAGCAACAGTGACAGCCAAAATGGCACACGACATATGAAACTCGCTGCATGTGTGCCTCTACAGTTGGTGCAGAACAATGAATGAAAAAAAAAGCCTCGGACAACGAAGTTAGGTGCTTGGCAGTGGCACGTGTTCTAGCTGCGGACGTGGATGAACGCATACTCCTCTGGATAGAATCGCTGTTCTTGTACAAGTGGATTCACTGTTTGTTAGAATGCTTCAGTCTTTCATTCTTGTTTCATATGTAGATCAGTAATCAATAATTTGTTCGAATGCTACTTATATGCTAAATACTGGGCAAACCACAGTTTGATAGTGGACGTGCACCCATTTGTCTGTTTATTGCCGATGTTCACCCTCTCCCTGATGTGGAAACCCATTCAACAGATATTTGGTAACAATATTCACTGCTAACGAAAACGTTATTCCACACCTATTTGGCTTACTTGCAGCGATTGTGTTAATATGCAGCCGGCCGGTGTGGTCGTGCTGTTCTAGGCGCTTCAGTCCGGAACCGCATGACCGTTACAGTCGCAGGTTCGAATCCTGCCTCGGGCATCGATGTGTGTGATGTCCTTGGGTTAGTTAGGTTTAAGTAGTTCTAAGTTCTAGGGGACTGATGAACCACAGATGTTAAGTCCTATAGTGCTCAGAGCCATTTGAACCATTTTTGTTAATATGCAGCCGATCTTAATGGAAAAGATGTTTTCACACAAATGTAAAACAGGGGACAATTTTCGACGAAATAATTCCAGGCATGTGCCCAAAGAATAGTGGTCTGTTTTACATCTTGATCACCATTTGCCATTGGTATCAATGGTTAAAATTACATAATGTCTCATAACATATCTTTCAACGTGCCCCGAAAAAAAATTTAGGTCACCAGTTTTCTGGCCACAAGTTGTAAGTTCCTTTTGTGCGAGAGAAACCACCAGCACACGAAACTGCAATGACCGCTTACCAATAAAAACAGAAATTTCTCAATTAATTTCAGTTTTGCCTCAAATTTTGACCTGTTTTCTGGAAACTCTAATACAATATGTATATATTCACTGATTAGTATGCTACACTGTACATCATATTATGCATATTGATAAACTGCGTGAATTGCACTCGTTCTAACATATAGTGAAGTAAAAGAAGGTAATTTTGAAAATAGTTTTCAGTAAAACAACATTAAGTGAAAGAGATATATTTAGTACTTAGTAACTTACTACAATTGTTACTACCCAAGTCTGCGAATAACGACAGTTACAGTTACATTAAGGCTTATTATTACTACAGCATTATACATTACTGTCAGTCTGCGTGGTTTTCTGGCCAATCCTTGTTGCGAGGCAGTTCACGCAAAGAACCGGTAAATAGGTAAGGCCTAATGTAGCCCTAGAAGAAGGCCTGTGTTAAATGGAGACAACGCGATGCAACCCTGAGTATTGGCTCGGCTTACTACTGATCCGCTCCACAAAGGCGTGGACCAAGACGAAATAAACTTATGAAGTGTACGCGGGCTCTTGAATTTCCTGACTGCAAATTCCAAGGCGCAACAGCAACCTCTGACCACCGAGAAGATATTGAAAGTAAATATTACCTGAAAAGTATGAATACAGAAAGTTCCCAGATGAGGAAGACACAGGTAAGTCTGGTGTGCTGTAAAACGTATAGAGTTTGAGAGAGATTCATAACCTTGTCCAAAATTGTCGGGGCCATAGCTGGTAAAGTATTTATAGAAACAAAACTTCTCACAGATTTGCTTTGTTTTAATTTACAGACTTCTATTTAATTTTTATTCCGACGGGTTTCGTGGTCGCGCTTGGAATAGGGCTGCGTCGCCGAAACTAGTGCTGGAAAAATCTGAATGCAACTCGAGTAAATGAAATTCAGCTGTGGAACACTAAACGGGAGCCACCTGTAGTGGCCGCGTGGTTTAGGGCGTCGTGTCACGAACTGAGCGGTCCCTCCCGCCGGAGGTTCGAGTCCTCCCTTAGGCGTGGGTGTATGTGTGTTCTTAGGTTAGGTTAGTTTAAGTTAACTTAAGTAGTGTGTAAGTCTAGGGACCGATGACCTAAGCTGTTTGGTCCCTTAGGAATTCACACACACACACACACACACACTCACACACACACACACACACACACACACACACACACACACTAAACGGGTGAGGCATGGGTTTTGAATCTGGACGTTGCTGGTTTTGCTATTTCTACCTTACGCTAGTAAAGAAATATTTAACATTTATTTTATGACAACAATACGGAGAATTTGGTCAAATACGATTTAAAATTTTGCTAACTGTGTTCCTGTGTCCAGTTTGTTTTTGAAGAAATATCAAAGTATGACAGCATTAACAATTTCTCTTACAACAAAACTACAATTTGTAGTGTTAGAATATAGTTTAAAACTTATTCACCAGGTAAACACTTGCAGTTTAAGAACTCAATTTCCTTAACGTCACATGAAAAAGGCAAGTGTAAAATATGTTGTAAAATTTAACAATTAGTGATTTAAAGGAAAGTTTAAAACGACTAATTTAAAATTATAACAAAGTTTAATGTCATAGATACACACTCCTAAAGCCAAATGCGTTGGCGATGCGACCACCCTCCTTAGTCACTGACTGTTTGTTGCAGATCCACTTAATTGTTACACCCCTTCTCTTCACGAGTTTTTCCCAATACCTTATCCTATGCCGTAGCCTTCCTTTTTCTCCCAGCACTTCCTTTCAGATATACCAATTACGAATGTGTGAGCTCCGATGCAATATCCAGTAATTTTAATTTTTCTCCTTCCCGTTTCATAATAGATAACGATGAACTTTAACTGGTGTCATAGGACGTCCATCCAGAAGAAATGCAACGAACCAAATGAGATTTAAAAGGGCTGTGTCTTTGATTAGTAATCAGAACGTCCGTAGTCCCAGGTTCGGACACCACAACAGCTTAAATTTGGAATAAAAATGAGGTAGGCGACCAAAGACTTCTAGCACAAGAAGTCACCCTCATTTTCCGGACAGCCTTGTCAGAGAAGGTGGAGGAGCCGACAGATGTTCAGGGCTCTCTCTTGCCCTAGCGATGGGAAACTGCCTCTAAAAGGCGGAAGAATCAGCAGTGACCAGCGGCATGAGGATGCAAAAGGCAGTATGAAAATTCCCACACTAAAGACACATACCGTGTCTTCACAGACATGTGACGCATAACTGAAAAAGCGTCGTGATGACCTCTCCACGCCGGCCGGAATGGCCGAGCGGTTCTAGGCGCTACAGTCTGGAACCGCGCGACCGCTACGGTCGAAGGTTCGAATCCTGCCTCGGGCATGGATGTGTGTGATGTCCTTAGGTTAGTTAGGTGTACGTAGTTCTAAGTTCTAGTGGACTGACGACCTCAGGAGTTAAGTCCCATAGTGTTCAGAGCCATTTTCTTGACCTCCCCAATGTCAAAAGGTTCTGGAATAGTCCCCTATTCGGATCGACAGAATGGGACTCCCAAAGGGGAGGTGAATATTGAGATTGAATAACCAACAAAAGGATAGAGTTCTACGAGTCTGGAGGTGGAATGTAAGAATCTTGATCGTGGTAGGTAGGCTAGAAGATCTGAAAGGGGGAAGTCAAAGACTCAATCTAGATATTTAGATGGTCAGCGAAGAGAAATGGAAAGGAGACAAGGATTTTTGGTTCGAAAATGGTATAAAGAGAGTAGGACTCGTTATGAATCGGAAGTTAGAGCAGATAATGTTTTAGTGTGTTTGAGTTGTTTTTATCGGAATCGACTTCAAACCAACACCAACAACGATAGTGCAGCTATACAAACCGACGTCGCAACATGAAAATGAAATCGTAGAGAAACTATATGTGGATATTGAACGAATTTAGTACGTAAAGGAAAATGAAAATCTAATAGTCATGGGGAGACTGGAATGCGGTTGCAGGGAAGGAGTAAAAGAAAGGGTTACGGGAGAGTAAGGGCGTGGTACTAGGATTGAGAACGGAGTATGACCAATTGAGTTCCGTAATAAATTTCAGCTAGTAACAGAGAACACTCTGTTCAAGAATCACAAGAGGCGAAGGGGTCCTTGCGAAAGGCCACGAAGTATGGCAATATTTCAGTTAGATTACATCATGGTCAGACAGAGATTCTGAAATCAGACACATTATTGTAATGCGTACGCAGAAGCGGGAATATACTCAGATCACAATGTAGTATTGATGAAGAGTACGATGAAGTTTAAGATAGCAGTCAGGAAGGATCAATATGGAAAGATGTGGAACACGGAAGATTGAAGGCAAGAAGAAATCCGGTTGAAGTTCTTTAAGGCTGTAGATACTACAATAAGGAA
The DNA here is from genome assembly GCF_023864345.2 of Schistocerca serialis cubense. NCBI lineage: Eukaryota > Metazoa > Arthropoda > Insecta > Orthoptera > Acrididae > Schistocerca > Schistocerca serialis. The sequence continues at coordinate 313,576,732 of NC_064641.1, forward strand.
TAGCTTAATAGGCAGTTTAGTTGATGAGGAAAGGACATCCCTAAAAAGGGCAATCACAGAAGCTGAAAGAAAAACATATGTGCAAAGAAGTTAACAGCGAAGAACGCATGGCTAACAGAACAAATACTTGAGCTGATCGATACACAACGGAAGTACAAATACGTTCGGGGAAATTCAGGAATACACAAATCAAATCGCTGAGGAATGAAATAAATAGGAAGAGCAGGAAAGTTACGACGAAATTGCTGCAGGAAAAATTTGATGAAATCGAAGAAGAAATTATTGTTGGAAAGACTGACTCAGCATGTAGGAAAGTCGAAACAGACTTCGGTGAAACAGAAAGCAAGGGTGGTAACATTAAGAATACAGCGGGAATTCCATTGTTAAATGCAGAGGAGACGGCGCTTAGGTGCAGAGAGGAAATTTAAGTCGTGTATGCGATGAGAGATTTGTCTCATGCGATCGAAGAAGAAAGAGGAATAGATTTAGAAGAGATAGTGCACCCACTATTAGAATCAGAATTTAAAAGAGCTTTAGAAGACTTAAGATCAAATAAGACTGAAGTGATAGATTACAAGTCCTGAGTATTTCTAAAATGATTGGGGGACGCGACAACAAAACGACTAGTCATGTTGTTGTGTACAATGTATGAGTCTGGTGATATACCACCTGACATTTGGCAAAATATTATCCATACAATTCCGCAGACTGTAAGAGCTGAAAAGTGCGAGGATTATCGCATAGTCAGCGTGCGGCAGGTAGGGGTAAGTTATAGGAAGAGACTGGTAATATACAACACGTAAAAGACGCTACAGGGAATAATAAGAGTGGAAGATCAAGAGCGAAGTGCTTGGATTAAAAAGGGTGCTAGAGGGGGATGTAGCTTTCATTCCTAGTATTCAGGTTATACATCGAAGGGGAAATGAGGGAAAGAAATGGAAGGTTCAGGAGTGGAATTCAAATTTCGGGTTAAAGGATGAACGATTCGATGATGACATCGCTTTCCTCAGTGAAAGTGAAGAAATATCACATGTTCTGCTGAATGGAATGAACAATCTAATGAGTACAGAATACGGATTGTGAATCGAAGAAAGACGAAAGTAATGAGAAGTAGCAGATATTGGATCAACGAGAAACTTAACATCAGGACTGATGGTCATGAAGTATATGGAGTTAAGGTATTCTGCTACCTAGGCAGCAATATAACCAATAACGGTCGGAGCAATCTGAACATGAAAAGCAGACTAGCGCTGCCAAAAAAGGCTTTCCTGACGATGAGAAGGCTATTGTTATCAGACATAGGCCTTAAATTGAGGAAGGAGTTTTTGATAATGACCGATCCGTGCACAGCATATTACAGTAGTGAAACATGGATTGTGGGAAAACTGGAATAAAAGAGAAGCGAAGTATCAGAGACGTGGTGCTACAGAAGAATGTTGAAAATTAGACAGACAGACAGACAGGAATTGGAGAGTTCTGTGCAGAGTCGGAAAGAAAAGGTGAACGTGCGTTGAAAACGCTGAAAATAACGAGGACAGGATGGTAGTTCTTCTATTAAGACATCGGGGGATAACTTCCGTGGTACCGGAGGGAGCTATAGAGTGTAGTAACTACAGAGGAAGACAAGTACTTGACTACATACAACAAATAACTGAGGACGTAGGTTCCAAGTGCTACTCCGAGGTGAAGAGGTTGGCACAGTCTCAGAAATTCGTGTCTGGCCGCATCAAATTAGTCAGAAGAATGATGACTCAAACAAAATAAAATAAAAGTTATAAGAGTGTTCGATAGGACTTGTAACTTTTTGTTCATTTCTTTACTCGATTTCATCAGCCTCTTTTGCTAATGTTTAATCCTGACCCCTTTCTCAACTGATGTTTAATTCTGTGCTTTGGTTCTACCCAGCTGATTAATCATTATTCTATCCTTCAAGTCACGCCCCATATTTTTCTGGGTTCCGAAGGGTATCCCTCAGTCTTTACTAAGTTAAGAAAAGTTTTTCTAGTCATAACCACCCTCTCAACGACAGTATTTTCTTAATCTAGAATACATATACAGGATCAGTATCGCCGAAATATGTTTCACACATGACTAACTTGCTTATAAAACAAAATATTCTCCGCATATTCCAGAAGGCTCTTGACAACGTGTCCCGAAAGCGACTTCTAATTAAATTGCGTGCCTATGGAGTATCGTTTCAGTTGCGTGACTAGATTCGTGATGTGATTTCCAATCAAAAACAATACAGTTTGTAATAACTGACGGAAATTCAGCGTCTAAGGTGGAAGTAATATCTGGCGTTCCCAACGAACTGCTGTAGGCCCTATTTTGTTTATGATTGCTTAAAAGATTTAGGAGACAATCTGAACAGCTTTCATAGATAGTTTGCAGATTATCGTGTGATGTAAGTCTTTAGACGACGAAAACGAGTTGCAAAATGATTTAGACAAGGTATCTGTACGGTGTAGAAAGTGGCATATGACTCTAAATAATGAGAAGTATGAAGTCATCCATATGATCACTAAAAAACATCCGCTCAGTTTCAGTTACACGATAAATCATACTTCGCCAAAGGTTGTAAACTCTACTGAAAATTTACCCTTCTGAAAGGTTTGATGCGGTTCGTCCCGAATTCCCCTCCCGTACCAGCCTCTTCATCTCAGAGAAGCACTTGCAACCCTTGCTCTCAGATATTTTCCGGACGTATTCCAATCTCTGTCTGTATCTTACAATTACAAATAACTTAAATGGGAACGATCACACAGGTAACGGAGAGAGTACCACAGATATGATACACGAATTGGGGTGGCAGTTGTTAAAAACAAAGGCGTTTTTTGCTGCAGCAGGAACTTCTCATGAATTTTCAATAACCATCTGTCTCCTCACAGTGTGAAAATATTTTGTTGGTGATCATCAACAAAGGTAGAAATGATCGTCGTAAAATGTAGGATGAATCATTGCTCACACTGTTCGAGAGTGGAAAGGTAGCGAAGTGGTTTAAAGGTGGTTCTATGAATCCACTGCCAGCCGCATAACTGTAATTGCAGAGCAATCATATAAATGTAAATGTACGGCTGAGACGTAACACCAGCTAACTTTTCTACCTTATTGTGTTAAAACAACAAAAACCCTTTCAACAACCAAAGATCAGAAAGAAAATTTTTAAACCGCTAATACCACAACGTCGCTAAGAAGACTGGCTGGCTAACAACTTCGCTGAGACAACTACCTAGCCAACAACGTCGTTGAGAAGGAAGGAAGAAACAAAATTCAACACGGCAACGAAACGCCAGTGACGATTGCAGCAGTGCTCTTGCGTCGTAACATTGCCTACAAACAACCATCCAACAGCATCCACTGGCAGCAATCAACACACTGACGAGCAACCTTCTAATATATGCGAGATATTGCAACAATGTGAGCACTTCCAGAAATAGCCGTCAGTACTGTAACTCAGGTTGCGACTGACAGAACTACTAACTCGACTGGACACACAGTATGCGGTTCCCACTGCCACACAGACCTCTGTACACAAGCGAGTGCGACCGCACGCTCGTATTTCTCGAACATAGTATCACTGCATGTCAGAGTGAGGGGTTCCGGTCGGTTTTTGGTGAGTCAATCGCCAAGTTCCTCATCTGCTTTACCTATTTCACTGGAATGCGTTCCAGTTTCATTCGCGGTGTCAATTTCCATATCATTGTCGTCGTCATGTGCTGCACTTTCATCTAGAGTCGCAAGACTAACATTGATTCTTATACTCTCTATAGCTTCTTCCATTAACACATCTCTGCTCCAATATTTATTTTCAATTCGTTTTACATGTTCCCCAACTTTTAACCAATCATGTTGGTAATCTCAGATACTGTCTCTTTGATAACCTGTTTCAGGCTAGTTAAATATATATTTTCTTGCAGTTTTTGTTGCCTTATAATCTAGATGACCTCCGTAGGGTTCAAATCACAGTGGTATGATGGCAGCCTCAGATAAGGATAGCTCCACGCTTTAAAATTACACCTGCTTTAAAATCAAGCTTTCGGTTATTAAAACATACAATTTGTATAAACTCATTTCTTAATCACATCTCTTCTAAACTGACTTCGTTAATTTATCTCTGTGAGCTATTCAGTTATGTTCTTTTTGCGAGATGCAGCAGTGGGAGCTCTATTTGCTGAACACCATGATACTACCAGCTGGGATGTTAGGAATCACTGTCCCTTAACAGTTTGCGATAATTACTACCCGTATTCATATCACCATGGTGGTTTTGGGATATAGATTTCGAGTCATTAATTAACTCTATTCTCTCTACGAAACCCATTGTTTCTGCAGCCTGGGAAACAATAGCTCTTTGTCCTTCACTGCTATTAGTCATTACACCCGGAACTTCATTCTACCAGCGCATTTTATGGTACGGGGTGATCAATCTTTATCGCAACGGCTTTCGCGGCGTGCGGCCGGCCAGCGAGGCCAGCTTATGTGCCTGCGAGGCGGGTGACGGAAGGAACGCAATTAATATAGCGTGGTTTATCGAGTAAGTTATTTATAATACACATAACATACACACTTAAAAAGGAAATGTAGGTTACTCGCGTGTATTAAGCAAGAGGCAGCTCGAACTTCCTCCCTCCGTTGTTAAAGCACACCTGCATAGGGAATCGTTCTTTACACTCTGGAGTCCCCACTGATGAATGGGAGCAACTTCTTGAGGAGTGTTAGTTCTAAGTTAATCTAAAGTGCGTGGATTTGGTTTGCGTATTTTCTCTTTTTAAGCCCCCCGGGACAAAAACTGCAGGGGCTTAAATCAGGGGAACGGGAAGGTCATACGTTGTTAATGATAACTCTATCTTGAATCTTTCTGTAGTGAGAATATGGCTGTAAGTTCCATCGCAGAAATCTGCAGAAAGGTCGCGAAAGCACGTTTTCCCACTTAATCACCTAAAAAAAAGTCCAAACAATATTTTCTACATATCTCTCACTGTTGTTTCCTGGAAAAAAGTGAGGCTTATTATTCTCTCACCACTAATAGCGAACCACACTCCTTTTATTTGACCTTGCAAGGGTGCCTTTTATATTACGTTATACGTTTCAGAACATCAGTACATCTAGATCTACGTGATTACTCTGCTATTCACAATAAAGTGCCTGGCAGAGGGTTCAATGAACCACCTTCAAGCTGTCCCCATTCCGTTCCACTCTCGAACGGCACGCGGGAAAAACGAGCACTTAAATTTTTCTGTGCGAGCCCTGATTTCCTTTATTTTATCGTGATGATCATTTCTCCCTATGTAGGTGGGTGCCAACACAATGTTTTCGTAATCGGAGGAGAAAACTGGTGATTCAAATTTCATGAGAAGATCCCGTCGCAACGAAAAACTCCTTTGTTTAATGATTGCCACTCCAATTTACGTATCATGTCTGTGGCACTATCTCTCCTACTTCGCGATAGTACGAAACTGCCCTTCCTTGTACTTCGTCGATGTCATCCGTCAGTCCCATCTGATGCGGATCCCACACCGCACACCGATATTTACGAATACGACGGACAAGTTTGGTGTAAGCAGCCTCTTCAGTAGACCTGTTGCACCTTCTAGGTGTTCTGCCAATGGATTGCAGTCTTTGGTTGGCTGTACTCACAACATTGTCTATATGGTCATTCCAATTTAGGGTATTTGTAATTGTAATCCCTATGTATTTAGTTGAATTTACAGCACTCACATTCGTGTGACGTATCGTGTAATCGAAATTTAGCGGATTTTTCTTAGTACTCATGTGAATAACTTCACACTTTTCCTAATTCAGGGTCAAAAAAATGGCTCTGAGCACTATGGGACTCAACTGCTGTGGTCATCAGCCCCCTAGAACTTAGAACTACTTAAACCTAACTAACCTAAGGACATCACACACACCCATGCCCGAGGCAGGATTCGAACCTGCGACCGTAGCAGCAGCGTATTCAGGGTCAGTTGCCACTTTTCGCACTAAACAGATACATCATCTAAATCATTTTGCAATTCTTTTGGTCCACTGATGACTATACAAGACGGTAAATGACAGCATCATCTGCAAACAATCTAAGACGGCTACTGATATTGTTAATATAGATCACGAACAAAAGAGGGACTATAACACTTCCTTGGGGCACGACGGATATTATTTATGTTTTACTCGATGACTTCCCGTCCATTACTACGAACTGTGACCTTTCTGACTGGAAATCACGAATCCAGTCGCACAACAGAGACGACATTCCATAGGCACGCACTTTGGTTAGAAGACGCTTGTGAGGAACGGTGTCAATAGCCTTCTGGAAATCTAAAATTATGTAATCAACTTGACATCCCCTTCGATAGCACCCATTACTTCATGAGTATAAAAAGCTAGTTGTGTTTCGCAAGAACGATATTTTCTGAATCTCTGCTGACTGCGTGTCAATAAATCAATTTCTTCGAGGTAGTTCATAATGTTCGAATGCAGTGTATGCTCCAAAACACTACTGCAAATCGACGTTAGTGATATAGGCCTGTAATTCAACGGATTACTCCTACTTCCGTTTTTGGGTATTGGTGTGACTTAAGCAATTTTCCAGTCTTTAGGTACGTATCTTTCCGTGAGCGAGTGGTTGTATGTAATTGCTAAATATGGAGATATTTTATCAGCATACTCTGAGAGGAACATGACTGGTATACAATTTGGACCTGAAGCCTTGCTTTTATTAAGTGATTTAAGCTGCTTTGCGACACCGAGGATATATACTTCTATGTTTCTAATCTTGGCAGTTGTTCTTGATTGGAATTCAGGTATATTTACTTCGTCTTCATTGGTGAAGGAGATTCGGAATATCGCGTTTAATAACTCTGCTTTAGTGGCACTGTCATCGGTGACTTCACCGTTGTTATTGCGCAATATAGGTATTGATTGCGTCCTGCCACTGGTGAGCTTTAAGTGTGTGCAGGATCTCTTTGGGTTTTCTGCCAGATTTCAAGACAGAGTTATATTGCGGAGGTTATTGAAAGCATCTCGCACTGAAGTACGCGCTATATTTCGAAATTCTATAAAACTATGCCAGTCTTTGCGATTTTGAATTCTCTTAAATTTGGCATGCTTTTTCGGCTGCTTCTGCAACAGCGGTCTGACCCGTTTAGTGTACCATGGCGGATCAGTACCATCACTTATTAATTTATGTAGTATATATCTCTCAACTTCTGTCGATACTATCTCTCTGAAATCATTCCACATCTTTTCTACGCTTACATGATCAGATCGGAAGGAGTGCAGACTCTTAAAAAGGCGTTAAGAGCATTTTTATCAGCTTTTTTAAACAGATATACTTCGCGTTTCCTTTGATGGTTATAGGAGCTACGGTATTCAGCCTAGCAGCTACTCTCTTGTGCTCGCTAATCGCTGTATTCGTCAAGATACTACTAATCCAGGATTATTTGTAGCTAACAGAACAAGTATGCTTTCGCAAACATTTACGCTTCGAGTGGGCTCATGAACTAACTGTTCAAGATAATTTTCTGGGAAAGTATTCAGTACAATTTCAGTTGACGTTCTATGCCTGCCGCCGTCTTTAATCGTACAATTTTCCAGCATATCGAGGGTAGAGAAGTCACCACCGACTACTACTGTGTGAGTGGAGTACTCATTTGAAATGAGACTCAAGTCTTCCCTGAACTGTTCAGCAACTATATCTTCTGAGTCGGTGGGATCGGTAAAACGACCCAATTAATAGTTTAGTCCGATTGTGAATTATAACCTCTACTTATACTGTTTCTCTAAATTTCACTACAATTCAAACTACTTTTGACAGCAATAAATACTCCACCACCAATTGTATTTTATCTATCCTTTCTGAACACTGTTAGATCGTTAGAAAAAATTTCAGCTGAGGTTATTTCCGGCTTTAGCCAGCTTTCTGTACCTATAACTATTTGAGCTTCAGTGCTTTCTATTAGGGCTTGGGGCTCTGGTTCTTTCCTAGCACAGCTACGACAGTTCACAACTATAATTCCGATCGTGCTGCTATTTTCTGGATTATTTAATTTATTTTGTGAACAGTTTTGTGAATTAATTGTCAAAATGCAACCTTTTTGCAGGTTCCCTAGGTTTTAAATTCTTGCACTGCAGCTATTGAATAGGGCTGTAACATCATTAGATTTGTAGCCGTTTGAAGAGAGCCTTAAGAAATTTACTGAGAAATATGTGAAACTGACTTTCTAGGAGACCTTTCCATATCACCTTCAATGTTGTCCAGAGTTTCGTCTATGAGTACTGTAAATCGTTGTCTATGTTTCCTGTGAAGAACACCTCTGTTTCACTAAATTTGCTTCTCAGTCGATGAATTGTTCTTCAATTAATTCCGTTGAAATAATCTCCTTATTTGATGACTTGATACTGTATGCACAAATGTACACATGAGAAATCTTTCGCGAATAGAATACTTCTATTTCGCCGTTTCACTTGAAATACTTTCATTGTGAACTGCATTACGTCTCCTAACAGACTCGTGCTACCTGTGTAAGGCTGCTACACAATCAAAGGTCTTGCAGCGGAGGAGCAATTTACATCCCGCCAGAGCCGCCAAAGTCTGCCTGCCAGGAAAAAAATTCCCACCGTGCGGTTAAATTAGGGATTGGTCACCGTGTAAAATGCATGAGTTGTACACACTTGTGAGAAGCGACGCTTGTGAGAAACTGGAACGTGGCGATACTTGTGGGAAATCCGGGATGCTAAGGGACCACCACAGGGTGTGTCGCAAATGCTGCGCCACTACCTGCTCGGCCACTACCTGCTGCCGCTTAGTGTGACTGAGCGATCGGCTTGTGCCGGCCCGGGCAGCTGCCGAGGGACATTCATGCTCTTCCGCTGCAGCCAGGTTACATTATTTCAGAATTTGTTTGGGCAAGGAAGAGTAGCCTTAGTCAAATTAGAAATCGGAGCTGATTTTGCCCCCACGATATCATGTCACCATTAGTTGCAGTACAGTTGTGCGTAAGAACTTTTTCGTTGGAATTTTTATTGTGATTTATCTTACATAGGGCATAATTTTCGCTCAACCTCATACATAACGATGTATTTTACAGAAACTATAGAAACCGAAAATGTTTTCCATCTTTCAACCCCTCACCCAAAATTAGATATGATAGGAGTGGAAACCTTTTACCATATATTGAAAGGAGCCAACTAAAGAATTTGGTTCTCCGTAGAAACTTTTTCTTTAACTATTTCGAAATAAACCTCAATTTTTCCGTACCGCGCAGAGAAGTGTACTGAGGTCTAATGTGAGTCCTGCTAGCAATTAGGCTTAAGGAATTCAAAATTTATGTGTGAAAAAAGATGTATTCATCGTCCTCATTTAGTGGACTTTGTGTCGTTTCCAGGGAACACCACGAGGAGGTAGACTTTCTTCATTCAGCATTGTATTAATTTACAATATTGACAGGATCATTATTTATTTACAATTTTTTACAATAAGGCTACCGGCGTGAACTGAATCCCTTTTCAATCTTTGCAAGTATTGCTGTAGCTTCAGCCATTTCCGTTTCATTGTAATTTCTGTGCATAAGGCACATAAGTAAGAAAGGAATTTATACTGCCGTCAACTTGGAGTCTTGCAAGGGTCTTACAAACCATCTCATCCGTCTTAATTGCGGACTTCTTTCTTCTTTTCCCACCTAGATTGAATACTAGTCGTTGCCCATAATATTCTACCTCTTCTCTGAGAATTTTTACTAAGGAGTAAAAATTTGTATGAACCTTCGAAATTATTAATGTATTTATCCTCCGACTGCATCCTTCTGAAACATTGCTGGTGCAGTGACGCCTTCCTGCGGAATTCCATATATCTCTTGGCAGGTCTTCATTATCCAGCCATTGTTCAACAAAATAGTCGTAAAAATCCTGCAGTTTTTCATTATCTGGCGTGCTCTCCTGAATGCATAGCCACCCATTATCTAACATGTCCAGGGGAATGTGAGCCAATGCGAAACACAATCTTATGTGAAAACGAATTTCTTCGTTTTCCTTCTAGGCAGCAACAAGACCGCAATTCTGCACTTGCCTCCACATACACTGATTGAAATGGTAGTTGCAGCCATTAATCCTTGCATCCGGAAACAAATGTGTTACTGATTGGATGATTTCAGCTTCAAAATCCGTCATGATAGCTGCAAGCTTCCATCCCAGTAAGTTGCTCTTAACAGCTGTGAAAAAGCGATCGGACGTTTCTCGCTTTTTATTGGGTAGCAAGGCGTACACGGTTGCGACTGTGTTTGTTTCCTCCTCAGAACTTGAAATATCGGCATGAACATTAAATAACTGTCCGAACTGCTTGCTGGAGCTTTAGAATGTTCCATCGACAAAGAACGAATTGCAGTCTGTTAAACAGGATTTTCCCCTTTTGCTGGCGAACACCAATATCCAGTCATTTGGTCCTCTGTCGTCATCTGCAAGTAAAAATTTGCTCCCATCGTTTATTAGCAAATGATATTCCTGCAGAAATTTTCCTGCAGCATCGGTCGGATCTTGCGTAGATCCTATGCTTTTTGCCTGATGCGTTGCAGCGATCGTTTTGCACTCCTGTGTGACGGCAGTGATGTGACGATGCAGTACTGAACTGCGGTGTGCTACCTGTTTGGTTTCCCTGTAGACCGCCCGCTACCTGTCCAGCCGGGTCTCCTCACAAATGTCGCTCCTCACAACTGTCGCTCCTCACAAGTGTCGCAATCCCAAAATGCATATGCAGCTGCAATTCGTCATGGAATGCTACCGATTGATTTGGAACTTTTCATTACCTGAGATTGCTTTCAAGCGTTCCACAAGCTTTGCAGCAATGTAGGAATGTTCGCTGGTACCTTTCTCTGACTGTTAAGGTTTGTTAAAACAAAGTACCATCTCTTTTAAAATTTTCTGAACTGTTTCTATTCCCCGAAAAATTTATTTCCAGTTTTGAAAATATAAGTAGCTTTCTCAGCGTTGTGATTTCCTTTGTCTACTCATAATGTTCTAAAATTTTCTCCAAATGTGTCTTCTATTGAAGTCATCTAGAGGAACTGCTTTTCTGGAATACCTTCTTTTCTTTGGAATTTTAACTTTGTCTCCTGTTTCTTCCTCTTCTTACAATCTTTCAAAACTATTATCCTACGACCTCTCCTAATATTTCTGCTTGTTGCAAAATTGTTTTCTGTACATCTATCAGTACCTGATTCTGCTTTTTTTCCTTACGGAAAAATCGTGGCAACGGTCACACACCTGCAGCACAGCAGAAGTTCGCTGATTGCCAGCAACAAGAGATCAGTTCAAGTGCATGGGTGGCACGTCGTCTTGTATACCAACTCACTGCCCACAGAAGATATGTGTACAAGGACAGCTGTCGAGGCACTGCCCTGTGGGCCACTATGACTAGGCTCATTATAGCTCAGAACCTGTGATTCCAAAACAGTGATAGGATTACTGCAAGAACTCGCCATATTTTTCCCATAGATGTTTACCACCTTATGTAAGTACCGTTTTGAAATTAAAAAAAGGCATGCAAAAAATCTCAATAACTTTATTTTTACATGAAAGCCTGTACCTTAATCTACTTTTCTTCATAATTTCCGTCAATACTGAGGCACTTGTCATAACGTTGTACCAGTTTTTGAATAAGCTCCTCATAGAAGTCTGCCCCCTGACTTGTTAACTAATGCATCACCACTGTTTTGACTTCGTCATCGTCTTGAAGACGCTGACCGCCCAAGTGTTTCTTCAAGTGCAGGAACAGATGGTAGTGACTGGGCGCAAGATCGGGGCTGTACGGAGGATGATGTAGAGCAGGGCTTAACGACTGGCCGGTTTTGAGGGCGAGTACTCGCGTCTGCTCAGGCACGTGCTCGCGAGCAGGTGCAAGGTCGTGGAGAAGGGAGGGAGGGGAGGGAGGGGAAATGCACGCGCACTATGAATGGGACCGCTGCGTGCCTATTGAATTCGCGCCGACTGTGTAACGTTAAAAGTACTACGATCAGTTCTAACAGTCACTTCGCTGGTTAAGAATCATGTCAAGTCGCCGTTGTGTAACCCCAACCTTGCTTTCGCAGTTCAACCCCCATTGGAAGGAATTGTATCTGTTTACAGAAAAAGATGTTGTTGCAAAAGTTTAGTATGTCACAAAACGCCGAATTCTTTTAGGAAATTTAATTTGCAGCGACATTATATGTCGTACCACGCGAAAGACTACGGAAGTGAAATATGTAATGGACCAGATCGTGCACAGGAAGTTATTAAACTTAAAAGCCAGCTATCCGAAGAAGATCTGGATGACGAAGAAAAATCAACTGAGGCAGCTCTGAGAGTGAACTACAAAATTGCTTTGTTTTTAGCAAAAACCCTGCGGCCCTTCACTGATGGCGATTTAATAAAAGATGTTTGGTAGTTGCAGCGTAAAATTTGTGTCCATCTCAAGTTGAACTGTTTCGGATTGTGCAATTATCTGACATGACCATTATGTGTCGCATACAGGACATGGCAGACGACGTCCAGAGCCAGCTTGCAAATATCTATAAAGATTTTATGGCGTATTCTCTAGCTCTGGACGAAAGTGTTGATATCACTGGAACAGCGCAGCTTGCCATATTTATTAGAGGTGTTAATAGAGATCTTCAGGTGAGGAAGGAGCTCCTCGATGTAGTAGCCGTGAAGAACACTACAACCGGAGGTGATATTTTAAGTAGTGTTGAAGAAAGCGTTGAAAATATAGGATTGTCGTGGAATTCTTTAGTTTCAGTGTCTACAGACGGTGCACCAGCGATGACAGGGAAAAAAATTAGGTTTCGTTGCGCTGTTGAAGTAGAAAATGCAAAAACTGACCGTGCCGAATGAAATAAGGGGCGTTCACTGTGTGATCCACCAGGAAAACTTATGTGCAAAGAGAATCACTCTAAAAATGTGATGAGTGTTGTTGTTCGTACAACCAATTATATAAGGAAGCATGGGCTACAACACAGACAATTTGAAAGCTTTCTTGAGGATGTAAAAAGCCAGTATGGTAGCCTGCCTTATTACAGCGAGGTCCGCTGGCTTAGTCGTGGCGATTTATTAAATCGAATTTTTGCCTATTAGATGAGATAAATATGTTCATGGAAATAAATAAATGCTTTGAACATTTCACTACATGTTAAAGATCTGCTAATTACTCATTTCATAGATCGAATACGAGCTTTTAAAATGAAATTGATACTTTGGGTGAGTCAGCTGTAAAAAGGAAATCAAGCTCATTTTCCTCCATTATCATCCATGCAAGATGTTCACAAAGACTATGAACGTTATTCACATAGTTTAGTTGCCCTTAAGGAAGAATTTGATCAACGCTTTCAAGATCTGACAGCACTAGACAGTGATTCTGATCTGTTCACCTCTCCATATTCAGCGAATATTGAAGAGATTCGTCCTGAGCTGCAACTAGAAATTATTGACCTGCAGTGTGACAGAGAATACAGAGACAAATTCCAGAACAACAAAAACATTTTGGAATTTTACAGACACTTCCCTCAGGATAGATTTCCTCATTTGCACAAACTGGCAGCTACAATAATATCAATGTTTGGTTCCATGTATGTTTGTGAATAACTGTTCTCTGCAATGAAATGTAACAAGACGCACCTGAGAAACGCATTGTCTAATCGAAATTTAAACTGCACGCTGCGCCTATGATGCACAAGAACAATTACTTCGAACATAGACGCAATTGTAAAGGGCAAAAAGTACAAGACAACAGAGAATCCCACACTTCAGTGACATCTTTTATTGTGTAACAGTTCACAAACTAATACGAATGTAGAGGCATACACTAAGCTAATAAAATTATGTGCCACGTGCACATTCTCCTTTATTTGTTTCCTTTGTCACAGTAATAATTCGTGAGTGATATCCCTGCAGGTGGCCGCGGATTTTCATTGACTGGCGGCAGCTGTTGTGTGCCCCACAAGACTCTCCCCACTCTCCGCTCTGGTCCGGTAGTGGGGGTAGCGTGCTTGCGCTGCTCCGTGCTCGCGCCTTGCTGCACACAGCTTGCTCGGCGAGCACGTACGTTGTGAAGCCCTAATCTAGAGTTTCCCATCGAAAAGATGTGATGAGATCTTTGGTCTGATTCGCCACATGTGGACGGGCATTGTCTTGCAGCAAAGCGATGCCCTTGCTCAACTTCGATAGACTGTTGCTTTGATTCCGGTGTGACGTTGGCCATCCATGTTTCATCCCCCGTAACAATTTGGCTTAAGAAATCATCACCGTCGTTGTGGTATCACTCAAGGAAAGTCAATGCACTGTCTACACGTTTGGTTTTGTGCACATCCGTCAACATTTTCGGTACCCAACGTGCGCACAATTTTCGGTAATTCAAATGCTCTGTCACAATGCCATACAAAACACTACGAGAAACATTAGGAAAGTCATCCCGCAAGGAGGAAATCGTAATGCGTCTGTTTTCTCTCACCTTATTGTCCACTTTCTGCACCAAACTTTCATTACCGAATGAAGGACGCCCACTCCGTTGTTCATCACACACATTTGTATGGCCATCTTTAAATGCTCTCACACACTTTCTTTTCCATCACTCATAATGTTTTCTCCGTGAACTGCACAGATCTCACGATGACTATCGATCGCTTTTCGGCGTTTAGCACTAAGAAATCTTTTAACAGCCCGTACTTCACAGTCCGCGGGACTCAAGATTATCGAAACCATCTTTAACACTCAGTACACAACGTAAGCAAGGAAAAATCAGACTGTAATGGGGTCAGTGCGTAGATTAAGGTACAGGCTTTCATGTAATTAAATTATTGAGATACCTTTGCACCTCTTTTTTTAATTTCAAAACGGTACTTACTTAAAAAAACACGTCTCGTATTTAGCTATTTCCGAGACGTTCAGTACATCAGAGATCAGACTTCATTGAACATCACATCGAAAAAATTTTGGAGTTGATAAACATTGTAGTTTGGCTGTAGTATATCGAATTAACTACCATCGACTTAATAAGCCAGGACTCACGCCAGGAAAGGGACACATAATATTCAGAGACAGTGCGGTATTCATGTATATATTGTTTACATTCTTGTACTGGATGAATCAGAGCTCAACCGATAAATTTCCGGAGGTTGCAGTATGGATCAAAAGACTGAAAAAAGGTTTGGTGCCAATGGGCGTTACAGTGCGTGTTTTAAGAGTTGCGACAATTTGTTTACCTTTGACTGTATGAGATACATCACTTCTATTGAAAGTTCTTAGCTTTCCATATTTCAATAGGTGGTAGTATGGAACAAAATAAGAATCTGAGTCCGATAAACTGGACTCTAAAGTAAAAACGTAATAGGTACGTGCACTTGCTTATCTTCGTTTCTGTGACACACATCTTCTCGACTGCTGAACAAGTGCTTATAGTTCTTACGGTATAAATTTAAGAGCCCATGTTTGATACACAATTTTTTCTTGCTTTGGTGCAAACTTCCACACTTGGAAGTTTGTCGGTGGGGTGTCGAATTTAAAACAAGTGTAGACCTTAAATAAAAGTTTTTCGCGATAATAATGTACACCGCAGTAGCCAGAAAGCCGTGTGTCTAATACTAATAATAAAAACAGTTGCACAACATGAAAGGTCCTCAGAAATGAGATATTTATGTCCATCATACATGTCCAGGAGATGAATATGGGGAGAGTGTAAAACGAACTGCGCTAACTGTAACTAGAAGGAACACACAACTCAGTTATTAATAATAGTTAAAGTTACTGAAATTAAAATTGTGAGTGATCAAACTAAACCGTGCAGCCGTTCTCTTGGGTTTTGAAAGAGAGTGACCCGTTTTGGACTGTAATAATTATGGAACATGGGAAGTGCCACGAAGGGAACTATCTTGTTTAAATGTGCGTGTCTAGACTTTCAGAAAATCGCCGATGGTCACTGCTTCGGCTCAGTTTTCAGTCAGTCAGAAGTAATATGGCGTCCTCCCAATAGAAGGTGTTTTGTGTGCTGCAATTAGCAAAGAGAGTGTCAGTGATTTCGGTCCAGCATGCTTTTCGTTGGTGTTTTGAAGTTAATCAGCCTGCACCCAAAAACATTCGTCATTGGTATGTCCAGTTTGAAGAAACAGATTGCTTGTGCAAAGGTAGGTGCTCATGTCCACCTCGCACTTCTGATGACATGGCGGAAAGAATTCGAGAGAAGTTAGAGCGGTGTCCACGAAAGTCTGCTCGTCACATAAGCAGAGAAGTGGCAACACTTCATACGACTGCCTGGCAAGTTTTAAGACGTCGTTTGGACTAAAAACCCAAAAGGGTACACCTAGTGGGAGCTCTTCGTTGGTAATAAAGGAAAAAAATGTTAGTTTCAGCAATGCTCTACTAGAGGACATGGAAGACGACACATTTTTCCATTAGCTAATATTCAGTAGAGAAAAAACTTTTAATGTTAGTGGTAAAATAAACCCACATAATGTTCGTAGGCCTATATAGGGACTCGGGAACGCTGATGACATTATTGAACACGAAAGAAACGCATCTAATGTGAATGTTTTTTGTGCCCTTTCTCATGGAAATGTGTGCGGTCCCTTCTTTTTTGGGGAAAACACAGTGGCTGGAATCAGCTGTCTTCAAATATCGCAGAACTGGTTTTCTCCACAGCAGCAGGAGAACCACAATGACAGCGGAATGGAGCTCCACAACGCTGGCACATCAGTTTCTCAATGACAATCTGCCTCAACGCTGGATAGGGCGCCTGGCACACCGAGAAACTGCCCCCCATTTTTGGTCTTCAAAATCGCCAGCATGACCACGTATGATATTTCCTTGTGGGTATATGTGGAGGAATGTGTGTTCATCATCCCTTTACCTCATGACACAGAAGAAGTGAAGAACAAAATATCAACCAAAAATGGCTCTGAGCACTATGTGACTTAACGTCTGGGGTCATCAGCCGCCTAGAACGTAGAACTAATTAAAC
This sequence comes from Schistocerca serialis cubense, assembly GCF_023864345.2. Lineage (NCBI taxonomy): Eukaryota > Metazoa > Arthropoda > Insecta > Orthoptera > Acrididae > Schistocerca > Schistocerca serialis. Next base: position 313,593,704 of record NC_064641.1, read on the forward strand.
CTAACTAACCTAAGGACTTCACACACATCCATGCCCGAGGCAGGATTCGAACCTGCGACCGTAGCGGTCGCTCGGTAAAATAACAACCGCTTTAGCTTCTGTGTAAGTTTAAGACGAATTTAGCTATCGTCCAGATGGTGTTCGTGTTGCTGCTGGTGAAGTTATAGAATATTTATAACAGCTTAGCTAATGTTTAAGTTTTTCTATTTTACAATTCGTCCAATGTATATTTTAAAAACAGATAATTCTTTTTGAAACACTTGTAAGGATTAATGAACATTTTGAAATTAGTGAACAAAGCATACTGCGTAAGCACGAAAAAGAACTTAGCAAACTGTTTTGTCTGTTTCCTGCTGAAAAATGTCCTCAGAGTACTTTCAAGATAAGCAGTCCCGTATTTAATAAAGGAATTTTAAATCGGACTAACATTACTTTCACACAGAATAAAACTGTCTTGCTTTAAAAAGGGCTGATGTACAATGTCTTGCACAAATTGTCAGACAAAAATGTAATATAAAAAATGCTTGTCGCCCTAAAAATTTGTCTTGATTGCATAAAAATTGATAATTCATGTCAATTTATAATTGCTTATGACGTAGCTAACATTCTCAGTAAAAATACAGCCTCTCTTCATAATGTTATGCATCACGATAGGAAGTTGGTTGAATCCATTAATAATAAACTTAAAGAAGCTGATGCTTTAATAACCAAATCTGACAAAGGCTGCTCTTCAGTTATTGCCTACAACTCTTAATATATTTCTAAAACCTTAGATATTTTTAACGACAATAATATTTCGGAATAGCATGAGGATCCGACTCCAGAATTACAAAAAGAAGTCAGATCAGCTATCAATAACGCAAAATTTCTAATTAAATCTTTTCAGAAGAAAATGCTTATCAACATGAACTATCAACCCCCAAAACTTCGGTCTCAATTTGAAATTCATAAACCTAACCATCCGATACGGCCGATTTCTAATAGTATGAGTGGGGCGTACTATAATTTACTCAAATTTCTGATATTGCTGACTTTTTCATTAACAGACTATAAGAAATGATTTTCAACTGTTTTTCAGCTGCAGGCATTCTCTCCGATTTCAGATACGTTGATGATATTTTAGTCATTTACAAGGAACCTGCTGATGGCATTGACCGTATTTTCAATCTCTGTAACAAACTTCATGAGAAAATATTCCTCATCATCGAGCTCGAAAACATGGCCGGCCAATTAAACTTTCTTGACGGTTAAAGTATAAGGAAATAAAATCTCTTTCAATGTTTTTCGTAAAGAGACATACACTGATCAAACTGTACCCGAGTGTTCCATGCACCCATAGTCTCATAAAAACGCTTTCTTTCACTCTGCTATTCATAGAGCTACTTATATTCCAGTCTCGAAAGAAAAATTCAATGAAGAAATTAATTTACTCAAAACCATAGCAGTTAATATTGAATATGAACCTGGCATAGTGGATGACATCCTTAAAAAGAAAACTGTTACAAGAGTTACTACGATTTGTATCTCTATCATTGATTCTAACCCAAAAAAGTATTTTTCTATTCCTTTCTCGGGGTACATCTCCTATCAGAGTCAACGCCTTCTTCGTAATAAATACAACTGTAACGTTGCATTTTTTACCAATAGCAATATGGAAATAAACTTCATTAATGATTTAAAATCGACTCGTTGCCTTTGGAAAACTCTGGCGCGTATAAAATTTTCTGCAACACCTGTTCTTCTTACTACATAGGACAAACAGGACGTGCCTTTACAACCAGATATAAAGAATATCTTTTAAGGAAAAATGGCACTAGCACCCAAAGTTAGTCTTTTTCCGACCACCTTCTGATTTCAGGTCACACGCCTAAAGCCGTTTACGATATCAACGTTTGGCGCGCTGAGAAGAAAAGACGTATATTTGATATTCTAGCAGAATTAGAAATTGTGAAACATATTTCTCGAAATCAAAGCCTCATTCTCAATGAGCAGCTGCAATAACGTATTAAACATTTCCTCAAAGGTGTAAAGGCGTTACTTGATAAACGATTTCGAGTTTCCTCGTGCAGTTACCGAAATGTTTCTTCCATCTAAGTCAACTCATAATTTTTCGTTGGTTAAATGGATTTTATTGGCTGCATTTCATATTACATCGTTTTTCTACAGGCTGTGTCACTCAGCCCTCTTTGTATTTTCTATAATGCTGTTTTCATCCTTTAAACTGTACTTCTAAGCTCTGATGTAGACAAAATGTTACTGCTGCCAAACAAAATAGTGCCTTCAACGACTTGTACTGAATAATGTTCATTATAATATCCGTCTGTCTTTATTTGAATGTTAAGTAGCCACTTTGTACTTACGGCTGCTAGATGGTACTCTTGGTACAATGTTCGCCTGTCCACAGTTGCTTACGCGGGCGCCTCAGCCTGACGCTACCTGTGGCTCGACATATTCCAGCAGCCCATAGTGGCTTCTTTTCCAAGCATTCTACTTTAAAAATTGCGACTAAAGTCTTATCGCTTGACATTTATCTTATATGTGACATGTAAGTACTGTTTCTTCCTTGTACTGCTATTCATTACTTACACTTTTATATAAAAATTTTCCCATAATTTTGTACTTATGTTACAGACCAATTTGAATATTTAATTTCTGATGAAGGCACTCACTGAAGTGTCGAAATCTGGTCAAAAGACTTAAATTTTGTGACCGAGGGCTGTAATTGCTGTAACTCTCAGTTGTAAGGAGTTTATAGTTTGGTTTTAACGAAGATATTTGTTTTATATTCAAGCTAATGTCACGATTTCTTGGTGGGTGGGGGCAGTTAGGGGTTTTGAGGTTATTTTTAGACACGGGGTACCTTTCACTCGCAGCAGCGCCGCTGTAGTAATCTTTGGTACGGATAGCTCAGTGGAGCTTCGTTGTGATCTGTACACGTGGATATATGTAAAGATTCTCATGTTGCTTTGAGCAGACTTTGTCTGCTTCAAATTCTGCGCTCGCCTCTATTTTTGAATATGCTGGTGTCAGCGGGATTTTGAACTCCGAGTATAGCGCAATGTTCTAGTTTCATACTTAAATTCGCTACAATACTAATTCATCTCAGGTGATAGTTCTGCGGATCAACATATCATACTTGCGATTTTGTAACAATGTGCGCCGAACCTTTATCCGGATTTTAGCCTGCACTTGTTCGGAAGTGAATGGTTAGAGCAGGTTTGCACGGTCACCATTTTATTTCCTCAACTTCTATTATCGTAGTGAAGTACAAATCTGTCACAATAAATATTTCCTTCGACATGGAAGAGAGTCCATAAGATTCTTCAGGTATACCGTACCCAGTGTGAGTACGGTTTTTATTCTGTCAAGTTGCGCATTGGATTGATCCAACAAGTACGCTTTGGCTCCTGCAGGAAACCATTTCCACCTCACATACTACAGAAGTCAGGCAGACGCTCCTAATGTACCAGAAAAACATTCAGCAACATATACCTTATAGAGTCGTCCGCTGTAAGGAAAAGACACAACAATATTCTATATATTCTTATCTAACCTAACTAGGGGAACACTTGGGTACAGGAGTATTACTAGTTAGCGTAAGAAAAACATAATACGAACGAAAAATATTCTTTATGGCAAAAAAAATTCTGAGAAATCAAGTAAAAAGTTTTCTTATAAGAAATTAATAAATGTCCAGGTTCTTTTCGGAACAGTAAACTGCCTCTTGTGGATAGGAATACTATTATTTTACAAAGTATTGAAAGGTTCTTTTCTCCCGTTTCTTTAAGAATGTTACTTGCACGGCAGAATGGCTGATAGCCGCGCCTACAGAACTTGGTCAAGGCTGTCGCATGAGAATGGTGGAGGGTACTGTTAGGGAGGAGAGATGTGACTCGCACACCCTGTGGCTCACAATACCTTGAGCAGCGACGACCGCTGCCTGCGTCGCTCGCTGCTGACAAATAACACAACTATCTCTTTCTAACTGGATTGACCTTCGCCAATCAAACTCTCCGTACGCCTTGATGAAGTCAAGAACTCCTATCCGCCCCTAGTCTTACTATTGGCGTGTACACCGGTCAGATAACCAGACCACCGCGATGCCACTCAATTCTCGCTCGCAGGCATTTAACTAGTACTCTGTCTGTGTCCACACCGCACAAGAAGTGTGGCGGCCAACCCAGTGTTCAGCGCTTAATCGCGAGCGACTCAGTATAGAGTGTCACTCCGAATCGCCAACGACAGAGGTGCTGTCCCAATGAAGTACTGAGGAGAGACTTTGTTCCTCGCTCTTTGCGCACTCGCTGTCGTTACGTGTTCCCGCTCGAAGAGCGACAACAGAACGGCCACTTTTTCTGGAAAAGTTGTAACGGTACATCATTCGCTGCCTTCCCTTACTCCTCTGACCCTTTGCGTCAGAAATATTCCGCCAATCAGGGTTGCTCTTTTGAACGAGAGAATGACGGCCAATGTGGAAATCTGTAGCATCTCAGTTTGGTGTGTACTGTCCTCCTGTGAGAACTCTGTAATTATGCAGTTGGTCCATGAAAAAATGCGTCTTCTGGGCACTCCCACACAATTTAGTTGAATTTGCTTTTAAGTCGAACACAGGGGTTTTCTCTCTGGCAATAGCCGTCTTTTCTCTTGGCGGTCGCTTCAGCCGAAGTAGGTATGTAGTTGACCCAGCCCTCTGAAGGGACGGTTTTCCCAGCGGGCTGGTTTCCTCTTTAGATAAAAAATTCCTGCGGCCTTCATATTGTGTATTCCAACCTCGACTTTTTCAACCTTGGTGCGCACTTGCAATGTACTTATCAGATTTTCATATTGCTTACATGAATTCGTACAAAATTGACTCTACCTTATCGAGTTTGGGTTCAAATGAAGCGTCTTAATGTGCAGAATACGATTGTGAGGACGGAATATGTAAGAAATAAAGGTTAGGATACCACACCATCTTACATATATCCCCCCCCCCCCCCCCATCCCTAGTGACAAAACTTTTGTCTGGGGTTTGTCAATGCCGAGGAAAACATTGACAAAGTCAGACAGGAATTGTTCTTTTAGATTTTCCAATAAACTTTCTTAGCCATTCTTAACAATTTTGTAACTATTTCTTTGTAGCTATTGTTACTAGTTTTTAATTATATGATCTGTGTTTGTTGTTAGGCAAACACAGACATTACAAAGGTTAATTTTCTTTTTTGTTGCCATCATGTGTCTGTGTTTTTCTTTTTCATTTCCAAAAGTTGCTTTTACAATATTAATTTTTCTAAACTCTTTAGTGTACAGTCTATAATGTTAGTGTGGTTAGTTCTTTTCTTTAGTTAAGCTTTGTGTGAATGTTCGCCAAAGCTCTGTTGTGTCACTTTGTTCATTTATTTATTTCTTTTGTGTGTCACTGATTTTTCTTTTTAAAGGTTGAAGAAGCTTTTCTCTTAAATCATTCCTTGGTACTAATGTTATGATTGTAACAAAAATGTCTTTATTAATATTTTTTACAGACGGAAAAATACTACATAATTCTTTTTCTAATTCCACATATAAAGAAAATAAGAGATTGTATGGCTATCATCATTTAGTGTGATTGTCTAAAATTTTGAGGTATGTATAAATTAGGGACTTTACATACTTAATAAAATAGTTTTCTTACAAATAAGTTGGTAAGTATTATTTGCATTTATCTGGTTTCTACAATCTACACTGGTTGTATTTACTCTGTCCATTTATTTGTTCGATGATCTCCATGGAAGTGCTGGAAGGCGTTGACTCATTTATATAGGTGTCACAAATCTTGTGAGAAGCGCTCTAGCATGCAACTCCGGGGCTCATTTGCTTCTATTGTCATAAAGAAGTGATATTTTTAACCGATGATGGTGACTGGGGTTTATTGAGTATACGGTGATGTCTTGGTACTCCTTTGCTGTCACACCTGGGGCGCTATGGCAGTTCGATGGCTGTTGTAGGTTGGACATTACCGACGATCGGCACCTAATATATGTGCCATGACGTCTTGGTACTCCACACCTGGTTCGGTACGGCAATTTGGTGATGTGGTAGGGAGAATGATGTTCATTTTGCTGAATCCATTTCTGGATAATGCTTGTTGGTACCGCTTAATATTCCGTTTGACGTTCGTTTGTATTTCTTCGACTATTCAAGGTTTATTTTTTTGGAGAGTTGGTTGTAGTAGTTAAAATGCATCAAAGTTCATGGAAAGACATTTGTAACAATTTTCTTTGTAGGATAGGAGACAAAGGTATCTTGCTGTCTTCTGCCCTTCTTCGTCTTGCGTATTCTGTTCTTCTGTTCTTTCTGACATTCGTCTGTTCTTCGTGGGCTAGGAATATGTGAATTTTAATTTAGGAAAGATATAGGATTTATAGTATCTGTCTGCCTTTCCAAATATAAGTTGATGAGTTTATTTCTTGTACCTGATTTGTAGTCTTGTCGTATCATGATTCTCCCCACACTTGTCCTTGAAGTAACAGTATCTTGGCACATGATATGTCCATGCTGCACGTTGCACTTTGTCCTTCTGAAGTCCAACCTGGTTGCAACTTGCATTTCCAGTGTGGCGTTGGTCTTCATGTTGTTGTCATTGCTCTAAGTGCTTTCTCAACATGTCTGTAACCTCTCTATCGCTATCTCGAAGCATCTGGTGTTGATGGAGCTGGCGATTGATGTTGGGGCCGATTTCCCTCTGACGCATAGAAATATTTACAATTTTTTACATATATTTTTAATGTTATTTACAAGCAACTCTGATTTTATAAAATGCAAAAATTTTCTGATTGTGGCAAAATTTAATAGACTGATATATTTCTTTATTCTAATTATGTCCTACCACTTCTTCATCCTTTTATGGGTTGTGTGCATGTTGTAGGGTACTCAATACTACAAGAAATTGTTAGTCTGCTTTGTGTACCTTTTTCTTTTAATTATGTTGTTCTGTTGATCTATTAATTTAACTTTTATTTAGTGGTTAGTATAAGATAGGGTGGACGTTAGTTTGCCTAACCTATTCCGCATTTTTCACGTCAATCTTTACGTTTTGCAGTATTCGGTGGCCTAACGTCTACTTCTAGTTTCCCTCTGCTATGTTGTTCTTGTCTCTGTGGACCATAATTTCCGCTGTAATTATTCGCGCCTTGGTCTCGCCAGTTGCTGTTTCTGACGTCGTGACCTCTTTCAAAGCACCCTTGACCGTTGGCATTTTCATTCCTAAACCCATATTCACCACTGTATGAGTGTTAATTACCGTTCGTATATCGGTACCAATTATTCTGGTTCTCGTTTCCATGCCAATTACCTCCATTATGCCACTGTCCTGGTCTCTTAAATTGCCTGAAATTATTGGTATTAGGGTTGCGATTATTATTATTATTGGAATAATCGTTCCTAGTCCTCCCATTTTGCTGTTCCCTCTCCTTTCTTTTTTCTTTCACCTCGTCTTCTTTAAACATGAATTCAAGTTCCCTTAATACCTCTTTGAATTCTTCGGTATTTTCATTTTTTCCTACTGTCGTCTTTTGATATTTTACCGGTAACTTCATTCTACATAGACGTATCAGCTCTCCGTTACAGTATGGTTTGTCTAGGCATTGATTCTTTTTGTCCATTGTGTCAAAGAATTTTACCTCGATTCTCTTCCCTGAGTTTTCATATGCTGTCATCTGAAGCAACTCGTATTTAATTTTGTTTTGCGCCTCCATGGACACTCTCTTTCGAAAAATGCTGTTCTGAACTGTAGGTAAGACGTACAGGTAGCAGCGATCGTTTGAAGTACCTCCGCTACTGTTCCTGACATGTGTGCACGATGAATGTGAGTGCATGCAAGCTACCGCCTTCTTCTTTAAAATGTTGACATTTTCTAACTGTTAGGAAGTGGTCTGTATCATATCTACTCATAAATACGGTTTGTGTCTGATTCGTGAACTTAAGTAATCTGCCACTGCTTGTGTCATCTTGCCTATTCTCTGGTAATCTACCGCCTGTCTGGATATGCTCAGTTTTCTGTCCCATAATTGCACCATATCGTAACAATGATGAACAAAAGTGTTGTTCGTTTGTCTCTCCTCTCGTCATTCGCGGTACTGTACCTGTGCTACTGTCATATTGTGTCATTGGATTTACTAGTTCAGTCGCCTGTCTTTCTATTGGTATACGCTGACTGTATGCGTACTGTTTCTCCTGATGTTGTGCCTGGTTCTATGGTATGTCATGTATTACTTTAATCGGGGTTTTCTGTTTCGATTTCTGCGCGAGTGTTACGTCTGGCCTTGGTTCCACTTGAACTTTCTTAGACGGCGCGTGTTCGTGTACTGAATTAATGCTTGACGTATAAGTTGTTTCACTACAGGTGTAATCGGTATCGATCTTTACTTCGATAATTTGTATCAACTCTGTTGGAAGCTTTTCAAACTGATTTTTGTTTTTAATTTCTATCTTACTGATCCGCTGATCATATTTTCTCAAAGCAACTTTTCGACCTTGCTTTGAATTGCTTGTTCTTCCGAAATTTGTATTGCTGTTCGAGTGGCTTATTTGTAAAACGTTCCACCTTTCTGTCAACGTTTACGATGTCCAATTGGACCTTGTCCACGTCAGTGCGTAATTGCTGCCGACTTTGTGTTATTACCTGAATTCTTTCTCTGGATTCTTTCGCGTCTTTGTTTATGTGTGTGATCTGACTATCAATTCTAGCGATGCCTTTTTTCACCCGGATTTTAATCTTTTGAATCTGTGTCTTTACCTCTTGTCTCAAGTTCTGATTATCCTGTTTCAGTTTCTGATGCTGTTCCGTCATCTGTGTATTCTGTTTCGTTATACTATCGTTCATTTTTTGTAACATCTCCATGATCGTGTCCTGTCCGGTAACACTACCTCCTGCTGAACTGTGTGTTCTCGTTCTATTGTTTTCTACTCGGTCAGTTACGTCGTTTACTGGGCTATGCTGTGGCGTTTCTAAGTTCGATAACTGCAACAATCCGTGCCGTCTTCCCTTCTCCCTGTGTTGTTCTTTGTGTTCAGGACTAGTTGCATAAGTCATTGAACCATTACGTGGCGCAAACAATTCCGCCCACTGCACACTCTGTTGTGTATGCCTTGTGTTTCAGGTACAGTTGCGTCTGTTACGGAACCTTTCCGTAGCGCTCGCAACTCCACAAGATTCTCTGCCTGTTGCTGAGACATATTTAGAACGTGTACAAGAGATTCGACGTATTCTAAATGTTCCGTCCCTTCCTCACTGTCTACTTCTCTTTGGACGTCAGCTAACTTCCGATTCATTGACTGTATTGACGCGTATTCTGTCTCTGAATATGCGCTAAACAAACGTGTTTCTTTAGCCCGTTCCGCTGTTAATCTTTGCCATTTCCTGCGTGCGCTGTCTATTTCTGGCTCAGAATGTGCCCTACACGGAATTTCGTATTCTGGAAATTCGATGATCTCGTCCCTTCGATTCCCATCTGTCTGATCTGTCTCAGTTCTACCACAATGTAACTGAACCTGTTGATTCTGCAACTCACCGAGTGTCCTGTTCTCTAATTCACCGTCTGTCCTATTCTCAGGTTCACCGTCTGTCCTATTCTCAACATGCTGATTTATTTGCTGTTTATCTGATTGATTTTCCCCCCATCTTGTCTATCTGCTGTCTATCAGGCAATCTTCCCGCTTTTGCTCTAGTTAACATGGAAGTTCTTTCAACACGCCACAACCCTATCTACAAAACAGTACGACCACTTACTAGTTGGTTGAACCCACAACAACAGTATCATGACTTCTCGGCTGTTTTGTCTGCTCTGCTACAGTTTCCAATTTCCACCTGTGCTCTTGCTAAGGGAGACAAATGTTACTTCTTAATTCTAACTTATTTGGTACTGCATCACTCTGCGTATCAGCGCTCAGTCCAGAGCCGCGCGACTGCTACGGTCGCAGGTTCGAATCCGGCCTCGGGCATGGATGTGTATGATGTCCTTAGGTTAGTTAGGTTTAAGTAGTTCTAAGTTCCTGGGGATGGTTGACCATAGATGTTAAGTGCCATAGTGCTCAGAGCCATTTGAACCATTTTAATCAGCGTATCTGCATCACTCAGCATCTGTGTCTATCACCTGAAACTCCTATGCCCTTAACAGCTAGTCAAAAATCGTAAAAATCTTAGATTTACCAACACAATAACACAAGACTTTCTCCTTACAATTCTACATTTCTCGCTACTTGTATCTCTTCTAATCCTTAATCTTTCAAAATAACTCTTTAGTACATGAAAGAAATTTTTTCCTAAGTGATAATGCTGCGATCTACCATACCTACCTATGATATGTCATCTATTCTGACACTTTTCTATCTTGGTAACATACCGACTTTACCTATCCAGGCAGTTTGACCTATCCTGGCAGGGTCGCCAATTTCAGTGAGTGTGTGGGTTTTATTCTGTGAAGTTGCACAATGGATTGATTCAACAAGTACCCTTTGGCTGCTGCAAGAAACAATTTCCACCTCACGCTACTACAGAAGTCAGACAAACGCTCCTAGTTTACCAACAGGAACTGCTTGAAAAACATTCAGCAACAAATATCTTCTTGATTCGTCTGCTGTAAGGAAAAGACACAAAAACATTTTATATATTGTTACGTAACTAGTGGGATATTTGGGTACAGGAGTATTGATAGTTAGTGTAAGAAAAAACGATAAAAGAAACGAAAAATAATATTTATTGCAATAATAATTCTGAGAAATCAAGTGAAACTTTTCTTATAAAAATTTAACCAATTTCTGTGTTCTTTTCAGAACAGTAAATTGCCTCTTGAGGATGTTGTTGTTGTGGTCTTCAGTCCTGAGACTGGTTTGATGCAGCTCTCCATGCTACTCTATCCTGTGCAAGCTTTTTCATCTCCCAGTACCAACTGCAACCTACATCCTTCTGAATCTGCTTAGTGTATTCATCTCTTGGTCTCCCTCTACGATTTTTACCCTCCACGCTGCCCTCCAATACTAAATTGGTGATCCCTTGATGCCTCAGAACATGTCCTACCAACCGATCCCTTCTTCTGGTCAAGTTGTGCCACAAACTTCTCTTCTCCCCAATCCTATTCAATACTTCCTCATTAGTTATGTGATCTACCCATCTAATCTTCAGCATTCTTCTGTAGCACCACATTTCGAAAGCTTCTATTCTCTTCTTGTCCAAACTATTTATCGTCCATGTTTCACTTCCATACATGGCTACACTCCATACGAATACTTTCAGAAATGACTTCCTGACACTTAAATCAATACTGGATGTTAACAAATTTCTCTTCTTCAGAAACGCTTTCCTTGCCATTGCCAGCCTACATTTTATATCCTCTCTACTTCGACCATCATCAGTTATTTTGCTCCCCAAATAGCAAAACTCCTTTACTACTTTAAGTGCCTCATTTCCTAATCTAATTCCCTCAGCATCACCCGACTTAATTAGACTACATTCCATTATCCTTGTTTTGCTTTTGTTGATGTTCATCTTATATCCTCCTTTCAAGACACTGTCCATTCCGTTCAACTGCTCTTCCAAGTCCTTTGCTGCCTCTGACAGAATTACAATGTCATCGGCGAACCTCAAAGTTTTTATTTCTTCTCCATGAATTTTAATACCTACTCCGAATTTTTCTTTTGTTTCCTTTACTGCTTGCTCAATATACAGATTGAACAACATCGGGGAGAGGCTACAACCCTGTCTTACTCCCTTCCCAACCACTGCTTCCCTTTCATGTCCCTCGACTCTTATAACTGCCATCTGGTTTCTGTACAAATTGTAAATAGCCTTTCGCTCCCTGTATTTTACCCCTGCCCCCTTCAGAATTTGAAAGAGAGTATTCCAGTCCACATTGTCAAAAGTTTTCTCTAAGTCTACAAATGCTAGAAACGTATGTTTGCCTTTCCTTAATCTTTCTTCTAAGATAAGTCGTAAGGTCAGTATTGCCTCACGTGTTCCAGTGTTTCTACGGAATCCAAACTGATCTTCCCCGAGGTTGGCTTCTACTAGTTTTTCCATTCGTCTGTAAAGAATTCGTGTTATTATTTTGCAGCTGTGACTTATTAAGCTGATAGTTCGGTAATTTCCACATCTGTCAACACCTGCTTTCTTTGGGATTGGAATTATTATATTCTTCTTGAAGTCTGAGGGTATTTCGCCTGTTTCATACATCTTGCTCACCAGATGGTAGAGTTTTGTCAGGACTGCCTCTCCCAAGGCCGTCAGTAGTTCCAATGGAATATTGTCTACTCCGGGGGCCTTGTTTCGACTCAGGTCTTTCAGTGCTCTGTCAAACTCTTCACGCAGTATCATATCTCCTGTTGTGTCGGTATCTGGGCCGACACCGTGAAGTTGAGATGGCTGAAAAGGCAAGCTAGACTAACGCAGACGGGCGTGAAGTACTGGAACAGGATACGTAATTAATGTTAGGAAGAAAAGTACGGAGCAGGATTAATACTTATCTTTAATATCATTGTGGTACATCGATCTTGACGATACACAGGAGACTTTAAGTACAATCACTGTATGGCTAATGGCGCCTTGCTAGTTCGTAGCCATTAACTCAGCTGATGGCTATTCTGTCTCTCGGCTAATGAGAGAGAAAGGCTTCGTACATCTGGTCGGTAGCTAGGTTCTCGTACAACTGGGGCGAGTGCTCTCTCGTATCACGAGACCTGCCTTGGTGGTGGCGCTAGGTCTGCGATTACACCGTGGCGACACGCGGGTCCGACATGTACTAAATGGACCGCGGCCGATTTAAGCTACCACCTAGCAAGTGTGGTGTCTGGCGGTGACACCACATTCCTCCCCCGCAAATCGGCGAACGGTTGTGTGATAAGGCTTCCGCCCGCCGTGGGGAGGACCACATGTTGACGTATGCGATGAGGTGGGGAGCCTAACAACAGGCGAGGCTGTGCCACCCGCACCCGGCCATTCGGTCCGAGGGGAGCTAGGAAACGCCTGAAAAACTAGTCCAGGGTGCACGTCAACATGCGGTGTATGCGCCCGTAAAGAGACAGGAGGGACCGAAGGATCAACCTCCATTGCGTCGGGGTAGCCGACGCGCGATGACGTCACGTGGTCCGGAGCGGGTGGGAGTTCCATGGCGGAGGACAGCTGGTCACGGGAAGCGATCGGCGGCGCGTGACCCTGGGAGGCGCTTGGCGGCTGCAACGAAGCGTCGAATGCGGGCGGCGCCGGCGGGAGAACAAGCGGCGGCGGCGGCGGCTGCTGCTGCCGCGGCGGCGGCGGCGCGTCGCCATCGGGCAAAATATAAGGCATCGTCGGTAACACCTGGGGATGAGGCGAGCCAGTAGATGGGTCCCCAGGGCGCTGACCGGACGGCACCGTCGCTGAAAGCAGACGGGGAGCGGCAGAACCCGAGCGACGACAGAGGCGCAGCTGATTGAGATGCCGACGCACCTCACCAGAGGCCCCCAAAACCAAATACATCGCGCGGCCGAGGCAGCGAAGAATGCGCCCTGCGAGCCAACGCCGTGAACCTCGATAGTTGCGATAAAATACAACGTCGCCTGGAGCAAAAGCAGGAGTCTGCCGCTGCACAGGAACCTGATGCGGCGGATGCAGCAAAGACATCATGGTGCGATGAGGACGACCGTGGAGCAACTCAGCCGGCGAGCGACCATCTCGGGGTTGAGAGCGATACGAAGACAAAAAGAGCAACAATGCGTCCTCCCGAGAATGCGACTCTTTCAATTTCAACATCTGTGACTTGAAAGTCCGGACCAATCGTTCAGCGGCACCGTTGGACTGAGGCGAAAACGGCGCGGATGTCAGATGTTGAATACCATTGGCCTGGCAGAATGACTGAAATTCTGCGGACATGAATTGTGGGCCATTGTCGGAAACAATAGTCTGCGGAAGACCTTCATTGCAAAAGATAGCAGACAACGCTTGGATGGTGGCGGAGGACGTCGTGGAAGACATCCGGACAACAAAAGGAAAATTACTGAAGGCATCGACCAGAACCAACCATCGAGCATTCCAGAATGGACCAGCAAAATCAATGTGCAAGCGTTGCCAAGGGGAAGTGGCTTTTGGCCACGCAAAGACTTTCCGCGGCGGTGCGGACTGTTGTTCGACACACGCCATGCAAGAAGAACACATATTCGTAATCGCAGCATCGATTCCGAACCAAGTACAGTGCTGACGAGCAAGTTGTTTCGTTCGCACCATACCCCAATGTCCTTGGTGAAGATGCCGTAAAACAGAGGACTGTAACGAACGTGGGACCACGACTCTGGACTGATCATTATCAGAACGCAACAACAAAACACCACGTCGAACAAAAAGTCTCTCCTTGTGAGCAAAAAAATCGGCGAACCAACGGATCCTCGATCCGAGACTTTGACAAAGGCCATTGCGTAGCAACAAAACGTAAAACAGTAGCAAGGACAGGGTCAGCAGCTGTGGCTGTAGCGACACGACGAAAATCAATCGGAAACGATTCGACCACTTCATCGGTTTCCGAATCAATGAACATGCAAGCAAGTTCGGAAGAATCGAATGCTTTATCCTCAGCAACAGGCAAACGGGACAACGCATCGGCGTTTCCGTGCTTAGCAGTGGACCGATACAAGATATCGTAGCGGTACTGCGAGAGGAAAATAGACCAGCGAATGAATTTCTGCGCTGTACGTGGAGGTACAGGCTTGGTCGGATGAAAAAGCGATGTCAAAGGTTTGTGGTCTGTGATGATGGTAAAGTGACGACCATACAAGGAATCATGGAACTTAGTAACACCAAACACGAGAGCCAAAGCTTCTTTCTCTATCTGTGAATAATTTCTTTGCGCAGACGAGAGCAATTTGGACGCAAAGTCAATAGGGCGATCATGGGAGCCAACTTTGTGCGCAAGCACAGCACCGATCCCGATATCCGATGCATCGACCATCAACAAAAGGGGTTTCCGGGGATCGAATGGCGTAAGGCAAGTATTAGAAAGCAACGCCGATTTCAACTGGCGAAAGGCGCGTTCACATTCCGTCGTCCAGACGAACGGAACACCTTGACGGCGTACGCGATGAAGCGGAGCTGAAAGAGAAGAGGCATTGCGCACATTCACTCACACCTTGTGATTCTACATTGTTCAATGTGCTTGCGACCTCATCACGCAATGCGTGGGGAACATTGCGCGCCCTAAAAATTTCGGTTGCGCGTTTACCTTCAGTTCTAAATGTGCTTCATAATTTTTAGCGCAGCCTAAGCCCGGTGCAAAAATGTCTGCAAATTCGTCACACAGCCGAGAAACACTGTCTGAAGGCACAGTCTGATTCACTGAGAGGACCTGATTTACAATAGACATGTTAAACAACTGAAACAACTCTAGACCAAACAAGTTCACTGCAGAAGAAGAACGAAGAACGTAAAATGACACAAGTTTTGTTTGTCCCTCGTATGTTGCAAGAAGGCTGCACTGTCCTAACACAGGAATTTTCTGTCCGGAATATGTAGTTAGCTTAACATTTGCAGAACGCAACGGAGGTTTGCCCAGTTGTTTGTACGTGTCATGATTGAGCAATGAAACTGCAGCTCCGGTATCGAGCTGGAATGGTATCACTTTGCCTTCAAAGTCTAAGTCCACAAAAAGTTTATTGTTCTGCTGACGACAAGAGCGACTGTTTTGTGCAATTGGAACAGACACTGGTACAGAATCACTTGCTAATTGACGTGATTTCCGGCGACGTCGACGCACAGTTTTTGTGGGACGATCACAGTCACTGTTAGAGAAAGTGTCACTGGACGAAGCGGAATTAACGACATGAATGTCCATAGGCGAAGGTCCACGAGCCTGAGTGTCCTTGGTTCGATTCCGGCGCGAAGCAAAGGGCCTGGAATGATTGTGATTGTCTGATCTGAGCTTTTTCTGGCAAACACTTTGAACATGTCCTTTCTTATTGCAGAAAAAGCAAATAGCTTGGCGTCACGGGCAATGTTCACGCGAATGTCTAGTAGCACACCGCGGGCACGATTTCACTACATTTGTGGGCTGGCGCGGCACACATGGCTTAGCGCGCGGCGGCAGCTGTGCGGACGTGCGCGAGGCCCGGTTACCGGGCCGCGCAGCGCGTCCAGCGGGCCGGTTAATGTTACACACGGCTGGCGAAGTTTCAAAAGATTCCTGAGCACAGTCAAGTGTGTCCTGTCTATCCAATATGTCTATCACTTGTTGAAGGGAGGGATTAACTAGTTTCAAAATTTGCTCCCATATGCGAACATCAGAAACGTTCTGTGCAATTGCATCACGCACCATTGTATCTGAATAAGAAAGACCACAGTCACATTCAAAGGCACAGTCCCTAGTAAGTCCTTGCAATGTTGCTACCCACTCCCTATTAGTTTGACCGGCCGTACGTTTTGTACGAAAGAACGTATACCGTTTTGCAACCACATTAACTGTTTCTTTGAAATAGGCATCTAATGCAGACAAAATTTCCTCGTAGGACAGAGTTGCTACGTCGCGTCGGGGAAACAATTTCACTATCACACGGTATGTGGACACACCGACACAAGAAAGCAAAAACGGCTGCCGCTCTTTACCTTAAATTCTGTAGGCTGCTAGATGAAAGTTGAACTGGCGAGACCACTCGTGCCAGGTCTCATCGGCTGCCACGTATGGTCGAAAGGGAGGTGCAACAGCGTTTAGTGGCAGTGGTAGCGAAGAAGCGGCGGCGGCCGCATCAGTGTGCAGCGCACGTTGACCCTGGACGAGCTGTCCAAGGGCATCCAATACCGCCTGCGTCTGCTGATTCTGCAAGCGATAAAATTCGGACAGTACATCTGGAGAATGTGGCGAAGCCATGACACAATTAAATGTAAGCAATCAGAAAGAACTCTCATCCCATCCTCGTCGCCAATGTTGTGTCGGTATCTGGGCCGACACCATGAAGTTGAGATGGCTGAAAAGGCAAGCTAGACTAACGCAGACGGGCGTGAAGTACTGGAACAGGATACGTAATTAATGTTAGGAAGAAAAGTACGGAGCAGGATTAATACTTATCTTTAATATCATTGTGGTACATCGATCTTGACGATACACAGGAGACTTTAAGTACAATCACTGTATGGCTAATGGCGCCTTGCTAGTTCGTAGCCATTAACTTAGCTGATGGCTATTCTGTCTCTCGGCTAATGAGAGAGAAAGGCTTCGTACATCTGGTCGGTAGCTAGGTTCTCGTACAACTGGGGCGAGTGCTCTCTCGTATCACGAGACCTGCCTTGGTGGTGGCGCTAGGTCTGCGATTACACCGTGGCGACACGCGGGTCCGACATGTACTAAATGGACCGCGGCCGATTTAAGCTACCACCTAGCAAGTGTGGTGTCTGGCGGTGACACCACATCTCCCATTTCATCTTCATCTACATCCTCTTCCATTTCCATAATATTGTCCTCAAGTACATCGCCCTTGTATAGACCCTCTATATACTCCTTCCACCTTTCTGCTTTCCCTTCTTTGCTTAGAACTGGGTTTCCATCTGAGCTCTTGATATTCATACAAGTGGTTCTCTTATCTCCAAAGGTCTCTCTAATTTTCCTGTAGGTGGTATCTATCTTACCCCGAGTGAGATAGGCCTCTACATCCTTACATTTGTCCTCTAGCCATCCCTGCTTAGCCATTTTGCACTTCCTGTCGATCTCATTTTTGAGACGTTTGTATTCCTTTTTGCCTGTTTCACTTACTGCATTTTTATATTTTCTCCTTTCATCAATTAAATTCAATATTTCTTCTGTTACCCAAGGATTTCTACTAGCCCTCGTCTTTTTACCTACTTGATCCTCTGCTGCCTTCACTACTTCATCCCTCAAAGCTACCCATTCTTCTTCTACTGTATTTCTTTCCCCCATTCCTGTCAATTGGTCCCTTATGCTCTCCCTGAATCTCTGTACAACCTCTGGTTCTTTCAGTTTATCCAGGTCCCATCTCCTTAAATTCCCACCTTTTTGCAGTTTCTTCAGTTTTAATCTACAGGTCATAACCAATAGATTGTGGTCAGAGTCCACATCTGCCCCTGGAAATGTCTTACAATTTAAAACCTGGTTCCTAAATCTCTGTTTTACCATTATATAATCTATCTGATACCTTTTAGTATCTCCAGGGTTCTTCCATGTATACAACATTCTTTCATGATTCTTAAACCAAGTGTTAGCTATGATTATGTTGTGCTCTGTGCAAAATTCTACCAGGCGGCTTCCTCTTTCATTTCTGTCCCCCAATCCATATTCACCTACTATGATTCCTTCTCTCTTGAGAATAGGAATGCTATTATATTACAAAGTGTTGCAAGGTTCTTTTCTCCCTTTTCTTTAAGAATGTTATTTATGTGGCAGAATGACTGAGAGCCACGCCTACACAAGTTGAATAACTTTTCTAGGTATGGTCAAGGCTGTCGCGAGAGAAATGTAGTGGAGTGTACTGTTAGGGAGACAGATGGGGCTCGCATACACTGTAGTGCACAGTACCGTGAGCTGCAACGACTGCTGCCTGAGTCGCTCGCTGCTGACAAATAACTCTACTATCTCTATCTATCTGGACTGACCTTCGCCAAAGAAACTCTCCCTACGCCTTGATGAAGTCAAGGACTCCTATCTGCCCCTAGTCTATTGACGTGGTACACCAGTCAGATTACCAGTACAGCGTGATGCCACTCAATACTCGCTCACAGGCGATTAAGTAGCACCCTGTCTGTGTTCACACTGCACAATAAGTGTGGCGGCCAACACAGTGAACAACGCTCAATGGCGAGCTACACGATATAGATTGTCACTCCGATTCGCTAATGACAGAGTTGCTTTCCCAATGAAGTACTGAGGAGAGACTTTGTTCCTCGCAGTTTGCGTACACGTGTGAGCGCATTCGCTGTCGTTACGTGTTCCCACTGCAAGAGCGACAATGGAATGGCCCCTTTTTCTGGAAAAGTTGCAAGGGTATATCATTCGCTGCCTTCCCTCACTCCTCTGACCCTTTGCATCAGAAATATTCCACCAATCAGTGTTGCTCTTTTAAATGGGAGAATGGCGTTTCGTTTAAGTAGACCAATGTGGAAATCTGTAGCATCTCAGTTAGGTGTGTACTGTCCTCCTGTGAGAACTCTGTAACTCTGCAGTTGGTCCATGAAAAAATGCGTCTTCTGGGCACTCCCACACAATGTACTTCACTCCCACACAATGTACTTGAATTTACTTTTAAGTCGAACACAGAGGTCGTTATCCCTTTGCTATGGCAACAGCTGTCTTCTCTCTGGGCGGTCGCTTCGGCAGAATTAGGTATGTTGTTGACCGAACCCTCTGAAGGGACGGTCTTCCCAGGGGTCTGGTTTCCTCTTTCGATCGAAAATTCCTTTGGCCATCATGTTATGTTCGCCAGCCTCGACTTCTTCATCCTCAGTGGGCACTTGCAATTCACTTGTTAGATTTTCATATTGCTTACATGAGCTCATACAAAATTGACTCTATCTTATCGGGTTTGGGTTCAAATGAAGCGTCGTGATGTGCAGAATACGTTTGTGAGGACGTCACCTTACAGCAGTTGAAGCTACTCAGCTTCCGTTAACCTACCAAAAGTTGGGATCTTGAGTGCTACGTATCACTTGGTGGTCTGAAATGCAATTTCCTTGGCATGAAGATTGCGTGATGTAGTTTGTCACTCGAGGTGTTAGAAGATGCCTGAGAGTCTGCCGAACTAGGAAAAAATACGTAAAGACCTGTAAACCGGCCTATCTTGGAAGACTGGAGTGCCCGCTGCATGGACACAGTAAGGATGCAGAAGAGGAACAACACTTGGTCACTGCTGTTTTGCCGGCCGGAGTGGCCGAGCGGTTCTAGGCGCTTCAGTCTGAAACCGCGCCAACGCTACGGTCACAGGTTCGAATCCTGCCTTGAACATGGATGTGTGTGATGTCCTTAGGTTAGTTAGGTGTAAGTAGTTCTAAGTTCTAGGGGACTGATGACCTCCGATGTTAAGTCCCATAGTGCTCAGAGACATTTGAACCATCTTTGAAATGCTCGTTTCCAAATAAGCATTGTGTTTCATGTTCATGATGACCTGAACTGTTAATCCCATTCATGGCATCAGAAATATTCCTGAAACATCCCAGCACCAGCTCTGGATTCAACAATACCTTGCCCCCATTCTCGGTAAAATCCTCTCTGGCACGTTGATTCAATCGATTATCTGCATCATTTTGCTAGAGGCAAACCTAGTTTATATCTTTCGTCTTCATTTAATGGACAGTCTTGTTTATATACTGATTCACAATCACGATATATTTCCTAAGATGACCCAAACTTGTCTAATCACAGCATATTCTACTCTCATATGCCATAGGCAACGGTATGTTTAACCTCGACGTTTCCAGTTAGCTTTGTCAACTACTGTATCCTAAGGGAACAATAAGTTTTTCTTTCAAGTAAAGGCTTTTAGTGTAATGGGAATATTATAAATAGATTATTACCACACACTGTTTGGAATTCGGAAAAGGATATTGATGTTACTTCCACTTTTAGTCGTTTAACTTGTGTTCTTTTAGCAAATAAACGATACATTTTACAGGCTAAAACTCTCAATGTCTCATTTACGTCATTTTCTGAATATTCAACAACGGTAAGGTAGACATTATATTCTGAATTACGTATTTTATTCACAATTCAGCTTGGTCATCATGATTATACATGTCACTTACGTGATTGAATTAGTGCGTAATGATCTAGTTAAATAAATACCTTTATCAAGTAATACCTTGTACGTTTGGGTAGAGAAATTCACAGTAATTAATGGAGGGCGCAGTGTCTTGACTATAGATGAGCGGGTATAAGTTCAGTACAGGGAGTTAACAAACGCACAATAATCCTTTTGTGAAAGTTCAGTTCTTCCTGTTTCGAGCCTCTTAAGAGAATTGGAGAGGAATTTCACCTAATGCAAAACATCTTTGTACTTCAGTGCTACCTTCATTGTTTATTTATTTTTGTTCTGGAAAATAGTTGTTACATGTTAACCTTTAAAATGGTTCAAATGGCTCTGAGCACTATGGGAATTAACATCTGTGGTCATCAGTTCCCTAGAACTAAGAACTACTTAAACCTAACTAACCTAAGGACATCACACACATCCATGCCCGAGGCAGGATTCGAACCTGCGACCGTAGCAGTCGCGCGATTCTGGACTGAGCGCCTAGAACCGCGAGACTACGGCGGCCGGCTGACCTTTAAAGAATCGGTTGGTACTAAGCATCTACATTTGTAAAATGAGCGAATATAGTCAACTATTCTACGTAGATTTGCATACAGGAGAGAGTTGATGCATTTGTCACTGAGTTGAGGCATTCTACGTAGTTCATTTAAGATTTTCTAAGGGTTCTAGTTTCGTTGTACATACGAAAATATAGTGGATGTATGCATTTGTTTACATACTCATATAGAGCTATTGGGTGTTTATGATAGTAGCTTTAGGTCTATTACGCAATCTACAGCTTGTTAAATGTAAATCTGTCTCTCTTTCTCTCTCTCTCACTCTCTTACTTTCTCTCTCCCTGCCTTGGAAATACACACACACACACACACACACACACACACACACACACACACACATACACACACACACACACACACACAATTGGTACACACGAACTAAACACTACGAACACAAACAACACTCCAAATCTACACCCAACATCCCGAACGAACATGAAATAAATGAACATTACGCAGTCACAACAAAGCGTAATGGCTGTTAAAACTCCGTGCTCAGCGAACAGATCGTAGAAAAGTCATGTATAACGCAAAAGCGAAAATTATAAGCGCCTTACTTCGATACATATAAGAAATACGACAAAAACTATAACGCAATAATTAACACGAAACATAATTATTCTCAGTTGTAAATGCATAATACACAGAGAAATAAAATAACGGTTTGTTATTTGGAGAGTACAGGCTGTAGGCTGCATAGTGGACCTAAAGCTTCTATCATAACCATCGAGTAGCTTCATGTGAGGTATGTAACCAAACGTATACATCCACTTTCATTTCAAACTTACCACAAACCCGGAACCTTTAGACACATAGTAAATAAACAACATAGACGGTCTCAACTTAGTGACACATATCTCAGCTCTGCATGCTATATGAAAAACAATGTAAAACATTTCACAATAACCGCCAATATTATAAATGTAATTACCTTCTACCAAAAATTTCTTTAATGTTTAATAAGTAACAAAAATTTTGGCTAAGGAAAATAAACAAATAAGCCCACTGAAGATTGCATAAAAAGTGCTGCAACATGTCTGGGTGCAAACTGTCTACAAAGATCTCTTGCATAAAACTGAATTCATGTCCAAATTTACAAGTTTTGGAAATGTTAGCAATTGTGTCTTAAGTGTTACAAAATTTCCTGTTATCTGCTGAAATCTTAATTGAGTTTCCGACCCTTCCCTGGGTTACTTGTAGTTCACGACAGTACTGACAAGAGTTTGTAGACCGAAGTTGGTTCGGTTCCGGACTATGAACTTGGTGCTCTTGTCAATTCAATTAAACGGACACCGCGGGGTGCCCCAATAGCTGTTATTTTCACCCTTCGTCGAAATTCGCTGCATCACTCTAACCTGATCAACAACTTCGTGTTGCTATGAAACTAAGCGGCTTTTGCTGCTAAGGGAATACAATAGATAGTTTATCATCAGATTTGTTTAGATTTGGAAAAATGATATTGAGGTTACTTCTGCTTTTTTCCATTTAGCTTATCTTAACTTCTGTACAAAGAAAATGCTGATAATGCACTGACGAATTATTTTTAATGCCCAACATCTTACGGAGACAACAACTACTTTAGTAAGGTGAGCATTGCTCTTGTCAATGTACTAAATTTGATTCCGAACGAGATACACAGTTTGTACGATGATCAGACATTTATACTTCACTACAAATATAGATATAAGAAACCGAAGAAGTGTAATTATAATTGAAAGAGTCAGCAGCGAATGACAGGTCCCTTGCACAACAGTAACCTGTAAATACATATGAACGTTCAGGAAACATATGAACAACCTTAGAAAAATTACAAATGGATTTCAGGTTGACTGTGTACAATACATACCTACAATAAATCAAAAAATGCCAGAGCTTGCTTCCTTTATTTCCTTTGATCTTTTGAGCTATCTGTCATTGAAACTTCATGGAAGATTAAAAATTGATAGCAGATTAAAACTGTTTGCCGAACCGAGACACTAACACGGGACCTTTGGCTTTTGCGAGCAAATGCTCTACCAACTGCCCTACCTAAACTGGACCCCCCCCCGCGCAGTTTTACTTCCGCCAGTACCTCGTCTCCTACCTTCTAAACTTCAAAGAAACTCTCCTGAGTATCACTACTTTTATTGTAAGAATGAAATCAGTATGTGATTTACCAGCAAGAAACATCTCAATGCCGCTCCACTTTCCGTTTCGTATTAAAACCGTTATTGGATGACGTAAGAATAAATCGTGAGATGAATAAAACAGTAATTGAAGTAAGGAGTAAATCGTGGGCAAATAAATTAATAGAGGCAGAAAAATATATGGAAGCAACAAACACAAAAACAATTCTGAACAGAACGGGGATATCAAAAAAGAAGGAAGAAGTCGTTTAAAAATCCTAACAATTCACAATGAAGACCGGGTAAAATTTATTTCATCTTATTTAAAGAAGAACGGGAATCTATCAGATTTGGAGGTAATACGACAACACATGATTCAGTGTACAAGATGTACAAAAGAAGTACACAAAAACTTAACGAATATGTAGAATGGTAAGTCGCTAAGTCGCGGATACATCTCTGTAGAATTAGTCAAATTTCTCCAGATATGATACCAGAGACTCACCTCGATGTAGTGAAATTTAATAATCGTGTGACACAACCAGAAGAAATACGGAAAGACTGGAAATTAAGCTTTTTAAGATAAATAAATGAAAAGGTAGCTATGACGATCGATATTTATCATTGCATTGACGTATTATCGGCTAATGGACGCCTGTATTCCATTTCTAGTAATTCCTTTTTCACATGATGCTTTCGTTAAATTGGAGTGATTCCTGCAGCGTTGTGTGAATATACTGCGCTGGAGCTTAGGCTACGGAGCCAGTTAACAGTGTTATAATTCCATCCAAAGGCTATTGTCCAGAATTGGTGTGCGAATCAGCCGAAGCCGCCGAGATCATTACGACAATCATCCCATTGGCGCACCAGGTTTAAGATACCCGTTCGATAAACCACCGCGTGCTGCTCCATGAAGAAGCCTGCAACGACCTGCTGTGTTCGTCCGACTTTATTCGTCGACCCTTCAAGGCGGTTTTTTAAGAAACCAGAGGCTTGATAACCCGATTGGGAGAAATTAGATCTTTAGGGCGGGTCGTCGAGTATCATTTCATTTGGGGTAGCTTCTGCGTTACGACATTAGCAATATTGGGACGTGCGTTATAATGAAGCATCAGCACGCCTTGTCGCAGTTTTCCTGGATGTTTCGCCGCCTTGTTTGCACGCTGTAATTTCTCCAGCGTTGCACAGTACCGTTTCCCAAGTGATAGAGACAGCAGGTTGCTTGAAATCAATAAGCAGTGGGCACCGGTTATCAAAGAACAGGATCAGCATCATCATTCGAGCTGATAGCTGACTTTTGAACTTGGTGAACAACATTGTATCTTCAAAGCTTACGACTCTGCTCCCCAGTTATTGCACCAGCTTTCGTCACCTGCAACAATACGCTAAAAAACAAGCTGTTTTCGACACTGAAACGCATCAGTTCCTTCAGGGAAACACCCATCCCGACTGTTTTATGTTCGGCATTCAGCGCTCGGAGTATTCAATGATAGAAGATTTCAGGTTAGCCCAATTCTTTCCGTGTAATGTGTTGCATAGCAGTGAGGCTCATACCAGATTCTGTGCAAGCGTACATATGGTTATGCCCCGTTCCGCCCTAATCGTATCATCAACTACCCGGTTGATGTTGTCCGTAATGTCCCAGATCGACCGGCATCTTGTGTCGAATCGCAACCAGCATGGAACTCGGCGCGCTGTTGCGCATTCTTCATTCACCGATGGGCGTCTGCCCTTCGATAGTCAGAAAAAGGAAAAGGAACCACATTGGTGTCTATACACCCGCATCGTAGTCGTGATGGATTGCATATACTCTGAAGCATCGCACTCAAACGGAAACTTTGTGTTCACCCCTGACATCACATCTATGAAGTGATACTTTATGGTGCAGTTGTTCCGAAGTGTTTCCAGATAATTTTTGAAAGCGATTTTTTTCTTTTCACTGCATTCCTTTTCTGTACTTTTATCTGTATGTTGTGAGACGCTTAGAGATAATCGCGTCCTGTACGACAATCATTAATTACAATGTTTAAGCCAGTAAGTGGTCCGATTAACGAAAAATTGTATCCTTCTTTTTCCAGAAAAGAACTTTGACACTCAGTCGATGACTACGGTTTTCCACAGGTCAACTTCAGCAGAGTTTAGGGTAATAAATGGCTCTGAGCACTATGGGACTTAACGTCGGAGGTCATCAAACCCCTATAATTTAGGATTACACAAACGTAACTAACCTATGGACATCACACACATCTATGCGCGAGGCAGGATTCGAACCTGCGACCGTAGCAGTCGCACTGTTCCGGACTGAAGCGCCTAGAACCTCTCGGCCATCGCCACCGGCTTCGGGTAATAGATGGTTGTTCTTTAAATACGGTGACAGCGTACAACGTCATAGCTGCCCAAGTAATTACAATATAGGCTAGTCTTTTACTTAGAGGACATAAAGGATCATCTGTCGTGATTAACAATGCAGCAGTGAGGTATGTGTATACTTGACTCGAGCTTGAAGTTCACCAACTTCCACGTTGGTAACTTCTCATGAGCACTAATTCTGTACGACGGAAATGGGATTGCCTTTCTTTTTTGCTGGAAGTAAAGTTTCCCGCTAGAAGAATTACGTCCTGTAACAGCGGAAAAACATTTTTTCTGTACGTGGAAGTCACAGTTTCAATGAGACTGTGAATAGTTACCGTAGTTTGCGAAAAATGTATATTTTGCAGCTACGATTCTGCGGAGATATTCTATCGTAAGCTAATAACAAGGGTAACTTGCAAGCACTGTTTACTAGTATTACTCCTAAGACGCTGAATGTGTGTGCTATTCTGAGCTGAAGTGGTTGATACAGTAGAGGAACTAGTGACTGAGTTGCTGTTAATACGATTCATCAGAAATTATGTCTTCCTACTTTCGTTTCGTAACGATCTCTTACTAGTAGTTGCTTTATTTTGCAGTGAAGGTGCATCACGAAGTTCTAATGGACGTTCTCGATACACGCAGACAGACAGTCTTCTATAGTTTTCGTAAGTCTCAAATGGATTTCGTGTTCAACATATACTAAAAGACACGCAAGCCCTCTAACTACAAAGAGGTCTCAAGTCCAATAGATCAGATAGCATATTTTGTACGTACTGTGATCCGATAGACACAGCAAGAGGGTAAATGTGGGATGTATGATGATATATATGTAAATTTTAAACATGCTCGATATACTTCGGAGAAATATGGAACGACACACCATGAAGCAATTTTTCGAATGGATCGGAAGTCGGTAAATCTGATGTACATGCAGTGACAAACAAATGACTCCAGTTTCAGAAAAACGAGATGACTTATTCAAGAGAAAGTGCTTCACAGATAGAGTAGGTCAGTAACGCGTTGGTCGACCTCTACCCTTATGCTAGCAGTTAGTCTGCTTGCTATTATTTGACATAACTACTGCATGTCTTTTTGAGGGACATCGTACCAAATACTGTCCCATAGGCGAATTGGATTGTCAAAATTCCAAGCTGGTTGGAGGACCCTGCCCAGAATGCCTCAAACGTCTTTCAAGTGCTGAGAGATTCTGGGACCTTGCTGGCCAAGGTAAGGATTTGCTAGCACGAACACAACGAGTAAAATTCTCTTCGTGTGCGGGCGGTCACTGCCATGCTGCGATGTAAGCCCAGGATGCTTGGCCGGAAGGGCAACCAAATTAGACGTAGAATATCTCCGACGCACGGTTGTGCTGTAAGCACGCCGCAGATGGCAACCGAAAGCGTCGTCTTATGAAATGAAATAGCACCCCTGAACTTCATCCTGGTTGTTGGGCCGTATGGCGGGCAACAGTCAGGCTGGCATCCCACCGCTGTCCAGTGCGTCTACGGGAACGTCTTCGGCCTGGAATCACATTGACTTCAGTGATGAGTCATGCTTCGAATTGTGCCCCGATGACCAGCGACGACGTCTCACAATACTCCCCAGACAGCTGTGGTATACCAACAAGACCGTCCCCCGCCATAAGCCCTGACAACGGCCAGTGGTGGTCTGGGTGCTATTTCTTTTCATAGCAGCATCTCTTTGGTTGTCATCCGTGGTGTCCTTGCAGCACGTTTAGTTCCCTGAAATTGTAATCATTTGTTTGTCAGCGTATGCACACCGCACCTGCCGATTTTCGTCCTATTACGATAATTGCATCGTGGTGCCTGGCCTTATTCCCCTACAGTGTATATTACAAGCTCATAGTCAGCGTTAAAATTATTTCTTGGAGTACTGTAGCACATATGGTACTGTTTGCTGTACTGTTAACCAGATATACTATTTTGACTTTCGTAAATCGGTCGTACTGTCTATTAATAAAGAAGAAATTCAGTGTTTAATGTTTGTTCGGAAACAGACCAATTAAAGTGAGACTGGAGCGTGTCATTACTATAGTAGCACAGTGCAGGACGAGCATTTGTGTTGGCAGGCGGAGTGCGAGTGTGAAAGAAAGAGGGCAGTCCATGTTGCGCTAGTAATCGAACATAGTCGAAACAATAGAATCAATGCTGTAGAGGCATAAGTCATTGAAGCCTCTTGCTGTCAGAGTGGACGCAAGTTCATACAGAAATGGCCTGATATCTGCAAGTGCGCCCTTCAGTTTCGTGGCAACATGTTGTAGACGTATGTTTGGCCATTACGACCTCGAAGAAAAACCCATCCAAACACCATAGAAAGGGTAATATCGCTTAGTGCTCTTCATGAAATCTGTGTGAGATCTGAGAGACCAGCTACCGGTGTATTTAATATTTCAGGAGACCGAATTTGCTTTGTCCATCCAACGTGTATACATAATGTTTACCTTTAAAATACTTACCAGCGGCGTTGTTAAGAATTATGAACATGACTTCAAATCACTGGGTTACTATACTCTAAAAAACGTTTAACTTGGTCATTGCGGTAAATACTTGGGATTGATGAGAAGCTAGAAACTATTTCCCTACTTTTAACATCCATGAGTCAGGTCATCTTGCAATGAAGCAGTTTTCTGTGTGGGATGGTGAACAATTGCTCAGGTATTCATGAGTAACGAATCTTGTACGAGACCAGACTAACAACAGCTTGTCTGAGAAACATGATCAGTATAGTATATTCGAAGCAGAAATGTTATAGAATGGCTGAAGGGTTCCGCAAAAGAAAAACTCAACGTACTAAAAGTTATCTGCTGTCAGTAGCTCAATTCTGCGAGAGCATAGAGATTGTGAGGTGATGGATGAAGAGAATAAGTCAGAAACAATGCTATGAAGACAAGTTGCGGAAAAAGAGCTGTTAATAGTTAACACTGTGGACCGAAGTAGTGAACACGAAGGCAATTAGTTACATCGATACCCATGGTATCAGCTCGGATATTGTTACTGTACTGCGGCACATTTTATGTAAAAGTTTATAATATGGCGCTATAGTGTCTGGTGGAGTACGTGTCGGACGTGAAACTCCGAAATACCACCTCTCTCCGTCCATCATCTCAATCCTCTCTCTCTCTCTCTCTCTCTCTCTCTCTCTCTCTCTCTCTCTCTCTCTGTCTCTCTCTATGCCCCCATCGTCCTGTCACATCTATCTGTCAACTGCTCCTCCCCGCCCCATTTGCCAATCTGCTCCTTCCCTCTTTGTCCATCTCCTCCACTTCCAATACCACTTCCTCCTCACCATCTCCTTGTCGTTCTCCTCCCTCTCTCTGTCCACCACCACGACCACTCTCTATGTTTACCTCCTTCCCTTTCTGTGTCTATCACATCCTCTCTCTGTCCATTTCTCTCTCACCTGTCGTCGTCCATCTCCTTCTGCAATATGTGTCTATCGCCTCCTCCCCCTTCCCTCCGAGCCGTCTGCATTTCTTCTCGTCTTCCTTTCTCTCTCCACGTTATCACACTCATTCTAATAGAAAGCTGATGGTTATCACCTCAACAATATTCTTCCCAGATTGTAATTAACATGTTTATCGGATTTTTTTAATATCTGCCTCAGAGTTTAGGTTGTTATCATATAAACATGTCAAACATATTTCACACATATTTAATACATTTCACCCTTATTTGTAAATATATTTGATCTCAATTTTTAAGAAATCCTCGCCCTTCAGTTTTATTTGCAGTAAAGCAATGCTTATTAGGTTGAATCTCGTTGACTACGAGCTTTACAGTGATGTAATTGTGTAGGTACGTCAATTGCTGTATGTGCCTACTGCTGTGAAATGTATTGTGAACAGAGTAAGTGGTAAATAACTAATAAATTAAAAGGTCATACATCCTGTGGCAGTTTTACTGCGTGAACGGCAAAAAAATAATAAGCAATAATCTATCTTCCTTTCACCACCTGGTGCAGTTGTCACAGACATAAATTTCCGTAAAAGTTTGAAATTATGTGCAAAGAGTTTTTGCAAATCTCTAAATCCTTTCGTTCTCAAATATTGGCTGACTAAAGTATGGTTATTCTCGCCTAGTGGCCTACACTGCTTTTTCACACACATCCTAATCACTTTCACAGATGGGTAGTTCTCACCTCCACAGTGAATCTTTGCCGACGCTAAATGATAAGTGTACCAAGACTGACTGAAATCGGTACATTGGTTTAGGAGCAGATGTAGAACATACATACAGACGATATACACACATAGATAAGTACAACATTTTTATAATTTGTGTAGGTATGGAAACTGAACATACTAAAGTCGCCTTTGTTATGAAATGCCCATGTTAAAATCAATGAATACACTTCTCTTGATGCAGAAGTAAAGCACAAGGAACACATTGTTCTTTGAATTCCGAAGACCAGCGTGTACTAAACCTTAGCTGTAGAAAAGATGCAGACGATAGAAGCCCATAACCTATTTCGAGATATGACACTACTGACATGAAACAGATATTTAGCAGTTTTTTATTGTATTGTTATTCCTGGTGAGACATCAGTGCAGATGTGTTTACATGAAAAATATTTCACAGTCGTCTGGGAATTTTCCACAGTCGAGTCTAACGCCGCATATAGTTCAATGCTAGTTGTCGAAAACAGAAATTTACGAGATACATTGAAAGATGAAAACCTCTGGATAGTTACTTCAAAACATCATAGGACGGAACCAATCTAAAATGTTCAGTTACACCTTTCTCAGTCTCAGATTTGAATAAATTCAATAAACATATACAGTCATAAACCAGAACATTATGACTACTGAGATTTAACGCTGCGTAGCGACTACATCGACCGGGAAGAGATTGTATAAGTGGAGCAGAGTCGAATGGGGTATCGTTCTAGATGTGATACGGACCACAACGGAGGAATTCACTGTCTTTAACAACAGGTTCCTATGCCGTCTAATTCTGGTGGCAGATCTCATGACAGAGCACAATGGTGTTGCAGGCGAGAGTTTCCGGAGCACATCGGTAAATGCATATGGTTGAAAATGATACTCCATATCAGACGAACCCTACATGTTTCTTGTTGAGTGAATGACATCGTCAGTTACGCTAGAAGTGGACACGGGATCATCGACAATAGGCAATGGACCAATAGACATGTATCACCTGGTTGAGTAAATCATATTTCCTATTACACCAGGTCGATGGTTCTCTCAAGATACTTTCATGGGACTTATGATAGTAATCGAACTCAATATGACAGCTGAGGACTACGTGAACGTTATTGCGCACCACCTGCACTCTTAACCCTATGCCGATGACATATTCTATCAGGATGTCAATTTCGAAGGCCAGAATCGTGCAGCAGTGGTTTGAGGAGCATAATAGTAAAACTGAAGTTGATGTTTATGTCACCAAATTCATGTGACCTGAACGTGATATAACAAACGTGGCGCCCTATCTGAGATGCGGGAGTAATAGGAATTGAGTGACTTGTGCGTAGCTATCTCGTGTTCCCTGGCAGGACTTGTATGGTCCGTGCCATGCAGATTCCATTCTTTATAGCATTACAGAGTTGGACCAATGCGCCATTAATATGGCGGTTGTAATGTTTTGACTCATCAGTGTGTAACGAGGTGCCAGTTTCGCTAAGTTATGTCAGACAATATGGTGTAGATTTTCTCATATTCAGCTAATGTTTAACGTAACAAGTTGCAGAATTATAACATTTTTTGTATCAGCGTCATCTGAAAGGAACCTGGTCGGTATACAATCTGGCCCTGAAGACTTGCCCGTATCAAGCGATTTGAGTTGCTTCGCAACCCCTAAGGTATCTACTTCTAAGAAACCCATGCTAGCAGCTGTTCGTGTTTCAAATTCTGGAATATTCCATTCGTCTTCCCTGGTGAAGTAATTTCGGAAAACTGCCTTCAATAACTCCGCTTTAGCGGCACAGTCGTCGGTGACAGTACCATCGGCACTGCGCAGCGAAGGTATTGACTGCGTCTTGCCGCTTGTGTACTTTACATGCGACCAGAATTTCTTGGGATTTTCTACCAAATTTCGAGACAATGTTTCATTGTGGAACCTATTAAAGGCATCTCGCATTGAAGTCCGTGCCAAATTTCGCGCGTCTGTAAATTTTAGCCAATCTTCGGGATTTCGAGTTCTTCTGAAGTTCGCATGCTTTTTCCGTTGTCTCTGCAACAGCGTTCGGACCTGTTTTGTGTACCATGGGGGATCAGTTCCATCTCTTACCAATTTATGAGGCATGAATCTCTCAATTGCTGTTGCTACCATCCCTTTGAATTTGAGCCACATCTAGTCTACATTTGCATAGTCAGTTTCGGAAGGAATGGAGAGTGTCTCTTAGGAAGGCTTCTAGTGACACTTTATCCGCTTTTTTAAAGAAAATTATTTTGCATTTGTTTCTGGTGGATTTGGAAGAAACGGTATTGAGCCTAGCTACAAAGACCTTGTGATCACTAATCCCTGCATCAGTCATGATGCTCTGTATTAGCTCTGGATTGTTTGTGGCAAAGAGGTCAAGTGTGTTTTATCAAGCATTTACAATTCGCGTGGGTTCGTGGACTAACTGCTCGAAATAATTTTCTGAGAAAGCATTTAGGACAATCTCGGAAGATGTTTTCTGCCTACCACCAGTTTTGAACAAGTATTTTTGCCAACATATCGAGGGAAGGTTGAAGTCCCCACCAATTAAAACCGTATGAGTGGGGTATTTATTTGTTACGAGACTCAAATTTTTCTCTGAGCTGTTCAGCAACTATATCATTGGAGTGTGGGGGTCAGTAGAAGGAGCCAGTTATTAACTTAGCTCGGCTGTTAAGTACAACCTCCACCCATACCAATTCGCACGGAGTATCTACTTCGACTTCACTACAAGATAAACCACTACTGACAGACACAAACACTCCACAGCCAATTCTGCCTAATATATCTTTCCTGAACGCCGTCTGAGACTTCATAAAAATTTCTGTAGAAGTTATTTCACGCTTTAGCAAGCTTTCTGTACCTATAACGATTTCAGCTTCTGTGCTTTCTATTAGCGCTTGAAGCTCAGGAACTTTCCCAGCACAACTACAACAATTTTCAACTACAATTCACACTGTTCATTGATCCAACCACGTCCTTCTATTTGTCATGCACCCTTTGAGATTGCAGCGTACCCCGTACTTTCCCGAGGCCTTCTAAACTAAAAAACCGCCCAGTCCACGCCACACAGCCTCCGCTACCCGTGTAGCCGTCAGCTGAGTGTAGTGAACTCCTGACCTATTCAGAGGAACCCGAAACCCCACCACCGTATGGCGCAAGTCAAGGAATCTGCAGCCAACACGGTCGCAAAACCGTCTGAGCCTCTGATTCAGACCCTCCACCCGGCTCTGCACCCAAGGTCTGCAGTCGGTTCTGTTAACGATGCTGCAGATGTGAGCTCTGCCTTCATCTCGTAAGCAAGACTGGCAGCCATCACCAAATCAGATAGCCGCTGGAATGCAGAGAGAATTTCCTCAGATCCAAAGCGACACACGTCACTACTGCCGACATGTGCCACCACCTGCAGCTGGCTGCACCCTGTGCTCTTCATGGCATCCGGAGGACCCATTCCACATCAGGAATGACTCCACCCGGAATGCACACGGAGTGCACACTGGATTTCATTCCCCCCTTGCTGCCATATCCTTAAGAGGCCCCATTACGCGCTTAACATTGGAGCTCCCAACTACCAATAAGCCCACCCTCTGCGATTGCCTGGATCTTCAAGGCTGAGAATCATCCTCTGAAACAGAGCAGGCGGCTGCATCTGACTCAGCCAGAGACAGTACCTGAAACCTGGTTGTCAGACGCACCGGGGAGGCTTTCTGATCAGCCTCCGGGGACATCTTTCGCTGCTTGCCACGCCTTGGAACGACCTGCCGATCAACCACAGGCGAGGGCTCAGCCCCACTGCGGGCAGCAATCGGGGTAACCACAGTGGCAGACTGATCTGGGGACAGACGGGACGAGGTTGACATCCCCGTGATACCCAAGTCCGGCTCCCAACAGTGGTGCCCATTCGCAACAGCCTCAAGCTGCGCGACCGAGGTCAGCGCTGCCTGCAGCTGTGAGCGAAGGTATGTCAACTCAGCCCTCATCCGAACACAGGAATCACAGTCCCTGTCCATTCTAATCGATGTTGAGCAACAGTTACTGAAACACGAACCCATGCTTAGATAACTCAAGGGAAACACGCAAAGAATGTATGAACTAACCAGTACAAATGCCTAACGACTGCACTACAATCTGCCTGAATTTACGATTACAGTAAATAAAACTCGAAATTACACCTCCTATAAAAAGCTATGTAACAAATAAGTGAGCTAGGAGTATACGACTTGCTGCTGGCAGATGTGCTGCGTCTTTCTACAGCCAACTGCAAGCTTATGTAATAGTAATAATTAGTGGAGGCACAGCATTATGATCGATTGCGCACTGCTTTGTAACAACACCAAATTTTATTTCAGCAGTTTCGTCTTTGAATTTGTTGGTGCATTGTGTAATAGTTAATTGAACAGTGGAATTATTAGGATAGCGGTGTATTTTAGTGACATGTTTTCGTTCGTGTTGCGACAATGAGGACGCAAGTACAAAACAAAATGGAAAATAATGCAGACGCTACTGCAAACGCGAACGTAGATACGGTTGCGAACATGAATGTAGGAGCGGTTTCAAACGCAGTTTCCGAAAATTCGGAACAGAGAGTAGAAAATTATTTTGAGAATATTGAGATCCGGAAATTTTCGAACAGTACTGCGGAGAATCTGAATGTAGGCTATCATTTGCCAACAATGCATGATGAAAAACTGTATGCTACATGCAACTTAGGACATGACAATATAGTGACGTAAGCAGAACGCATTATGAGAAATTCCAGCGTTGCTCCCGCCTCAAAAGTGCAGAGTAATTTTGTTTTCCCCACTTTCGGTGGAACTTCAGGTCTGGTTTCCACTCCAATAGAGCGGAGTAATTTTGCCTTTCCTTCTGTTAGTGGAAATGCAGATACTGCGTCTGCTTTAACAGAGAAGAGTAACGTTGTACTCCCTGCCCCCAGTAATGATGTTTTACAATTATTACTGAGTAAATTCACTGAATTTAATGACAGACAGGAGAGTAAACTCACTGAATTTAAGAGCAAACTCACTGAATTTAATGACAGACAGGAGAGTAAACTCACTGAATTTAATAACAGACAGGAGAGTGAACTCACTGAAGTTATGAGTAAACTCACTGAGTTTAATGACAATAATGCAAAGAATTTCAAATCGCTTCGGAACGAAATTAACGAGAATCTCACATTGTTTCAGGGTGAGGTGAATGAAAATTAAAACAGTAAATTTGAAGAAATGACCAGTCAGTTGAAAAGTCAGCTACGTGAAGAATTCAAATCAGATATTAATAATCTTGTATCCCGACTAGATCACGTACAAAATGTTTATATTGTTTAAATGAAACGACAGACGTCACAACAAGAACTCCAAGTAGAGGAATTAGCGGAAAATGTTGAGTCATTGCAATTACAGCCCACCAATGAGGTTTCAAAGATAGAAACTCAAATAACGACAGTAGCTAAACAGGTAGATGAATTATCCATGAAAGTTACGGAACTGAGTAGCGGGTTAGATACGAGTTCAGATGACACTCAGCCGGTACCGATCGCGGATACCGAAGAATTTCAGTCTCTGCAACGTTTTAAACAAGGGCAGATGACAATTAATTAGCAAAACAAACATGACGTAAAAAATATACAGGAAAGCTTGCCAGCATCGAAGAAAAGATCGATCGAAGCAATGACACGGGGAGATTCGATAATTACCAAATTAGTAACGACAATGAGCGCATTAGTTATGGAAATGCCGACCACTCTTCTTGTGGATATGACACGTTTGCGGGACGTAATGAAGGAAACGTGAGTCATGCTATAAAAGAAAACTCATCCGCGAAGAAAAATGACGAGTTTGACTTCAAGCGTTTTCTCACAGTTAGGAAATTTGAAATTTTTCCGAATGCTAATCACGAAATCCACATTCGAGAGTGGTTACAACAATCTGACTATTCTTTACCACCAACATGGCCAATCGGCCACAAACCGGAATTCATTTGCAGTTATCTTGAAGGAGAGCCTGCAACAAGAATGCGCTCAATAGTACGTGAATGTCACACATATCGTGATTTTTATCACGCATTCTTATCTGCTTACTGGTCAGAGACTACACAAGATCGTGTAAAACATTACATCATTATGATGCAAAGTTATGAGCAGTCGAAAATTTCAACACCAGTGCAATATTTTGAAATTATGATGCGCATGAACAGATATTTAACGAATCCGTTCAGTCAGTCCGAATCAATTCGTATCTGTTTGACAAAACTGCCGATCAGATCACGCCACATAATTTTGGCAGGTAGGTGCAAAGAAGTTTGGAGGCATTCCAAGCTCTTTTGCGATGATTAGAATTTGACAACTATGAAAACACACAAAGAGATAATACTAATCAGTATTGGGAAAATAATAATCCGCGGCGTGACCGTAAACGCGAATGGAACTCGGACGTACCCCGCGCGTACAGGGCGGAAGAAGACAGGCGCGATATGTGGCATCAACCGTATAACACTGATCATAGATGCCAGAAAAATAATTTTTATGATCATAGGAGCTCTCAGTACAGTAACAGAGATCGCGGACCGTGAGAGCAAAGGCGTTATGGAAATGAAAATTAATTTAGGAGGAATGGTCGCGGTAGGGCCAACCGAAATTGGCGCGGACACGCAAATTACAATTCTGAACGCAGTGTTCATGCAGAATACAGAGCATCGAGCCCACGTGATAATTATGGTCATAACAATTATGACAACCAAAACAGTTATGATGAGGAGACAAATCAAAATTGGCAGGATCGCAGAAATTCCAGTTTAGAGCGTGCGGACAATGTAGAAATCAGACCACCCATCCAAAGCAATTATTCGCGGCAATAGGAGCTGGCACAACTGCAGCTAGCAGCAACGACTACAAACGAACCGTTTGTAGCGGCGGAAAGCCGACACACAAATTATGTTAACTTTGTTGGACTGGAGGACATTAGAGACACATTATTACGAGAAAATGATAACAGCGAAATTATGTATGCTCATCCAATTATAAAAATCTCGATAGGAAATATTCCACTTTCAGCTGTACTTGATTCTGGCAGCCCTGTGAATGTAATTAGTGAGAAAATGATTAAGAAGTGTGAACAGGCATCTGTTTGTCCAAATTTGACATTATTAAAGACCATATTAACGGGAGTCATTCAAGGGAAGCGTGTAGACGTACGCAATAAAACTTCGTTAGCTTCCAGGTGTCAAGGACACGAGTTTTCTGCAAATTTCTTAGTAGTGCCTTTTTTATCAACAGAAATGATTTTGGGTGAGGAATTCCTACGTGAATATAAAGCAATGTTAAACTTTTGTAATATTTAAGTTATGTTACGAGTAAATCAAATGCTAGTCACGCTTAAATTTCAAGGATGGCTAACAAAACAGGATGAAGAAGAGAATTATATGCGTTTTCTCTTTCCGCTTGAGGCACAACAATCACTGAATTTGTCTAATAGTTGCACAGATAATATCACTACGTTTTACTGTGAAACAGAACAACCCATTGGTACACAACAATTAATTAAAAGGAAAGTTTACTGAGAAGAAGTAGATCTTAATGCAGGCACTGATGAGTTATTTGAAATATTACAAACAAATTGTGAAGTTTTTTCTCAAAAGACAAGAACAATACGTAACTTTCTTTATGAATTCAAGGTCACCACCATACGTCATGCCATTGACATACAGAGACAAAGTCAAACAGGAAATACAATCCATGTTAGAGCAGGGAATCATCACCCATTACACGTGGTTAAGAAAAGGGATAATTCAATTATACTGGTTCTTGATTCCAGACAAATTAACATAGTAATCCAACCTGAGACCGATAAACCACAGACACTAGATGAACTATTGCAAAAATTCCGTGGAGTGAAGATGATGTCATCTTTGGATTTACGAAGTAGTTTGTGGCAAATTGAATTATATCCGAGGTGTAGGAAATACACAGCTTTCCTCTATTTTGGAAATTGTTACCAATTTCGAAAATTACCATTTGGTCTCAACGTTTCGTCAGCTGCATTTATCCGTGGATTGAATACAGTATTACCGACACACTTAAAAGACAGGATCACCACTTATGTTGACGACATTTTGATCGCAGAAAATTCATGGACAAAACACAACCAAGCATTAAGTGAATTATTACAAGCATTTCGGGAACATGGCATTACAGTCAATTTAGAGAAATCGGACTTCGGTAGAACACAAATCAAACTTCTTGGCCAAATTGTTACAACAAAAGGCATTCTACCTGATCCAAAAAAATTAAATGCAATCAAAGAAATGCCCCTACCACCAAACAAGCGACAATTAAGAGGAAGTTTGGGACTAATAAGTTTTTATCGTCGTTTTATTAGCCTACAAAGCTTGTTAACACCTAGATTATGTCAACTAACAGGTAAGAACACAGTTTGGGACTGGGATCATGACGCTCAAACCGAGTACCATGATTTGAAAACTGCACTACTGAATGCACCTATATTGTCGCATCCTGATTTGTCCCTTGATATTTGCATTTCGACAGATAGCTCAAGATCTGGGCTTGGTGTCCATTTGTTCCAAGAAGTTGTTGAAAATGGAATTCTTCCTCAGAAAAGTAGAGCTTTAACCAGTCGACTATTAACAAAATCAGAGCGCAACAATTCAGTCACGGAGCTGGAAGCATTAGCCATAGTATAGGCGTTTGATACATTTGTAAGGCAAGCACACAAAAGTCTACACCGACCATCGGGCTTTACAAATTCTCATGTCAGCTAAATTAAATCACGACCGTTTAAAATGTTCGGCTTTGTTTCTTCAGGAATTTAACTTCACTGATATATATGTACTCCAGGTTCACAAAACACCATTGCTGATGCGCTTTCACGAGCACCTGTTGGTTTAGCTCAAAGTAACGAGGAAGATTACGTAGAAAATAATTACAGCTTACTCTACATGCAGAAGGTTGCTTCAAGTGGGAGAGTAAGTCA
This sequence comes from Schistocerca serialis cubense, assembly GCF_023864345.2. Lineage (NCBI taxonomy): Eukaryota > Metazoa > Arthropoda > Insecta > Orthoptera > Acrididae > Schistocerca > Schistocerca serialis. Next base: position 313,632,610 of record NC_064641.1, read on the forward strand.
CATCCTGCTGTAGGACAGTTTTTTATCGTACGTGATAACATCTTATTCAGACGCAGACGTCCTGACAGTACTTGTTTGATTTTATGCATACCAGACGAACTTGTACATAAACTCATTTGGTTCACACATCTCAGTTATCCTCACTTTCGTGCGAAGAAATGTTTTCAAAAATTACGAGACACATGTTATTTTTACAATATGGAAAAGAGAATCCGTAGAGTCTTGGCAAAATGCAAGTTAGGTCAGAAAGCAGAACCGCCAACAGTGGCACACAGATCACCACTATTTCCAATCATCCCAGTCAAATTAAAAGAGATGGCTGCCGTGGACATCTTCGGACCAGTAATAAGATCTAAAAAAGGCCATTCATATTTTTTCGTAGCTGTTGAGCTCACTTCGAAATTTGTCTCATTCACACCTTTACGAAAATGTACAGCAAAATCAATTTCTACAGCATTCGTCAAGAATTTCCTGTAGGAAGTAGGGCACGTTGACAAGGTGATTTCTGACAATGGCCCACAACAGTTGGCTGAAAACCTTGCGACGCAGGAAAATTAAACCAGTATTTATATCACGTTTTATGCCATCATGTAACCCATCAGCACGTATCATGAAGGAGTTAGGTAAATTTGCGGATTGTACTGCCATCGCCAACATAGAAACTGGGACCTACATTTATCCGATTTCCAAAACATTATTAATGAACTACCTAATGATTCCACGACCCTGCCTCCACTGCTTGTGCTAAAAACTAAACAGCCACCAGATAACAAAAAACTATTAGTAGCCATCCCTGCACAGCGACGTTTAAGACACCATGAAATGGTAAGTATAGCATTACAGAAGATCAAGAAAACTGCAGACAGAAGAAAGAAACTGCATAATCCACGAGTCAACGTCAAGAATTTATAGGTAGGTCAAAAAGCATTGCTTGTATCACATCGACTATCTCATAAGGGAAAATATTTGAGTAGGAAGTTTTTCTTGGTGTATGAAGGACCCTTCCGTATACGACGCATTGCACACACAAACGCTGTGGATATTGAGACAATACGAACATATAAATCGCGAGGTCTTCATCACTTATCACACTTTAAAATTTTCAAGGAATAAGGCCCTAGGGGGTTTACTGATCTTTTGTAGATACACTCCTGGAAATGGAAAAAAGAACACATTGACACCGGTGTGTCAGACCCACCATACTTGCTCCGGACACTGCGAGACGGCTGTACAAGCAATGATCACACGCACGGCACAGCGGACACACCAGGCACCGCGGTGTTGGCCGTCGAATGGCGCTAGCTGCGCAGCATTTGTGCACCGCCGCCGTCAGTGTCAGCCAGTTTGTCGTGGCATACGGAGCTCCATCGCAGTCTTTAACACTGGTAGCATGCCGCAACAGCGTGGACGTGAACCGTATGTGCAGTTGACGGACTTTGAGCGAGGGCGTATAGTGGGCATGCGGGAGGCCGGGTGGACGTACCGCCGAATTGCTCAACACGTGGGGCGTGAGGTCTCCACAGTACATCGATGTTGTCGCCAGTGGTCGGCGGAAGGTGCACGTGCCCGTCGACCTGGGACCGGACCGCAGTGACGCACGGATGCACGCCAAGACCGTAGGATCCTACACAGTGCCGTAGGGGACCGCACCGCCACTTCCCAGCAAATTAGGGACACTGTTGCTCCTGGGGTATCGGCGAGGACCATTCGCAACCGTCTCCATGAAGCTGGGCTACGGTCCCGCACACCGTTAGGCCGTCTTCCGCTCACGCCCCAACATCGTGCAGCCCGCCTCCAGTGGTGTCGCGACAGGCGTGAATGGAGGGACGAATGGAGACGTGTCGTCTTCAGCGATGAGAGTCGCTTCTGCCTTGGTGCCAATGGTGGTCGTATGCGTGTTTGGTGCCGTGCAGGTGAGCGCCACAATCAGGACTGCATACGACCGAGGCACACAGGGCCAACACCCGGCATCATGGTGTGGGGAGCGATCTCCTACACTGGCCGTACACCACTGGTGATCGTCGAGGGGACACTGAATAGTGCACGGTACATCCAAACCGTCATCGAACCCATCGTTCTACCATTCCTAGACCGGCAAGGGAACTTGCTGTTCCAACAGGACAATGCACGTCCGCATGTATCCCGTGCCACCCAACGTGCTCTAGAAGGTGTAAGTCAACTACCCTGGCCAGCAAGATCTCCGGATCTGTCCCCCATTGAGCATGTTTGGGACTGGATGAAGCGTCGTCTCACGCGGTCTGCCCGTCCAGCACGAACGCTGGTCCAACTGAGGCGCCAGGTGGAAATGGCATGGCAAGCCGTTCGACAGAACTACATCCAGCATCTCTACGATCGTCTCCATGGGAGAATAGCAGCCTGCATTGCTGCGAAAGGTGGATATACACTGTACTAGTGCCGACATTGTGCATGCTCTGTTGCCTGTGTCTATGTGCCTGTGGTTCTGTCAGTGTGATCATGTGATGTATCTGACCCCAGGAATGTGTCAATAAAGTTTCCCCTTCCTGGGACAATGAATTCACGGTGTTCTTATTTCAATTTCCAGGAGTGTATATGTTTAGCAAGCATAGATGCCCCAGCCGTTACAGTATATTTTTCCGATCTTAGTTTTCAGTACAGTTTCATAATCTTTGAATAACCTGTTTATCTATTAATCTTTTACTATCAATGTATCCCGTGTGAAAGACCAAGAATGAATGATTTGTATTATTTGAGAGAGTGAGAACTTTGCAAAGGACTTTTCTGACGATAGGATTATACCAGCTGTTGACATCTTGCGGTTGTTCACTGGAAGAATTAAATTTTCATGGCTTATTTGAAGGAAAATGCAAGAAACAACTATGTACGTTTTTAGGGAAAGTAACATGAAATAACAGAAACTGTTGACATTATCTTCCGGTAAAATACAATGTATAAGTGGCTCTGAATTGAGAAGGTATATTTGGTAGGTAATAGTACAATTAGGAAACCGTCGAACTGACACTTGTTCTGATTTATGAGTTAGTTTGAAGAGTGATGATTTATGTGAATTTTTCGTGTTTATTAGTTTTCCAGGTAAGGCGTATTAGGATTTATGGACCACTCATGATTAGTATGACACAATGAGGGAGCACTTTGCAGACATTTATAGAACAAGGGAAGGTAAGAAAGATACAGTTCTAAACGAAGACCCCCACAACGGTATTCTATGAAAGAAGATATAGCTTATACACATTTGCGTAAAATTTAAGTCACAGTAATGTTAAAGTAGAGTACACACTTAAATAAAATCTAAGTCACAGTAAAGTTAAGACATGGCTATGAGTCGCGAAAGGGGTTCTGATACAAATACACAGCAAAGTGTTGAATTATGTGATGAATGAGTGCCAAGAATTTTTTTTTTTTTTTTTTTTTTTTTGCTCTCTGCGATTGTGGAATGGTAAGAATGATAGTGTTGTTTCTGTTCTTATAGTTGTTGAGGTTGACTTTATTGTATTTCTTAGAGGAAACATGATCGCAACGGAAGTTTTCTCCATTGCAGAAACGAAAGCACTTAACGTGACCGAGCGTGGTGGCGCAGTGGTTAACACACTGGACTCGCATTCGGGAGGATGACGGTTCAATCTCGTCTCCGGCCATCCTGATTTAGGTTTTCCGTGATTTCCCTAAATCGTTTCAGGCAAATGCCGGGGTGGTTCCTTTGAAAGGGCACTGCCGATTTCCTTCCCAATCCTTCCCTAACCCGATCTTGCGCTCCGTCTCTAATGACCTCGTTGTCGACGGGTCGTTAAACACTAACCACCACCAACACTTAACGTGACGTAATTTTGTGTAGTAGACAATACTTTCATATCGGAGCGTAGCACGCTTACCGTTACGGGTCGCGAGAAGAAAGACGTTCCAGAAAAAGTCGGCCGTGACAAAAACACCGAGTTATGACCTAAATAATTATGTCGTGCATTAAACGACTTCTTTTCTCTTTCCAGAGCGAAATGACTCTTACGCCAAGAGGCGAGAGTATCTGCCATATTTTATGAAAGTGTAAATAGTAGTGTAACATAAGACAATTTAATATTTATCTTATGTTTTTCTATTTCATGATTGTAATTTAGTGATGCAATGCCGATTCCAGCACGAGGTTAATTGGAAGGTGATGATTTTTCTCTTGTCATGTCATAAATTTATTTCTTGTCACCTTGATGAATAAACCATTTCTTTCAGTTTCTCCTGGCCACTTAGAGGGGTTTTGTGTGTTTTATTTTGTAAACTATATTTTATTTTGTAGTTTGTAGGTTGTTTCTTGTTCTTTGTGACCGTCCAAGATATGGCCACACAGATTCATACAAAGACTAGGGAGGCCTCCAAACAGAGACAATGAGGACTCCATATAAAAACGATTGAGACGCTATACCACAGACATTGACGTTTGACATCAGAAATATTGACAGTCATTACAGACTAATAATTATAAATTTGGTGTAACTTAGTAATTACAATGTAAAAATTCTGACGCAAGGTCACGTATTTATTCACTAAATTTGTTCATATTCATGAATTGATTTGGCAAGCCGTTGGCTAGACTTTTTCTAAATGATTCTGTAACTTTTAATATATATAATAGCATCACTATGGAATTACTTGTCTATTTGTAGCAGTATTTAAATATTTTATAAGCAAAATGTACTTAACAGTTATTGTAACGAATATTGTAACATTCTTTTTCAGCATCACTAGTAATGTAAAAGTAGTGGGTAATTAGAGTTCGACGGCACTGGATTTATGCCTTGAAATTAAAATGATATTTTTTTTTTGTGGTGACACATTTGTAATGATTTGTGGTCACAATCAAAACTTTGCCACTGTTATTGGCCAAACTAATCGTAGGAAAATTAACTTGCCACCGTGCGGTGAGCCTCATATTATTTATGACTTGAGATATTCATGACTTGAGATATCTGTAATTGCTGCGGCAATAGAGTTAAAGAAAGCATTTAAATGAGCTCAGAGCCAAACTGCCTGTTTAAATTATATAACATTATTCCTTGCTTAATTTCTGTAATTAGGTTAGAGATATCGTATTTTAAAGGCAGAATCTATTTTCTATAAAATATGACGTTTTCAGTATAGAGAAATACTCGACCGAGACTTGTACTACATAAGTTTGAGGAGGTACATACGCAATAACGCAGTGACGTGTGATTGTCAGTCGACAAGAGGTCCATGAGTCTGCCAACACTGTCAAACTGGGTCATGCTGGGAGAATGGACGTTACGTATGGTTGTCAGTGGACACAAGGTCCCTGAGTCTGCCTATGTTTTCAAACTGTCTCACCAGAGGAAAATTTGACTTCAAGTTGGTTTGTCAGTGGATATGAAGTCCCTGAGTCTGCTTACACCGTCAATTAACTGTTGTTGGAATATTAGTGTGGTTGTAAGTGGATATGAAGTCCCGGAGTCTGCTGCACCTAAAACATGTATACCTAGTTTCTTTGACCAGAGGGAACCGCGAGCATAAAAACATAAAATATCATGTAGTCAGACCACTACTGATTAATTTCATGGAAACGTAAGTGCCCAAGTGCAGAAAATAAAATATTATTTTTTACTGGTTATTAGGTTATATTAGCTTATTGAAGACTATTCCATGCTTAAGTAGTTACTGTCACACATCTGTTAAAACCTATATGATCTTTTTTATCTACTTATGTAAGAAACTTGTTATATTACCTTTGATGTTTTCTTATTACGTACACGCAAAACTAGCTACATTTTCGTATTATTTTTGTAAAAGGAGCCATGTTTTCTCCTTACCAATCAATTAGGCAAGCAAAATTTCTGCCATCTAGTAGAAATTTTTTACATTTTTCTCTTCCCTATATGTCATGCAAGAAAATTTTAGTCCTTTTGTAAAAAAAAAAAAAAATCACTTAGATGCTAAGCAAGAAATACTTTTAGTCCTTGGATGTAAATTTTAACATTTTTTCTCTTTGCCTAATTTTTTCGCCGTTTTGTAAAAAAATTTTACTGTTTGTTCCTTGCCAGTAGGTTAGGCAAGAATCACCCCGCAAAATTTTTCGTCGCGGAGGTGCCGTACTGCTGCGTACCCCAGCAGCGACACAGGATTTGGTAGTTAGTTGATATTTTTTATAATTTGCAGTGCGCTTATTAATTTAAAGAAAAGGGTTTCTGTATGTGCGTAGCAGCAGACGGTAATTTTGATAATGATAGGAGTTGAATTCTTAAGGGGAAACTATTGTTAGATTAAGTATTGATTTTTGTCATTGATTTCTCTTGTAATTGTCAGGGAATTGTTTCACTATGTATTCAATTGAGAAGTATTTCAGTCTGTCTCAAGAGTTTGATTAATTTGTAATATTAGTTTAATGCCACTGGAGGCAGATTTACAAACGAAGCGATTGTTCAAAGAGCTTTTAGCGTTTTGTTAATTGAATGAGAAAGAATCGCTTTCAGAATATAGTTTTTTGTTTGGGTTATCATTTATCGAGTTTGGATTTGACCAGACCCTTTCTCCTGAATTATACGTGGTTGCAGTAAGTAACAGCAGCCGCAGCTGCAGCAGGAGCCGCCATACAGAACATGCATTGCACTAAGCATGAATAGTAGGTTTTTTATGGTTTTGTTAAATAATGGAATGCAGCAGATCAAGCAGTGGCAGCAGAAAGACCAAGTAAGTTATTTGTTGCGCACAGGACCAATGAAAATAAAAAATAAAATTTTGGCGATCTCTAAAATAGTAAAGTTAACAAGAGTACAAGCACGAGATTTTCAGCAGAAAACACGAGATAAAATCTTGCATCGGCATCGATTTCATCCGTTCCATATCTCACTGCACCAAGAACTGTACGGGAATTACTTTGAAACCCGCATTACGTTCTGTCGTTTTGCACTTCATCAGTTGAAAGGTAATACAGTATTTCTAATCAAGAAGTTGTTTACGGACGGGGCTTCATTTACAACTCATGGTAATGTGAATCTGCGGAACATGCACTACTGGTCCGTGCAGGATGCCCATTGGATTCGCCAAGATGCTCATCAACGACAGTGGAGTGTCAATGTTTGGTGCGGTATCATTGCTAACTGTATGGTAGGTCCCCAATTTTACCGTGGAACATTCAATGGACAGCGATATGCTTCACTTCTTCAACACACATTAGCGCTCCTCACGAAGGATCTAGGATTGAAAACTCGTCTATCAGTGTTGTTCCAACGTGATGGATGTCCCTCACATAGTGAAATAGTTGCCAGAGACGTTTTAGATGCGATATTTCCAAATAGGTGGATGGGTTGGTTAGGTACTATGCGATGGCCAGCACGGTCACCCAACTTGGCGGCACTAGACCTCTTTCTCTGGGGCGCAGTGAGACACAGAGTGTATCAAGAACCGCCAACGACAGTAGAGGATATGCGACATCAAATTAGTGTTGCGTGTGCGGCAACATCTGTAGAAACTCTAAAATCTGTGCGTGACTCTTTCGTTACTTGTCTTCAAACGTGTATTGATGCAAACGGAGGGCACTTCGAACATATGTTGACGTAACACAGTTCTATTGGTCAAGATGTGGGTGCATTTTCTATGCTGGATGTAATTCACAATAATACAGTTTCTGTGAGCGACCGGGCACTAGAAAATATGTTTAGCAAAGTGAATTCAAGTGTGTTACCTTAATTGTAGCCCTAGTTGTCATTTCGCTAGAATAAACATACATTTACAATTTGCAAAACGTAATTTTACGTTAGACGTGTAACTTATTTATTTTTGTAGATTGTGCATACCTTCCCATTGTGTGAGCTTCTGACACAGGCAGCGTGAGGTGCACACTTGAGTCTCAGGACCTGCGTTAGCTGCGCGTTTCATTTAGTTGAAGCGTCAACTTCGCTTCGCAATTTCTCGGGATGTAATTGACGTATTGCAATGGAACCAACGCCATTATTCTCGTGATTTTTCATGCTAGTGATTGCATACGAAATAATAGGAGGTGCGTGTTTAAAAATACACAAGTTTGTACTGAAAATAGTATTTGTTTACGTTTTAAAATTTCGCATAGGATTTGGTATCCTAAACGCTTGCTGTACGTTCATGCTGGTGAAAGATGTTTTTGAATATCTACTGTTATTCCAGAGATAATATATATAATTATATATATATATATATATATATATATATATATATATATATATATATATATATATATATAAGTGGCTGTCACTTGCACTCGAACAAACTACTTTATTCATGTGACAAACATTACAAGAGTGAAGAAAACATTAAAATCAGAGGAAGCCAAACATTAATTTTTGAACTTAATTCCCGGCTAAATGCACCATTCAATCTCATAACCCTAGGGCAAAACAACTTTACTTTAAAACCGGCTGAAGGCCAATCACTTAAGACTCTAAATCAAGAATTTGAATTTTAAAAGGCAGAAGACCTTATCCTAAAATTACTTTAAATCAGGCTGAAGGCCAAACAGTCTCATGCCTTAAGGGCAGAACAACATTAATTTAAAAACCGTAATGACCCATACATAAACAAACAACAAGGACAAATAAGAAAAGGCAGCACATCAAACGGCGCTCAGAAGTTTCCAAGGGTAGGCCTGAAATTCAAACACAAACTCTCGCTTAGGAGAGACAGGCAGTCGGCCCAACAATTCTGAATCCGATGGCAACCCAACCGACAGACAGTCAACGGACCAAGCGACAGAATAACTTCCGCTCCATCTGACCAGCACACAACAAGAAGTTCAATGGAACAACGCAGAATATTTCGGCACCCAAAACTAATTTCATATTCAGCTGTCAAACTACATGCCATGCTGGACATCCACAACACGACGAGGATAATACACTGCCTGAATTTACGTCAATGGACAGGGCAGGTAATCCGAACGTTAATTGCCACAAGGCAGAAGATTCCGCTGGTGTACCTCAATTCAGAAATAATCAATTTAAGTCAAACTCCACAGGAAGGTGGCGGGAATTTCGCCAACTTGAAAACACACGTTGCTGCTCGCAGGAATGTTCAACAGCCTATATCGAAATCCAAACGACACAACATGAACAGTTGGGACTGGCTGGTAGATTAAGTAAAGACTCAACTTTCGTGTCAGGGATCAGTGAGCCACAGACCTCGTAGCAATGCGAACAGCCTGTCACACGCTGACCGCGTGCGGACGCCGCCAGTGGCCACGGCCAGACACGCGCCACGCAGACGTCCTTGCTGCTGCACACATACCGACCAACTGCCCGCACACGGCACACCTGGAAACTATCAGTGCGAGGACAAAGATAGTACAAGGGTGTGAATATCGATACACGCTGCTGGTGCGACTCGCGGAGGGAGGGGAATACAGCATAATCACAATAACAGTGGGAGACTAATCACAGAATAGCAACCAAGGTTTAATGCATAGCGTAACACGAGACAGCCACGGCTCATATATATATATATATATATATATATATATATATATATATATATATATATATATATATATATAATGTGTGTGTGTGTATGTGTGTAAAAAATTCAAGGAGAATAATTTTAATTGCATTTATACACGGTCCAGTGTCCTGGTGTCAAAAGCAGTGCAAGCCTCTGAACACATACAGGAAGACAGTCAAATGTACTGGAAGGTACCGACAGTGTGCGGAGCCATGAGACGCAATGCCTTGGCGAGTTGCGTTATATTTCTTTCATGAGAGACCCAGACATGTGCTACCCAATAGAGGAGGTCCCAAGAATTCTCGTTTGGGGTATAAATCATGGGAGTCTGCTGGACAAGGGAGTACGGTAAAATCATCCGTGTGCTCTTCGAAAAACGCACGTACTCTGCGAGCTGTGTGATGCGTTGCATTGTCCTGCTGGACGATGACATCGTACCAAGGAGAAGCAAGCTGCATATAGGCGTGGCCATGGACCCCAGGGATAGATGGATACTTATATAGGTCCACTGTGCCTTCTAGAATGACGAGATCATCCAGAGAAAGCGCTGGATACCTTCCCCATATCATAATTGTCCCTCTTTTCACTGGATCCTTCCGACTATTGTTTTCTTTCAAATCTTTTACTCCATACCTGCCAATCGCTATTCCTCTGATGGAAAGTGGAACGTGAATCATCTGGAAAGGCCACATTTCGCCACTCGGTTTAAGTCCCATTGCTGCATTTGCAGGGAACTTCCAGCCTTTGTCACCGATGAACAGGATTCATCATGGCCACATGAACGAGGCACCTGTTGCAGGGGCCAACACACAGCAACGTTCGCTGGATGGTCGTTAGCGATACACTGTTGATAACCCCTTGGTTCATCTCGGCAGTATGGTGCTTAACAGTGCACCTCTATTCATCCGTAAACATCTGCGCATTCGTCGTTCACCCTTGTTGTCCGTGGCATTGGTGTACCAGAGATGCCATGGCGCCCGTTTTATATAGCGTCATTTTACAAAGCAAGGCATACTTTAGCCACAGCCGCACGCCAAAAATTTACATACTTGTCCCTTTCGGAAACGTTCCGACTTTGGCCGGAAAGCCTATGGTGATCCCGTTTCTGTCATCAGAAGACTCGCTCCGTGTCCGTATTAGAATTACTGCACTGTTTTCACTTCCACCCGACACTCTTTATGTACCGTCCACTTCCAGTGTTGACACCTGCCGTCTGTGAGTAGCTATTGCGCTCTGGTAACGAACATATGCGGAGGTTACATTAAAATAACTGTACTGGTATTAAGTCATGTTTTATTTTTCACGGTCATATTTGTAGAAGCTTTGGGTCATAAATCCTTGTATATTTCCCTGTTTTTCTGTCCTTGAAATCGAGGCCCTGCTAATGGCGTCTGCGTGAAGGACATTGTCAGCAATGGCATCACAGCTTGCTTATATCTGTTTATAATTAATATACCATTTAAGCTGTTATGTCTTCCATAAATATTAAAAAATAGTGGAGATAACAATTCAGATGAAATGGCCACTTTCGAGAAAAGCAGCATCGACCAGTCACACCACACAGCTGTCGTCTCATAGAACTGGAAAGAACTGGATGAAGGAAACTGCCTCGTCGTTGGTCCGAGCATAGTCTGGCCCTTTGGCCTCTACCGATTCGTAACGGAGTGTGTTAAGTGGGATTCTTCTAGTCTGCCCGACAGTGATGTTTACAGCAGTTCAGATGGTTAGTGGTTTTCGTTTAGTCAAAAATTACAAGGGAAATGTATCTTCTCTGAACGCACCTACGATGATTACACTAAACATAACATGTTTTGCATGTACACATCAGATGATGTCAACTTCGTCTTTCTGGTTCTACAGTTCTGATTAACAAGTCCTTAGGGACCTTGAGAAACGGTTGAATAATATACTCGAACTCTGTTATCCTTAGTCTTTCTACTGTCCATTGACTAACACTAAAACGACAGAAATGTAGAAAAGCATGCGTTAGTCGTGAAGAGCATAGAACTCTTAGGGAATACTAACTCTGCAGCTCGGTTAGTAAATCCGTGTTACGAACTCCACAACACGTCATACAAAAATGCAAACATAATGAAGAAAGTTATTACTGGCTGTGGTGCTCGGAGAAGACTCTATTTCTTCCTCGTACTGCGGTAGAAGAAAATGAAATTTTAGGGACAATAGTTTTATTATACGATCTATATTTGAGCCTTAGGCCATTTTTAAGTGTTACAAAGGTCAAAAATCATCCGAATTGTGTGGATAACGCGTGTTCCACACACGTCTGATGATTTTTGATATTTATTTGATGTTTGTAACTGTTGAAAATCTTCTAAGGCTGGAATATGGATTGTGGAATAAAGGATCTGGTACATTGTAAAACGTGAAATTTCACGGCCGGAAATGTCACAATTAATAGGGTATTACAAGATATTATCCCGTGGTCGAATAGAATTCACTTCAAAATCCAAAGTTTAGTCCCCATCAGTGGAGGATCGATGAGTTCTACTGAAACCTTCCCGTCTCCTCCATATCTCTTTTGTTACGCAACCTTCCCCTCTACAATAACCTATGAAACCTTCCCTTAGGATTTCTATCTCTTGCTTAATAATAACAAATGAAATCTTCCCTTTGAAATTAATTCTCCTTCTCAATCTTCGCATACAAATTTAATTGCTGCTTATTAAACATGATTTTCTAATTATTTCGACGAAACCTAGAATGTGTCGTCGTCGTGGCCCTCAGTCGTTTCCTGCAATAACCCAAAACTGTTCCTTACGTTTTTTCACTGTTACTGGATCGCCATCGGACTGCTACATAGAAATACGACATGAATATACTTACTCTGTTTCACCATACTCTATTAGCTGCTAGTGGGCTGTCACAATAAGTGGCTGTATTTATTAACGAAGCTGACATTATTCTTTGATAGCAAAGCTGACGTCACTCTTTAATTAATTTGACTGAAGTTACGTAATTCATAGTTAAACTTTTTCTTGACAACAATAAAATTTTGCAAAGTTTTATGTTGATGGTTTTTGGGATGGATTATAATCAGTAATGCAATATTGCTAGCAAAAACTAATTACATTCTGAATGAAATTATTTTACAAACTTTCAAATGGGACTTACGTTTTACAAAAATGGTTCAAATGGCTCTGAGCACTATGGGATCATTAGACCCCTAGAACTTAGAACTAGTTAAACCTAACTAACCTAAGGACATCACAAACATCCATGCCCGAGGCACGATTCGAACCTGCGACCGTAGCGGTCTTGCGGTTCCGGACTGTAGCGCCTTTAACCGCACGGCCACTTCGGCCGGCTTACTTTTTACAGTAATCTTACAACTAGCATAGCGCAAACATACCTTCAGTAGTCTTGAGTTTCTCAAAAAATTAATTCAATAGTACTAGTTCCTCTTATGATAATAGTTAGCTGATGTCTCTGTACATCCATTTAAATCTCTTGTAAATCATAGCTGGTGGCTGGCAGGCACACCGCTCCTTTCAACCTCTCGCTTCAGACCTGCTACCGACTCGCTGCACATCTCGCGCTTACTACTGACTTTCTACGAACGCTAAAGTGCGGTCTCTCCCGCCAACAATGCTTTCTGGCGCAGAGAATCCCTGCTGCCATTACAAAATGTATCAATGCGCGGTCTTTCCCGCTCTTTACTTAAAATGTAACCATACGCGGTCTCTTCCGCCCTTTTTAAAATTACAATACTTTGGTGCAGAAATTCCCTGCTACCACAGATATTTCCAACATGACAAATATTAATTATTCCTACTTAACCCTATTAATAAAATATAAACATCTTTCATAAATTGTCGTTTGACAATAGACAATAGAAATACACTACGAATAGACGGGTGGTGTCTCTATGGGGAGCCCTTTAAGCCCGGTAATAGCGAACTTCCTTATGGAAACATTGGAAGAGCAGGCACTGTAAACCGCGAACAAGAAGCCAAATATTTGGTTCCGATGCATGGATGATACCTTTGTTTTGTGGCAGCATGGCAGGTAGGAAGTGGATCGTTTTCACAAACATCTCAAAGGGAACAGTTCGCAGCTTCAGTTTACCATGGAGGACTAGGTGGAAGACTGATTTTCTAGATGTACTAGTTTTCAAGAAAGAAGATGGTAGCTTCCGACACACGTTTTACCTAAAAATCAAATGGCTCTTAGCACTATGGGACTTAACATCTAAGGTCATCAGTCCCCTAGAACTTAGAACTACTTAAACTTAACTAACCTAAGGATATCACAGACATCCATGCCCGAAGCAGGATTTGAACCTGCGACCGTAGCGGTCGCGTGGTTCCAGATTGAAGCGCCTAGAACCGCTCGGCCACACCGGCCGGCTTTTACCTAAGCCCCACACGCCCAGACCATTACCTACGCCGGGTTTCGAACCACCCTCCACAACAAAAGTGAGACATCATAAAAACGTCGGCGGATAGAGCAAGGAAAAATTAGCTAACCAGAAATGCTTGAAGCAGAATTAAAACATCTCAACAATGCGTTGCTCAAGAATGGTTATTTCTTCTCCGAGGTGAAAAGACAATTAAGACCAGTCCATAGAATTCATAGCAACGCTCAGGCGAGTGTGAAGTGGTAAGTTTCCCTGCCTTTCATTAACGACGTTACTGACCGCACAGGACAAATCCTGAAAAAGCGGAAAATCGTGGTAGTACACAAACCTACTCAGAAGATGCATGATCTCCTAAAATCGGCCAAGGAGGCTCGCCTACCGTTGGAATTTACAGGATTTCGTGTGGTTGTGGGGAGGTATATGGGGGTACTACAAAGAGAGCTGTCGGGAAACGACTCGAAGGGCACAAGATAATCGCAGAAGAGGGTAGATTGACCGATCAGCAGTTGGGGAATGTGCTTTGCAGCCTGGAAACCATCACGTTCATTTTGACAGGACTGGCAACAACAAGTGTTTATGCTGAACGGTTCTACAGAGAGGGCGTAGAGATTGTAAAACACCCCAGAAATTTCCATATGAAGGAGGAGGCCATGAAATTAAATGATTTCTTGATTACAGTGCTAAATAAGATGTGTACCAGTCGTCCACGACAGGATGGTAACATTTGCGGACGAGGGCAGTCGACAGCAGCAAATTGCGCTCGCGCATCCAAATCATGTGACGTCACGCCAGTGCGCGGAAGCACGAAGCGGAATTTTACTGTAGTCAGTAACGAGCCAGGATGTGAATCGGACATTCAAAGTATCTACGGTCCCTATTCAAAATGTCCTCCGCAGATGGGGACGAAACGTTGGGCTTTAAGGTGAAATCAGTTCGACCACGTCATAACAGCCCGGTACATTTTATCAGTTGTGGCATATCATACAGTAAAATGGATGTTAAGCTTTCTGCAAATTCTTATTCATGCCTTAGGAATATTAAATCAGACAAAGGTTTGTGGTTTTTATGTGAAAATGATGATCTTTTGTGCTCCAGCATCTGCTAAGTAAACATCACGTTTCGAAACAATCGTTTAATTGAATGCCAATATTACGCAACAGCTTCCATTACTTACATACGATGAAATTTTACAAATTGACACCTGAGCTTGTCTGCCGATAAAGTTATTATCCTACTAGGGTCTCTGGTTGGTGTTGGTCCTCAATGCCTGACCGAACAATATGGGTTAACGTATTAAATTGGTTTCAGAATTACAGTTTTTATGGATTGCATTACATAAGTGGAATTAGCAAGGAATCAAAACCATTTTACTGTTGTTAAATACTCGCCTTGCGTATCAAAAATAAGATTTTGCATGATATAAAATTTTTAGCTTGCTCAAATTATTTTTTGCTTGGTGTTGTAATACGTTTCCATTCGATAATCGAGTATGAAATTATGTCACAACGTCCCAGTTGAGATGAATACCGGTACTCTTCATGTTTTTATGTAGGACCTAATGCGATCAGTAAAGATATGGGATGAAACCCTGTCGCTCCGTTATGCCACTTCGTTTTCAGAGGCCAGTGTGTCAGCTGCTGCTCTACGCCCCTGCCGTGCAAACACTCGAGTGAGAAGGCCTGTGCCCTCTTCTGCGTTGCTCCGCTGACAGCGTGCTCCACTTTCCTTGACCCTAATCGGATCAGGCTCTACGTCTGGACCTCCTACCTATATCTCTCTTACCCTCTCCCTCTCCTTCTGTGCCCGATACACCTTGACCTGCAGAGTGCTACGCGACGCTAGTGCTGAGAGCACTCGAGATCTGCCGACGCAGTTCTTTACGCTCCGTCGGAAATAGATATCAGACGCAGGAGGCAGGAGACTCGATCACTGACACAGATACCGTGACGCAGCCTCAAGTTTTCTTCTTCACCGAAGCTCAGTAACCGAAACGATCTTCAGAGGACGACCATGTTGCACGAAAACGGATAACTTTGGCACCGAAGATAAATTTCTAGGCTCTGGAATCACCATGTGTCGTTGTTGGGGCGTTATATCAGTGTTGCTTTATGGCAACCTTAAGGAATATCATCATAGCTCACTTAGTTCACTAGTTTTTCCGTCTAAATTGTGCAGTGTTCTTACAACACAAAGTCAATAATCATTCACAACCCAAATGCGCCTAAACCGAATAATCCATTCTTAGGTCTTGAATTAGAAATCTAATCTCAGTTATAGTTTTACTTCATTTAATAATTTTCACTTCTTTCGAAACATAGCCACAATTCTGCAACCTACATCCATCTGAATCTGCTTAGTGTATTCACCTCTAGGTCTCCCTCTACGATTTTTACCGTCCACGCTGCATTCCAACACTAAACTGGTGATCCCTTGATACCTCATAACATGTCCTACCAACCGATCCCTTCTTCCAGTAAAGTTGTGGCACAAATTTCTCTTCTCTCCAATTCTAGTCAATACCTCCTCATTAGTTACGTGATCTACCCATCTAATCATCAGCATTCTTCTGTATCACCACATTTCGAAAGCTTCTATTCTCTTCTTGTCCAGACTATTTATCGTCCACGCTTCACTTCGATACATAGCTACACTCCAAACAAATAATTTCAGATACGAATCTTGACACTTAAATATATACTGGTTGTTAACAAATTTCTCTTCTTCAGAAACGCATTCCTTGCCATTGCCAGTCTACATTTTATATCCTCTCTACTTCGAACATCATCAGTTATTTTGCTCCCCACATTGCAAAACTTCTTTACTACTTTAAGTGTCTCATTTCCTAATCTAATTCCCTCCGCATCGCCCGCCTTAATTCGAAATCATTCCATTATCCTCGTTTTGGTTTTGTTGGTGTACATCTTATACCCTCCTTTCAAGATACTGTCCATTCCGTTCAACTGCTCTTCCAAGTCCCTTGCTGTCTCTGACAGAATTACAATGTCATCGGCGAACCTCAAAGGTTTTATTTCTTCTCCATGGATGTTAATACCTACTCCGAAATTTTCTTTCGTTTCCCTTACTGCTTGCTCAATATACAGATTGAATATCATCGGGGAGAGGCTACAACCCTGTCTCACTCCCTTCCCAACCACTGCTTCCCTTTCATGCCCCTTGACTCGTATAACTGCCATCTGGTTTCTGCACTAATTGTAAATAGTCTTTCGTTCCCTGTATTTTACCACTGCCTCCTTTATAAATTGAAAGAGAGTATTCCAGTCAACATTGCCAAAAGCTTTCTCTAAATCTACAAATGCTAGAAACGTAGGTTTGCCTTTCCTTAATCTTTCTTCTAAGATAAGTCGTAGGGTCAGTATTGCCTCACGTGTTCCAAAATTTCTACGGGATCCATACTGATCTTCCCCGAGGTCGGCTTCTACCAGTTTTTCCATTCATCTGTAAAGAATTCGCATTAGTATTTTGCTGCTGTGAATCATTAAACTGATAATTCGGTATTTTTCACATCTGTCAACACCTGCTTTCTTTGGGATTGGAATTATTATATTCTTCTTGAATTCTGACGGAATTTCGCCTGTCTCATACATCTTGTTCACCAGATGGTAGTGTTTTGTCAGGACTGGCTCTCTCAAGACTGTCAGT
This sequence comes from Schistocerca serialis cubense, assembly GCF_023864345.2. Classification (NCBI taxonomy): domain Eukaryota; kingdom Metazoa; phylum Arthropoda; class Insecta; order Orthoptera; family Acrididae; genus Schistocerca; species Schistocerca serialis. Next base: position 313,650,110 of record NC_064641.1, read on the forward strand.
AGTTCTAACGGAATGTTGTCTACTCCTGGGACCTTGTTTCGACTAAGGTCTTTCAAAGCTCTGTGAAACTCTTCACGCAGAATCATATCTCCCGTTTCATCTACGTCCTCTTCCGTTTCCATAATATTATCCCCAAGTACATCGCCATTGTATTGACCCTCTATATGCTCCTTCCACCTTTCTGCTTTCCCTTCTTTGCTTTGAACTGGGTTTCCATCTGAGCTCTTGATATTCATACAAGTGGTTCCCTTTTCTCTTTAGGTCTCTTTAATATTCCTGTAGGCAGTATCTATCTTACCCCTAGTGATATAACCTCTACGGCCTTACATTTGTCCTCTACCCATCCCTGCTTAGCCATTTTACACTTCCTGTCGATTTCATTTTCGAGAAGTTTGTATTCCTTTTTGCCCGCTTCATTTACTGCATTTTTAAATTTTCTCCTTTCATCAATTAAATTCAGTATTTCTTCTGGTACCGAAGGGTTTCTACTAGTCCGAATCATTTTACCTACATGATCCACTGCTGCCTTCACTACTTCATTCCTCAAAACTACCCATTCATATTCTAATGTATTTCCTTCCCCCATTCCTTTCAGTTGTTCCCTTATGCTCTCCCTGAAACACTGTACAACTTCTGGTTTACTCAGATTATGCAGGTCCCATCTCCTTACAATTCCAACTTTTCACAGTTTCTTCAGTTTGAATAAACTGTTCATAGGCAATAGATTGTGGTCATAGTTCACATTTGCCCACGGAAATATCTTACAATTTAAAACCTGGTTCCTAAATCTATGTCTTACCATTCTATAATATATCTGAAACTTTCCAGTATCTCCAGGCCTCTTCCATGTATACAACCTTCTATTTTGATTCTTGAACCAAGTGTTAGCTATGATGAAGTTATGTTTCAAATGGTTCAAATGGCTCTGAGCACTATGGGACTTAATATCTCAGGTCATTAGTCCCCTAGAACTTAGAACTACTTAAACCTAACTAACCTAAGGTCATCACACACATCCATATCCGAGACAGGATTCGAACCTGCGACCGTAGCGGTCGCGTGGTTCCAGACTGAAGAGCTTAGAACCGCTCGGCCACAAAGGCCGGCAAGCTATGCTCTGTGCAAAATTCTACCAGGCGGCTTCCTCTTTCATTTCTTACTCCCAATCCATATTCACCTACTACGTCTCCTTCTCTTCCTTTTCCTACTGTCGAATTCCAGTCACATGACTATGTAATTTTCGTCTCACTTCACTATGTGAATAATTTCTTTCATCCCATCATACATTTCCTCAATCTCTTCTTCATCTGCATAGATAGTTGGCATATAAACTTGTACTACTGTGTACGCGTGGGCTTCGTATATATCTTGGCCACAATAATGCGTTCACTGTGTTGTTTGTAGTACCTTACCCGCACTTCTATTTATTTTATTCATTATTAAACCTACTCCAGCATTTCCTCTATTCGATTTTGTATTTATAACAATGTATTCACCTGACCAGAATTCTTGTTCCTCCTGCCACCGAACTTCACTAATTCCGATTAAATCTAATTTTAGCCTATCCATTTCATTTTCTTAAATTTTCTAACCTACCTGTTCGATTAAGGGATCTGACATTTCACGCTCCGATCCATAGAACGGAAGTTTTCTTTCTCCTGATAAGGATGTCCTCTTGAGTAGTCCCCGTCCGAAGATCCGAATGGGGGGCTATTTTACCTCAGGAATACTTTACCCAAGAGGACGCCGTCATCATTTAACCGTACAGTAAAGCTGCATGCCCTCGGGAAATATTAAGGTGGTAGTTTCCCCTTGCTTTCAGTCGTTTGCAGTACCAGCACAGCAAGGCCGTTTTGGTTAGTGTTACAAGGCCAGATCAGTCAATCATCCAGACTGCTGCCCCTGCAACTACTGAAAAGTCTGCTGCCCCTCTTCAGAAACCAGACGTTTGTCTGGCCTCTCAACAGATACCCCACCGCTGTGTTTGTACCTACGGTACAGCTATTTGTATCGCTGAGGCACTCAAGCCTCCCCACCAACGGCAAGGTCCATGGTTTATGGGGAGGGGGGGGGGTATATTCCAACGTAAGCTATACAAAATGAGTCTACAAGACGGAAGTTGTATTAATTTACAGGCATGGCAGTGATTCTAGAGCTATAATTTTCTTCCTGCAGATTGACACATGTAAAAATATCGTTCACCAAACATTAAATTTATTTCAGGTACATTTTTTCGCTAGTAACAGGGAAGTCCTTGAAAATAATTAAATACGGACTTTATCTTCAAGTGTCACGAATAAACATCTACGAATGTACCCTATAAGACGTAATAAATTGTAGGAACTGTCTGACTGCGACCGCCGGCCGGTGTGGCCAAGCGGTTAAAGGCGCTACAGTCTGGAACCGCGCGACCGCTACGGTCGCAGGTTCGAGTCCTGCCTCGGGCATGGATGTGTGTGATGTCCTTAGGTTAGTTAGGTTTAAGTAGTTCTAAGATCAAGGGGACCGATGACCTTAGAAGTTAAGTCCCATAGTGCTGACAGCCATTTGAATCATTTTTTGACTGGGACCGGAATCCATAGATGTAATGTTTATATACAAACAAATGATTACAAATTAAAAAAGAAAAAAAACCGTTAGATTATTTAATCTGGAGAAACAGCTTAAAAACTGAGTAAGTCAATAACGCGTTGGTTCACCTCTGGCCGTTATGCAAGCAGTTATTAACTTTCATACATGGCTATACTTGAAACATTTTCAATAAATACTTTCTAACTCTTAAATCTAGATTCAATGTTAACAAATTTCTCTTCTTCAGCACCTCTTTTCTTGCCACTGCCAGTCTACATTTTATATTCTCTCTACTTTGGTCACAATCAGTTAATTTGCTGGCCAAATAGCAAGCATCACGAACTGCTTTGAGTTTCTCGTTGCCTAATCTAATTCCCCCAGCATCTCTTGATTTAATCCGCCTATAGTCAATTACTCTTGTTTTCCCTCCTCTCAAGACAGTGGCTATTCCGTTCAACTGCTCTTCCGAGTCCTTTGTTGTCTCTGACAAAATTACAATGTCATCGTCAAAATTCAAAGATTTTATTTCTTTTCCCTGGACTTTAATTCATACTCCAAATTTTTCTTAGATTTCCTTTATTGCTTGTTCAACGTACAGATTGAATAAATCGGGAGAAGTCTCAATGCTGCTGCACTTCCTTTCCAACCACTGTTTCCCTTTCATGCCCCTCGACACATAACTGAAGTCTGGTTTCTGCAAAAGTTGTAAACAGACTTTCACTCCCTGAAGTTTACCCCTTCTACCTTAAAAATTTCAAAGACAGTATGCCAGTCAACATTGTCAAAAACTTTCTCTAAGTCTACAAATACTACAAAACTACGGTTTGCTTTCCATAACCTAACATCCAAGACAAGTCGTAGGATTAGTACTGTGTCATGTATCCCTACAGTTCTCCGGTGTCCAAATTGATTTTCCTCCAGGTCGGCTTTTACCTGTTTTTCCTTTCTACTGTAAATAATTTGTGTTAGTATTTTACAACAACCTCTTATTAAACTGATAGTTTGGTTATTTTATTACTTGTCAGAATCTGACTTCTTTGGAGAAGGAATTATACGTTCGCCTGTCTTATATATCTTGAACACTAGATGGAAGAGTTTTGTCATGGTTGGCCCTCCCAAGGCTATCAGTAACTCCGGCGTAACATGGTTTATTCCACGAGCTTTGTTTCGACTTTACTCATTCTGTGCTCTGCCAAATTTCGTCTCGCCGTATCATATCCTTTATCTCATCATCATCTACATCTTCAACCATTTCTATAATATTACATTCAAGTACGTCTCCCTTCTACAGACCGTCTATATACTCCTCCCAACTTTCAGGTTTCGTTTCTGTGCGTATGACTAGTTCTTCATCGGAGCTCTTAATATTCATACATTTACTTCTCCCCAAAGGCCTTCTTAATTTTTCTACAGGTGGTATCCATCTTTCCCTTAGTGAAATGAGTTTCTAAATCATTACATTTGTCCTCTGTCAATCCTTACTTACCCGTTTAGCACTTTGCGTCCGTCTCACTTCTTTAACTTCCGTATAACCACTTCGTCTACTTCATTTGTTGCATTTTTATGTTTTGTCACTTCATCAAATTCAGAATTTCTTGTGTTATCAAAATATTTATACTAGCCTTTGTCTCTTTACCTAATTGATCCTCTGCTGCCTTCACTATTTCATTTTTTAAAGGTACAGACTTGACATCTTTTCACCTGTTCTAGTCAACAGTTGCCTAACAGTCGCTCAGAAACTATCAGCAACCTCTAGTTCTTTCAACTTATCCTACTCCCACTTCTTTAATTTCCTACCGTTTTGCAGTTTCATCAGTTTTAATCTACAGTTAATGATCAATAAATTTTGGTCAGAGTCCACATGTACACTTGGAAATGTATAATAATTTAAATCTGGTTCTTAAATCTATGTCTTGCAATTACTTAATCAATCCGAATCCTTCCGGTGTCTTCAGGTCTCCTCTACGTATACAGCCTTTCTTTAAGCTCCTTTAGCCAAGTATTGGCAATGATTCAAATACACTCCTGGAAATTGAAATAAGAACACCATGAATTCATTGTCCCAGGAAGGGGAAACTTTATTGACACATTCCTGGGGTCAGATACATCACATGATCACACTGACAGAACCACAGGCACATAGACACAGGCAACAGAGCATGCACAATGTCGGGACTAGTACAGTGTATATCCACCTTTCGCAGCAATGCAGGCTGCTATTCTCCCATGGAGACGATCGTAGAGATGCTGGATGTAGTCCTGTGGAACGGCTTGCCATGCCATTTCCACCTGGCGCCTCAGTTGGACCAGCGTTCGTGCTGGACGTGCAGACCGCGTGAGACGACGCTTCAGCCAGTCCCAAACATGCTCAATGGGGGACAGATCCGGAGATCTTGCTGGCCAGGGTAGTTGACTTACACCTTCTAGAGCACGTTGGGTGGCACGGGATACATGCGGACGTGCATTGTCCTGTTGGAACAGCAAGTTCCCTTGCCGGTCTAGGAATGGTAGAACGATGGGTTCGATGACGGTTTGGATGTACCGTGCACTATTCAGTGTCCCCTCGACGATCACCAGTGGTGTACGGCCAGTGTAGGAGATCGCTCCCCACACCATGATGCCGGGTGTTGGCCCTGTGTGCCTCGGTCGTATGCAGTCCTGATTGTGGCGCTCACCTGCACGGCGCAAAACACGCATACGACCATCATTGGCACCAAGGCGGAAGCGACTCTCATCGCTGAAGACGACACGTCTCCATTCGTCCCTCCATTCACGCCTGTCGCGACACCACTGGAGGCAGGCTGCACGATGTTGGGGCGTGAGCGGAAGACGGCCTAACGGTGTGCGGGACCGTAGCCCAGCTTCATGGAGACGGTTGCGAATGGTCCTCGCCGATACCCCAGGAGCAACAGTGTCCCTAATTTGCTGGGAAGTGGCGGTGCGGTCCCCTACGGCACTGCGTAGGATCCTACGGTCTTGGCGTGCATCCGTGCGTCGCTGCGGTCCGGTCCCAGGTCGACGGGCACGTGCACCTTCCGCCGACCACTGGCGACAACATCGATGTACTGTGGAGACCTCACGCCCCACGTGTTGAGCAATTCGGCGGTACGTCCACCCGGCCTCCCGCATGCCCACTATACGCCCTCGCTCAAAGTCCGAAACTGCACATACGGTTCACGTCCACGCTGTCGCGGCATGCTACCAGTGTTAAAGACTGCGATGGAGCTCCGTATGCCACGGCAAACTGGCTGACACTGACGGTGGCGGTGCACAAATGCTGCGCAGCTAGCGCCATTCGACGGCCAACACCGCGGTTCCTGGTGTGTCCGCTGTGCCGTGCGTGTGATCATTGCTTGTACAGCCCTCTCGCAGTGTCCGGAGCAAGTATGGTGGGTCTGACACACCGGTGTCAATGTGTTCTTTTTTCCATTTCCAGGAGTGTATATTCTGCGCAAAATTCTGCCAGACAGTGACGGCTTCCTCTTTCATTCCTTTTTCCCTAACCCATATTCACCTACTATTTGTCCCTCTCTCTCTTATCTTTTTATCGAATTCCAGTCCCGATCAGAATTAAATTTTCACCTCTCAATAATCTCCTTCATCTCATCGTACATTTATTCAATGTACTGATCATCTACGGAATAAGTAGGCAGATAAACTTTTATTACTGTGGCATGCGTGGGCTTCGCGCCTATCTTGGCTACAGTAATGCGATCACTTTGCTATTCATAGTAGCTAACTTGTATTCCTATATTCTTATTCGTTATTAAATCCTCTCCTGCATTACCGTGATTTGATTTTATATTTATAACCCTGTATACACTTGTCCAGAAGTCTTGCTCCTCTTGCCAGAGAACCACTAATTACCACTATACTTAACTTCATCTTTTCACTTTCCTTTTTAAATTTTCTGAACTAGCAAATTAAAGGATTTAACACTCCATTCTCCGATCCGAAGATGCAATCTTTGTTCCCCCTAATGTCAACAACCTCCTGAGTAGCCTGCGCCCGGAGATCTGAGTGGGGTAATATTTTACCTCCAGAATATACTCCCAAAAGGACGTGGTCATTATTTAATCACACAGTAGAGCTGCATGCTTTTGGGAAGAATTAAGGCCGTAGTTTCCCTTTGCTTTAAGCCGTTAGCAGTACCAGCACAGCAAGACCGTTTTCGTTCACGTTATAAGCTACATGATACAGACTGTTACCTCTGAAACTAATGAAGAGGCTGCTTCTCTTCAGGTACTACATGTCTGGCATCTCAACAGATACTCCTCCGTTTTGGTTGCATCGGCGACGGAAGCCAATGCACCAATGACTGGGTCCATGTTTCATGGGCCAAAGTGTGGCTTTAGGGAAGATAATGGCGCCAGAGAAGCAATTCTAACATTGTGATTAATAATGGAAGCAAGGCTGAAAAGGTCAGGACAGATTCGTAGAATCTGTCGGCCTGGAAAAATGTTCAGCAATGTTAAATGGTGCAAAATATTTGAAATTTGCAGAAAAATTGAGGTAAGCTGTAGGGAAAGATGGATAATAGACCATAGGTACAAGAGTTAAGGGCGAATGAGAGTGGAAGACAAGGAACGAAGTGTTCGAATTGAAAAAAGATGTAAGACAGCAATGTAGTCTTTCGCCCCTACTGTTCGAAGAAGCAATGACGGAAACAAAAGAAAAGTTCTAGAATGGAATTAAAATTCAGGGTGATAGGATAAGATGTCAATGAGAAGAATCGCTGATAACATGGCCATCCTCGGTGAAAGTGAAGACTAATTACAGACTCTACTGAATGGAATGAACAGTCAAACGAGTACAGAATATGGGTTGAGAATGAGTCGAAGATAAATCGAAAGAGAAGTAGCAGACACGAGGAAAACGAGTAACTTATCATCAGGACTGGATCATGAATTAGATGAAGTTAAGGAGTTCTGCCACTAAGCAGGCAATAACTCATGGTGGACAAAGCAAGGAGACCTAAAAAGCCGACTAACACGCTAAACGGACGTTCCTGGCCAACGTAAATCTGCAAGTATCAAATATTGATATTAATTTGAGGAAGACATTTCTGAGAATGTTCATTTGGAGCATATCATTTTCTGGTAGTGAAACATGAACTGTGGGTAAACCGGATCAGAGGGGAAAAGAAGCATCTGAGATGTACTACAGAAGAATGTTGAAAATTAGGTAGACTGGTAAAGTAAGGAATGAGGAGGTTCACCAGAGACTCGGCGAGGAAAGGAATATACGGAAAACACTGACAAAGAAACGGGACAAGATGGCAGGACATTTGTTAAGACGTCAGGGAAAAATCTCCATGGTAATAGAGGGAGCTGTTGAGGGCAAAAACTGTAGAGGAAGATAGAAAGTGGAATACATCCAGCAAGTAACGTACGACGTAGGCCAGAAGTGATACTCTGAGATGAAGAGGTTGGCACAGGAGAGGATGATGTAGCGGGCCGCATCAAACAATTCAGAAGACTGATGCCTGGAAGAATTCCATTCTCTCATCCTATACTAACAGATCTCTAACAGCCTCGAGTTCACGTCATATAATTTATGGCTTCCATTAATCAAGTGAGTTGGTATGTTTCATATGATTTTCTGTAATATACTCGTATCTATTTCACAGTTACATGTCACCTCCGATTGGCATTCAATACTATTATTTTATTGAAGAGTAATATCGTAAAATGCACTCGATATCTTCCTATAGCTATTGGCAGAAGATCATATTGCTGTATAGTAAAAGGCTAGTGTTGTGTAACAGTAACAATGGGTGTGGAGTGTTAATTTCACAATCGATCCACACTGGTCCGTATCCTATTACACGTATTGTGAACTATCAGCAGAGACCTCAGTCACAAAAGGCACAGCTAGTGTTACACACAATATCTAAAGTAATCGGTATAATCCTGTCATTCGACACTAAGTAGTGATCTTTTCTTATGTCTACCACTGTTACGAAGGTACCAGCTCTATTCCATGAAAAAACGGATGTAGGTGAAGGGGGGCACCCCATGTGTTTTACTGTCACTGAAGACCTCTATTGGAAAAACGGACGTTGCATACTATTCATTGAAGAAAAGTTTGTTCTGTTGTTCAGGATATTGTACGGAAGTGCAATACGACTATCACAGCAAATTATTCTCGAATTTTTAAGAAAAACTTGGCGAAAATTCAACTACATACACACAGAACTAGGAGATAGAAATATCAAAATTTATGTAGTCGGAACAAGTTTCCTGAATCAGATATGTGAAAGCTCACGTTGAAATTTGTATGAGGACAAGTCATAGGCAGTTTATCTGTTCTGAACTGAGGCGGTAGAGTTAGTCCCGACAGAGATTTGGGAATGTCTAAAATCATTAACAAATAAACTCAGTGGCTAAACGAGGAATATAATTCAGTTGGTAATATCCCTTTAACCTTCTAGACATGAATGGTAAAATTTGACGACGGCTGTTTATTTTTCAACATTTCATCAGAACAGCGATATATAACATTTAGTTCTGCCATCATGTAGCAGAAGACGAATTCGGCATTATTCTAAATTTTTGTATACCACCGTATGTGTTCTCTCTCTCTCTCTCTCTCTCTCTCTCTCTCTCTCTTTGACTCTCTGCTCTCGCAACACACACACACACACACACACACAGGCACACACACACGCACACACACTAATAGAGCTGCTTCGGTGAACCAGGGATTTCTCTTTGGAAAGTTATGGCATATCTCACCTGAACAAGAATAGTGCCTCTCGGAACAACTTCGCTGAAAGCCATATTAGTATACGCAGGACATGGCGTCGTGCACACTTCGATCTACTGTAGATATTCATTGATGAGCCAAACGCCGGCCTCGGTGACTCAGTGGTTCTAGGCGCTTCATCTGGAACCGCGCGACCGCTACGGTCGCAGGTTCGAATCCTGCCCCGGAGATGGGTGTGTGTGGTGTCCTTAGGTTAGTTACGTTTAAGTAGTTCTAAGATCTAGGGGACTGATGGCCTCAGATGCTAGGTCCCATAGTGCTCGGAGCCATTTGAAGCATTCTTCAATGAGCCATACCATTATCACCACCGGCTTAACGGCTTGTTTGTCTTGGAACGAAAACACTAATTCTGCGTATCAGGGATCCGACAGTTTGTTCGTAGGTTTGTGGAGATATGTGGCGTCAGATGCCTACGCACAGGTTATGTACCTCGCGTAAATAATGGTGCATTGATGTCGCCCCATGGCAGTTCACGTGGGTTCCATAGGATTTACATCAGGCGATTTTGGTCGCCCAGACATAATTAAGAGTTCAGTGTAATGCTCCAGAAATCACTGTAGTATGGTTCTGGCTCCGAGAGACGGGCAGTTATACTGCTCAAAGTTAACATCGATGTCGGGGAAGACATCAAGCATGAAGGGCAGCAAGTGATTTGCAGCTACCAGCGTGTCTTCGATTACTACCACAAGTCCCATGCAAGCGCAGGAGAATGTCTCCCACAGCATGATACTGCTCCCAGTAGCCTGTGTCCGTGGCGCGCTGGAAGTTTCGAGCAGCGGTTCACTTCGATGACTGAGTTTCTGGAGACTACCAGCGACGTAGTGCAGCAAAAATGTGATTCACCCGAAGAGCCGACAAGTTTCCGTTGATTGACGATTGAATCCCGATGGTCTCTTGCCCACTGCAATCATAATTGACGATGTAGTTGAGTCAACATGTTCACACGTAGGTGCAGCCTGCTGCGAAGCTGCTTGTTCAACCATGTACGAATAATGGTGTGCTAAGAAATACTTTTACGTGCACCAGTATTGTGCGTTTTCGGCAGAGATGTCACAGATCACCATCTATTCTACTTTACAGAGCAGATAAGCCTCCGAACCCCAGGTTCTGTGAAGAGTTGTAGGCGTCCAAATACATATAGCTCCTAGTGGTAGGACATAACCCTTTGCATAGATGCTCACGACAGTATCAAGTGAACATTCGACCAGCTTCGCCGTTTTCGACATATGCGTTCACAGGCTCGGGGTAATAATAATCTCGTCTCAGTCAAAGTGACCTACCTCAATCGATTTCTCCATTTCTTCGCTAGGGTGATCACCGTCCGTGTCTGATCTACTTACACGCTTATGTTACAGCGTCACGTGCCCGCAAATCCACGCGGTGGCATCCAGCGTCGCCGTGGGCAGTAGTCATAATGTTTTGGATTATCGGTGTAGACTGTGTGACGGTACGTCACATAAATGGACATTTGGAGAAAGGGAAAAGAGGGTTTTGCTTTGAGACGTGTGAAACATAAATTATCTAAAGACTAAGTACCTCTGCGCGATTTATAACAAATAGTAAAAAACGTAAGTTATTATTATCAAAACACAAATATCGATGTAATTTACACAGTTTTGTGGTATAATCTCTGTGTAACATAGGCCAGGAAGATCAGAGACAATGCTTTGATTGAACGGATTCTCCTGTTTTGTTTCGTCTAGCGGTAGGCCGCCATTTTAGTGCTGTCTGAGGATTAACGTAAGTTTTATCTGTACTTTTGAGAAATATAATAGAAATTGTTATTAGAAAGTGTGTATTATTGACATAATTGTCACCCCTCATAATCGCAACCATTAATTATAATTCAATGGTTAAAAATGGTGCAAAAGGCTCTGAGCACTATGGGACTTAACTTCTGATGTCATCAGTCCCCTAGAACTTAGAACTACTTAAACCTAACTAACCTAAGGACATCACACACATCCATGCCCGAGGCAGGATTCGAACCTGCGACCGTAGCGGTCACGCGGTTACAAACTGAAGCGCTTAGAACCGCACGGCCACACCAGCCGGCAATTATAATTAACAAAATTTTTGCAGAACTTTGTAGTGCAGGGAGCTCATCTCCCCTAGCAGGATTTAGTCGGCCATTACGCTGACTATATTATTTAATTAAAATTTCGTGTCATAATATTAAATGTAAATGCGAGAGACTTCTCAATTTTGATCTTTCATTAATTTCAGAGTTAAAAAGCGTAGTGATAAATTTCATTTACTAAAATTCACAGCACTGAGTGAGTTCAGTATATTTCATTTTGGAAGCCTAACGGCAGATAAGAGTCTCTCCACTTTTGCCTTGCAAATAATGAAAATGAAATATTGCAAATCATTACATTCCGCAATATCTCTGTTAATCTTTGTGTAGTTTGGTACATAAATAACCAGTAGCTCCTCAGACCCATATTAATAATTACAGTTTGCGTAAGAATACGGATACTTTTGTTCTAAATAGCAGCACTCAAGCAAACAATTTATTACAAGGCGGTGAGTCGCGCGTTGTGTTTAAAAAATATCATATTGTACGTACTTCGGGGCAACCGATGTCCGTACGAGTGTTATGGCGGTATAAGTTAATTAAAATTCTCATGCTAGCCGACAGTATTTAAACCCACCACAATCGAAAGTCGTAAAATAAATAATTATAAAAACAAAAATATATAATTGTCCCGTGATAAGTGGCATCACACGCACACACACACACACACACGCACTTTTATAACTGGTTCGTGTGGCAGGAACTGATTCCATTACTAGTTGATGATGTCAGACGCAGCGAACATCGAGTGGGGCCAGTATCATGAGACTGTATTTTTCGCAGTATATTTCTGTCGTGTCTCAGTTATGCAATTTCCTGAGTATTAGTGTATTAGCTGCGTAAAGAAGTGTCGATTTGCATTTCACGCAATGTTAATTTCCGATTTATTTGCTCCTAAAATTTGTAGTTCTCCTGCTCATACGAACTGGATACGTGTACACTACTGGCCATTAAAATTGATACACACCGAAGATGACGGGCTGCAGACGCGAAATTTAACCGACAGAAAGACGATGCTGTGATATGCAAATGATTAGCTTTTCGGAGCACTCACACAAGGTTGGCGCCGGTGGCGACACCTACAACGTGGTAACATGAGGAAAGTTTCCAACCGATTTCTCATACACAAATAGCACTTCACCGGCGTTGCCTGATGAAACGTTGTTGGATGCCTTGTGTAAGGAGGAGAAATGTGTACCGTCACGTTTCCGACTTTGATAAAGATCGGATTGTAGCCTATCGCGATTGTGGTTTATCTTATCGCGACGTTGCTGCTCGCGTTGGTCGAGATACAATGACTGTTAGCAGAATATGGAATCGGTGGGTTCAGGAGAGTAATACGGAACGCCGTGCTGGATCCCAACGGCCTCGTATCACTAGCAGTCGAGATGACAGGCATCTTATGCGCATGGCTGTAACGGATCGTGCAGCCACGTCTCGATCATTGAGTCAACAGATGGGGACGTTTGCAAGACAACAACCATCTGCGCGAACAGTTCGACGACGTTCGCAGCAGCATGGACTATCAGCTCGGAAACCACGGTTGCGGGTACCCTTGACGCTGCATCACAGACACGAGCGGCTGCGATGGTATACTCAACAACGAACCTGGGTATACAAATGGCAAAACGTCATTTTTTTCGGGTGAGTCAGGTTCTGTTTACAGCATCATGATGGTCGCATCCGTGTTTGGTGACATCGCGGTGAACGCACATTAAGTTGTTGTGGACTTCAGTCCTGAGACTGGTTTGATGGAGCTCTCCATGCTCCTCTATCCTGTGCAAGATTCTTCGTTTTCCAGTACCTACTGCAGCCTACATCTTTCTGAATATGCTTAGTGTATTCATCTCTTGGTCTCCCTCTACGATTTTTACCCTCCACGCAGCCCTCCAATACTAAATTGGTGATCCCTCGATGTCTCAGAACATGTCCTACCAACCGATCCCTTCTTCTAGTCAAGTTGTGCCACGAGTTCCTCTTCTCCCCAATTCTATTCAATACCTCCTCATTAGTTATGTAATCTACCCATCTAATCTTCAGCATTCTTCTGTAGCGCCACATTTCGAAAGCTTCTATTCTCTTCTTGTCTAAAATATTTATTGTCCACGTTTCACTTAGATACATGGCTACACTCCATACAAATACTTTCAGAAACGACTTCCTGACATTCAAATCCATACTCGGTGTTAACAAATTTTTCTTCTTCAGAAACGCTTTGATTTATTTCTTCATGTATAACATAATGTGCTAGAAAAGAAGTATCTGTGGTTGCATCACCGCATTATTTCCGTCTATCTGGGCGCAACCACCTGAATCGTCGTAGTAGCTTACCCGTACTCCTATTTTTTTATTCATTATTAAACCTACACCTGCTTTACCCCTATTTGATTTTGTATTTATAACCCTGTATTCACCTGACCTAAAGTCTTGTTCCTCCTGCCACCGAACTTCACTAATTCCCACTATATCTAACTTTAACCAATCGATTTCCCTTTTTAAATTTTCTAACCTACCTGCCCGATTAAGGGATCTGACATTCCACGCTCCGATCCGTAGAACGCCAGTTTTCTTCCTCCTCATTGGAAACGTGTATTCGTCATCGTCATAATGGCGTATCACCAGGCCTGATTGTATGGGGTGCCATTGGTTACACGTCTCGGTCAACTCTTGCTCGCATTGACGGCACTTCGAACAGTGGACGTTACATTTCAGATGTGTTACGACCCTTGGCTCTTCCCTTCATTCGATTCCTGTGGAACCATACACTTCAGCAGGATAATACACGACCGCATGTTGCGGGTCCTATACGGGCCTTTCAAGATAGAGAAAATGTTTGACTGCTTCCCTGACTTGCACATTCTCCAGATCTCGCACTAATTGAAAGCGTCTGGTCAGTGGTAGCCGAGCCACTGGCTCGTCACAATACGCCAGTCACTACTCTTGATGAACTGTGGTATCGTGTTGAAGCTGTGTGGGCAGCTGTATCTGTACACACCATCAAAGCTCTGACTCAATGCGCAATCGTCTCAAGGCCGTTATTACGGCCAGAGATGGTTGTTCTGGGTACTGATTTCTCAGGATCTATGCACCCAAATTGCGTCAAAATGTAATCACATGTCAGTTATAGTTTAATATATTTGTCCAATGAATACCTGTCTATCATCTGCATTTCTTCTTGGTGTAGCAATTTTAATGGCCGGTAGTGTAGCATGCTCAGCTCAGTCTGTCGCCAAGTTTTTTAATCGAGGGGATGGACAGTTGACAGTTGTCCTACGTTCATATAATCAGAGAAAGTAATAGGTGATGCCATTCCAGACGAGAAATTTCTCCAAATTTTATTTGAGCATTGTGCAGTTCACGTGCGACAGGATGTGGTAAGTTCAGTTGTCATTTGAAGTAGTTCTTTGTATATGGTCAGCGTTGTTCTTAATATGTAGGACTCCTGTACCCTGGAATTGTCTTGTTATGTACTACGAATGTGTAAGCATCATTAGCTTCAACATAATACTGAAATCCATGTGGGCAGCTATGACAAAGCTCCTTGTGAAAATCTTTCGAAGTCGACCTTATAGCGCACCGTCTTTATTTAGTATATTTTTATTATGATTCGTTTCTTCAGCCTTCAGCTCTAATTAGCCCCTGGTGGTCAGTTCATAGCTGTATGTTGAACTATCTCAAACCTTCAATTATTAACCTCTAGCATTAACCGTTGTGCTACTGCGTATTTTAGATATGAGTGCTGTCTGTTCTTACGGACGAGTCCGAAAGAAGAGACACCATTTTGATCCAGCAACCATTATGAATTTAGACACAAAGGAATTACAAACACTGACTGCGAGCGAACATTGAATGAAATCAATGGGGAAAATTGAAAACGAGGAAAGATGAAACCGGGGCTGCTGCTTAATAGGCAGATCTGCTGACCTTTTATTTTACTGGGCCCCATTCTCACCTCTCAGCCCATCTTTGTTTAGCTTCTTTGATTTATTTCTTTATGTATAACATAATTTGCTAGAAAAGAAGTATCTGTGGTTGCATCACCGCATTATTTCCGTCTATCTGGGCGCAACCACCTGAATCGTCGTATTCGCCGTCATTGGTAAGTTTTTGGTTTCTCGCTGTTTTTTTTTTCTTTTCTTTTGGTGTCTGTTTGTCAGCGTAGAATATTTGACCTTGGAGATGTGGCCAAAGGCTGCTAGTAATCTATTTGATACTGTGCGGGGTGTTGGGACAGTCGTGCCATGTAGTTTACTATAGATATGAGATATTCACCAACGCCACCAGTTGTAGTTCGTCCATGGATGAGACGTTATTTTGACAGATACAAATAAATGGTTCAAATGTCTCTGAGCACTATGGGATTTAACATCTGACTTCATCAGTCCCCTAGAACTTATAACAACTTAAACCTAACTAACCTAAGGACATCACACACATCCATGCCCGAGGCAGGATTCGAACCTGCGACCGCAGCGATCGCGCGATTCCACACTGAAGCGCCTAGAACCGCTCGTCCACTAAGGCTGGCTGACAGATACAGGCAAGCACTTTATTAAGTAAATCCTTGTCAATGAACGCAACCGTGAATCTAATGTCTTCACTGAATTTCACTCCCAGGCACATCCTTTACCTTTCCTAGTATGGAAGGCCCTAGTCCGTGGCCGATCTTCAGAACCCCTGATTTCATCACATTCATCTTAGACCCCGCCACCTTTTTATACTGTTATTCTATGTTCATAGCAGTTTGTATCTAACTGGTGATTTTGACTAGAAAGGCCTCGTCATCAGCGTGTCATGATTCCTTTGAGTCGTCTGTTTAACGCAGTTAACACTGGCTCGATGGCTTTTTTCAAGTAGTGCTACTGACATCAGACATCATTTTCTGATTGCGCAACTGACTCATATCGGCCCCACCGGTCAATCCTCTACCAACATTGTGGACAGCGATTTTTGTAGAAGACATGCGATGATTATCAAGGAAAGTTGTCCGATGTTCATCACCTGAATGGTCTTAGTACGTACCCCTGTTTTACCCTTTCAAAGGATTTGTTGAAATCGAGAACAACGATGGTGCACGAAATGCGACAGGCGACCGCTATATCGATTATGTTATGATAATTGCACAGAATATAGTGAATGTTTCGGTCTTTACTGACACAGGTCTTTTCTGGGGATGTGACTGTTCATTATCGGTTTCACATTCCCTTCTGTAATCCGGGAAAATACCTTGCAGTCACTGTTTAAGAGGATTAATGGACGGTAATATTGCGTCAATTACCCCACTGCCGTTTTAGGAACCGGTATAAACACAACTTCGCTAAAAAATTTTGGGCTTCTTTTGTCCGGATCCATCGATTCCTTGCGTATTCACGGTAGTTTAGGTAACATCTGACGTTTAAATTTGAGGTAGAATTCCTTCTATATACTATCTGGTCCGAATAACTCGTTCTCAGGGCCTTTCATCAGTGCGTCGTCCACTTCCTCTTGCGTCAGTTCAGACAGCGAAGTAAATTCCTCCTCCTGGTCGATTTTGCGAGTTATTCCCCACAGCACGTCTTCCATCGCCACCCAGTCCACAAGGGTAGCTGCGTAAAGTGTTTCATAATATCTGTTCAGCTCAGCTCTGACCTGAACTCTTGATGTAGTAGGAGCAATTGTCCACCTGCAGCTCGTTATGCATTGGTGAGCTTCCTGTGGCTACCTATTCGGTCCTTAACCACCTCGTGTATGGAAGATTGTTCGTTTTGGTCAGCGTATCGAAGTCGCTCTCTACGCCGTCACCCTTCCAATTTTTTTCCGTATTAACTCCGTAATCATGGCCCTTACCAGTTGTATTGTTTGTTGATTGTCGACGACCGGCGCGTCAGGCCGGAATAAATCACGGGGGCCTGGAAATAGAAGTTCATAGTGCGGCGTATCTAACGAGGGCCTACCCGACTGTCGGTACTGCACAAATTAACCACCTCCCTACCACCGTGCCATATTGAGGAAACTTTCTTTCACAAGCAGCACCTGTCGAGTGAATTATTTAATATCATCCCAATTCGGCCAATTGCGAGACTTCCAGATTCCAGTATCCCCTCCCACGATTCGTCCATTATCTTTGGAGGCTGATGTAGAAATTTTCGCCACGTGATAAGAAAAAATTGTCTGCCTTATCTCTGTTGGCAAGATTTTGTGACTCCCCTGTTGTCACTTAAACGCAGTCAAGTCCTCTTCCAGAGTGGTTCGTCACTTGTAAAATCCCTGACCTATCGCCATTGACGTGTCCCCAACTATCAATCAAACGCGGGTCCCGTATTGTAGTGATTTAGTTCCGGGTAACTGTTTAAATGTGGACTCTGTTTCTTCGGTGTTAGGAAGCTATAATGTGGTCGTAACTACCAGAGAATAATGGGACCATTCCTTTTTTTGAAAAATAGTGCCCGTTTGCGTGTATTTCCAGAGCCTGAAGGGGCGTACACGTTACTGGACAATGTGTCCTGTATGGAGAGCGGAATAACTCGGGCTTTCGCCATGTACCCCAAGTCTTTTGCCAATATTCCTTCCCTTGTAAGTACTGCTGTCCCTATGTCTTGTGCAGTTTGTGGATGAGTGAGACCTGTGTAGCCACTAATCTTGTGGAGGTTGCTCTTCGACACTTCTTGCAGCAGGACAACACCTGACTTGGCAGTGCAATCCATCAGCGGTTGCCTGTCGATCCGTCGATTCAGGGGTGATTCTGTCGCCTTTTCCTGACCCGTCCATTGGGGTGATGTTTTGAGTTTATATCGTCCTCCCGTTGAGGCTATGACTCGTTTACAGCATTCTGTGGTAATGATCTTCACATACACGTGGCGGCTAACTATCGACAAGTCAATCCCGATCGTACCGTGAAACCTTAGTTTCACCACATCTCGCAAAAACATCTCTACTTCGACAGACTTTGGTCGTGTATACTGGTCGTCAAAAATAAATATCACAGCGTCTTTTCAGAACTCGAATGCCATCGTTACATCAATATGTACGACTTCTACTAGCATCCGCTCTTTCTACCACATATACTGAGAACACGCCTCGGTGCTCAGTTCCCAGTGGCGGGGAAAACAGCGAACGTCTGTGCAGGTCGCCATCAACAAGCAGAGTGACCACTGCGCCATCTGGAAACACTTATCAGCTCAACTGCACAGACTGCCCTAGCACGTCAGACGGGATTTCTCAGCCTATCCACACACTATAATTATCCTCATTACTCTCAACATTTGGCCGCTTCCCGTGAGCGTTCGAGACTGGTGTGCATCTGCACTGAAGAGCTAACTGGCAATCTCGGCTTAACTATGTACGTGATGCCAGATCTTTCGGACACGTCTATTGATCCAACATCAGCCTTGAATTCTTACGGGAATCGTTGAAACGCCGCGAGTCATGAGGACAATGAGCAAGGGGCGCTACATTAGTAGTGTGTGGATAAGTTTAGAATTTCGGTCTGACGGCAGGTGTGCTGTTGTGATGACCACTGTGCCCTGAGGGATTTGTGGTCAGACCGTGTAACTACCAAGCAGAGGACCCAGGTTCGAATCCCGGTCTGGCATAAACTTTCAACTTTCCCAATTGATTTCATTAAAAGCCCGCTAGTGGCCAATATCTGTCATTCCTCTGCGGCTTGTTTAATACTTTCTTTGTGAATTTTCCGCACTGTTGCTAATACTTTTTGAATGCATGGTTGTGTGAGTGCCTAAATTCTAATTTTCATCGTGGTCATAACCATTTGCCTACCACTAATGCCTTTCTGTTTTTGTATCAAGAAACATTCCCCTTTTATGTACAAATCTGGATACCGATTGTACACCTGCTTTTCAGCTCTTAGGTAAGTAAGTAGCAGTGCGGTGAAGTCACAGCTGGAGAGCAGAGACGCGGTCACATTAACATCATTTTATATTCGTGATTGAAAGATATCTCTTGTATAACGAGTACCATTGAATGTTCTTAACTGTACAAGGTTTAACTCAAAGAGCATTAAGGGCATAGACTCACATGAGTCAGATACAGAAATGAAATTACTGTAGAATTTTGAGGAAAGCGTTTTGTGGCCACTGTCCGTAGTGGTAATTAGATTGAAAATCGATTTATTACACGTAACAGTTCACTTTCAGTATCAAAGAAGCAGGTATCTAGCAAGGTATGAAATGACTAACTGTTACTACTGTTGAATGGATTTAAAAAATGATTCTAGTGTACCATTGCCAAAAAGCTATCACTTCACAAAAGCCGTTTTGAAAACACTAACAAAAATTTGTCAAACCTATCGCCTATGAAATAAATTTTTAAAGTCACAGAACTTTCAATCATCCACTAAACCAAATGTAGCAAGATAAAGCTGCTGCCCATAAGTAAGACCGGTCCAGTTTTACTATAAATTGTAAATGCGAATATGCAACACATTTTTAACATTAAGCCTACTCCAACCTCACACTACAACAAGCTTTTATGGTTGCTATAATAACCTGGAGCGAGAGAATCAATTTTCTTCAGACAATACGTGTAAAGTACGTACATGTACATTTCAGTATACAATAGACTATTAGCAGTGGAATACTACAATTCTGCGTTTCCAGTAGTTTCATGGCTTGACAGGTCAGTATGGGTGCTACCTTCTGAGAGTCCACAGTGCTTATCCTCTTCATGTTAGTTAACGTTTGGGGTGCAGGTTCTAAAAAATTCCAAGAGTAACATTCTTTATATCTGTAAGTATGGTGTCATGTATCGTATAAATGAGGAGCTACTCCACTGCAACTTGCTTCAAAAGATTTTCTCGCATCGTTCTCCTCACGCTCATTCTGAACCCAAAGTAACATTTCACGTTAGAAGAAACTACAGTCCTTATAACGTAAGCCCCAACATTTAAGGCACTAACAGACTTCCCATAAAACTGTACAGATAATACGAGTGTATGGTAGGACAAAATTTGTATAATTTTACAGTGAGATACTGGCAGGGAAAGACTTAGGAAATTCACGGAGGACTTGAGAGTTTGTTACCTAAACAAGCACACCCAGTGAAAATAAGAGAGTACCACAGAATAACATTACAGAACACCGACTTTCAAATTTATGCGCGTCTCTTCAACAAGAAACAAAAAGAATTCAGAGTTCAGGCTTCAGGATTGTCCAGTCACATAAGCATCTGTTACGTACCGTCCAATAATGCCCCAACCAACGTTTCGCAATCCAATGCTTTCGACGGTATACTCGCCTAATACCGTGTGCATTCTCAACGGGTCGCCTAATGGATATTTCCTGAACCTTTTTGCTCAGCGACAAGAGTTCGCAAACCTTATTTCTCGAAGCCAGCGTAACGAAATCAGTTTCACAAAAGCCTATCTGCACGACGACATTAGTGTGGACTTCAGCTTCGACGTTTTGTGAGTGTCGGTGCAAGATAGTTGGATCTGAAATGAAAGTTGTGGCACTTAAATGAATAGGAGCTGAATTCATAAATGTCTACTTGAAATCACCAAAAAAAGAGAATGAATTAAATTGTTTGTATTCTTAATTGGATAAAAGGAAGATTTCAGTTCGTATCCTCAGCTACCATGATTGAAATAAATTGTTTTGGAAAGGCCCAGGAGATTATTCAGTTACCTAATAATGACGTCATACAAATATATATTCCTCAACAAAGTTCACGGTACGAAAATCGAAGAAGGTAGTATAATGCACGAAACATTTTCCATTACTCTGAGATTGGTATTTGTCTCTACATGTCCATTCGGGTTCCCGCACCCATGTTGCCAAATCAGTTCCATCTGCTTGGGAAGTTTCTTTCCTCCAACCTTGGGACATTAGAGCATTCAATTTCACTCATACTAGCTTAAGGACTGGTATTTCCGCGATTAGTGCCGCATTCTGTTTGTTGGATAGCTTCCACATTGATTCAGTTGCGTTATTTCGTGCATCTATTGCCTAAAGCCGTCTACAGCATTTTCCAAATGCAGAAACGCTTCTTTATTAATCATGGACGAATGATTATTTCTTGTATACTGAATTTTGTTTCGTAACTCTAACATGGTCAATACTTGGATGTTCATGTCGAGATGAAAAGTGCATGTCTGAGTAGCACATTGTTTGTGTAATAGTTATAAACAACTTTCTCTGTTTCCGACAGCATGCCACTATTATTATAAAACTAGCTAACCTAAAAACATACGCAACCTGGTTCAAATGGCTCTGAGCACTATGGGACTTAACATGTGAGGTCATCAGTTCCCTACAACTCAGGACTGCTTAAACCTAACTAACCTAAGGACATCACACACACATCCATGCCCAAGGCAGGATTCGAACCTGCGACCATAGCAGCCTCGTGGTTCCGGACTGAAGCGCCTAGAACCGCTCGGTCACAGTGGCCGGCACGTAGTTTATAGCTAGAGACTGATATTGCTAATCATATTGTACAGATATTTGATATTTGTTGATTACAGTGCCACCTACAACTTATCGAAAACAAAGGTTTGAGTAAACCATATGTATCTCTAAGCGTGAAATCCGAAAATGGAATAAAAATTAGGGTAGGGAGTGGTTTCCACATAAGAAAAAGAAGTTTTTGTTTTGTGAAATATTCTTGTTTTTCAGTGTATCCAGCACGTGGTACGTAAATTAGTCTACAGAACAAGATGCTACAATTACTGTCACTTTTATACTGATACACAAGCATGGCTAAACACAGTTTCTTTCTGTATACCACGTGACGTATTTCGTTATTAAAAAGTGAGGGAACCAAAACTTCCTTAATTAATCTAATTATGACAAGAGATTATAAGTCGCTTCGTTCAATGAAAACTCACAAACCACTTACGAATCTAGGTGAAAGAATATTTATGATAGTCAAACGATTTTAGTACAAACTGCATTTAACAGTTTAACTTAATCACTCTGTAAAGTCTCCAAGATGTACCTTGTCCTAGATCTGTTTTATCATTGATGACTTCTTCTCGGGTTATCAGCCGAGTGGTGGCGTCGTCTTGTCGCAACGTTTCAATGATAATCCAAGAAGAATTCATCTGTGGAATACGCCGAGAAAGACTGCAATCTGTTTTATCATTGTTTCGCAGTAATAAAACAAAAGAAAGACAACTAAACTTAAGTCAACCTGAAAAATCAGAGGAGCTAGGAG
Source organism: Schistocerca serialis cubense (assembly GCF_023864345.2). Lineage (NCBI taxonomy): Eukaryota > Metazoa > Arthropoda > Insecta > Orthoptera > Acrididae > Schistocerca > Schistocerca serialis. The sequence goes on from NC_064641.1 coordinate 313,672,677, forward strand.
ATTACAATCATCCCACTTAAAATTTGATGATGCTACAAGCTATATTAGACTTCTCGCATTCATGTGGATTTTTCTGTAAATTTAAATTTTTAGTTACACAGTTTGTCGGTTTATGTTGTTTTATTAGAACAAGAAACAGTTGAGATTGGTGAAATTCGCCAGTTAAAAGCGTTTCTTTAAATATCATCCAACCTAGGAACAGACATCAATGAACCGTTTGGTTTGAACCTCACTTCTTTTTCTTCTACTCCCTGCCCTCTATCTCATCGCTTTACTGACCTCTTTTTCCATTCCTCTCTCTATCTCTGCGTTTCTCGTACTTGCCAAATGGTTTCTGCTGCACCTGAAACTATATTTAATATTATTTAATGCTCTTGCTCTTTTACTCAACGAAATAATATCGATAACGTCCCTCTGCGTAAATAAATGTGGTTACGTGCGTGAGAGGCTGAACGTGTGCCATGGACGGCCGCTGTGAAATTCTGCCTCACAGAGGACTGAAGCCCTTGGCAATCACATTAGTGCTGCAGGGCACTACGGCCCTTGTGGGACTGGACTGATTTTGCTCGTCCGCCTGTAGGAGACACTCATTCAATTATTGCTTAATTTCACTAATCGCATTCTGGTAACGGCGCTGACATAAAATGGAGGCCTTCCTGGAAGCTTCCATTACCAGTCCAGCATCGTATAATGGCAGAATTGTTGAGATCAGATCATACTTGACAATTTAAATAAAAGTGGAATTCATTTGTGAAAATAAATGGTAGGCTTGTCGTAAGTTCACTGTAACGAAATGAATGTGAAACTGTACGTGTTATGTTAAATCTCTAGCTACAAAAAAAGGTTTGTATTATATCAGCCTCCACTCACATATGATCGAAAAATGTAATTTTGTTCCTGTCGTCCACAGATCCTCACATCTACAATCCACTCTTCACACCCCTTTCTGTCTCTCTGCCACTCTGCTTCTGTATGCCTTCACTCAAGATAAGAAACTATGTATTTTGTACGGTTGCACCACGAATTTAGCTTTTCGTTGCTAGTTCTGGGCAACATTTTTAAAAAGTTTCTTAGTTTTTAATTCTAACTGTGTACCAAAATTTTGGCTCTTTATGACTAACGCGCTATTCAAAGTTCCCAAACGTGTCTCTTCTTTCTGGTACAATATACAGCACTTAACATTGCTTTACCACCTTCTTATGCCAAATGGGATCATACCACCAACTTAATTTTTATCGCGTAGAAATTCAGAAGACTCAAAAAGGCGAAGTGTGTAAATAAAGCTTCTGCCGTCATTTGCAACCTAGACTGTTTCTTGGCGAAAATATATTAAAATACTTAATTCTAGTAATATGAGGTAAAAGAACCATTAACCTTACCCGAAAATTTTTTCTACAACCCAATAAGAATAGACAATAGTAGAGCCCTGAGGTATAATGAAATGTACAATTCAGCAACAACCTGGACAGACCGACAGAGTTGACAGCATCTCTTGTTAAGTATGCAACGCGTAGCGCTCTTGTCGTTGTGTTACTCTTGCTGTTGGCTTTCTGAAGATGGAAATAATTCCAAAACCGGTCATGCGTAAATCCTCTCCTACTGTACGACGTTCTATGCGATCTATCCCGCTTAACTTTAGGTCTACGCTTATTTACTAGAATGGTCGCTAGCTTCCTACGGGAATGACAGAGTAATCATTTGTTAGCTAAGGTCACACAAGTCTCTCGGCAGCAACGTCTGCTTCAAAATGTCCCTGTCCCGATTCAGCCTTCCTCGTATTTCTACCACGTTGCACTGACCTGAAGGAAGCATCGGTTAGTGCTCCATGGGCTTGTGCTATCCGTCTGCAATTAGCAGGCTTGTCTCATGTTCGGAGACGAGTCCTCTCAGCTACAGTAAACCTAGTGCGCGGCCTGCAGCGGTACCTCAAGCCGACAAAAAAGTTATCAGAATATCAGTCGTCGTCTTCAAACACAATACAAGTGCTGCTCTGTGTCATTGGCACTATTTGTATTAAGGCGACGAGTTACGGTCCACCTCACTCCGAGTAACACTCCCTGAGAGGGTGGAATTGCGAAAGTGGCGCTCTGTAGTCCGGCCAGTGGGCCATGCTACGCCCTCTAGCGGGACGCCGTAGCACTCGTTGCTTGGTAACGTGGTGCAAAGACAGCACACAGGTAAGACCTCTGTCGATAATCGATCCGTGAGCCGATAAACGGCCTACGGACGGCGATAGCAACTCGAAGTAGGCTAACATCTGCCTCTACATATGTACCGTACTGAGAAGTTAAAGACAAAGCCACATCGAGTGGCCGCGCGGTTGAAGGTGCCATGTTATGATTTGCGCAGCCCCTCCCGCCGGAGGTTCGAGTCCTCCCTTGGGTATGTGTGTGTGTGTGTGTGTGTGTGTGTGTGTGTGTATGTTGTCCTTAGCGCAAGCTAGTTTAAGTAGTGTGTAAGTCTAGGGGCCGATGACTTCAGCAGTTTGGTCCCTTACGAATTCACACATACATTTTTCTTCAAGATAAGGAATGTATTCCATTGTTCCACATACCACTGTCGCATATGGTTGCAATCTCTTACTGGGCTTGCCGAAAATGATTCTTCCAATATCACTGTGCGCATTATAATTAGTATCATGAGATATTTGACATCCTTGGCAGTAACACATAGCTTTTATAGAATATTACTCCATTATTCACCTAAGGATGTTCTTTAAAATTTAATGAGTAAGGTTTCATTGGACAGTTGACGTCTGTCTTCAAGTTCCTACCGGATCATGTTATTCAAAATCTCCGTGATGCTCTCCCTTGAATAAAAAATAACCTGTGACCATTCGTGCTATCTTCCTGGATATTAGTTAGTCGTGTTTGCTGAAGGTATCACATTTTGGAATATTTTACTGTTTCGCACATTTTGTAAGCAACATCGTTTGTAAACTGATTATTATTATTATCTTAACCAATGAAGCGAAGTCGGCCTCCACCATGTATAACTTGACCCATATGAGTATGACTCACTGATACTCGTACGATTCAATGCTTTGTGTGTCGGGAGGTGTACTAAATGTTGTATTTCTGGGCATTAAAATGTTTCCTCACACTTTACACCATTTCATATACTGTGAAATCTTACTGAATATCCGTACAACTATTTTCATACACAATAGACAGTATGTGATCAAAAGTATCCTGACAGCTGACTCAAAATGACTTACAAGTTCGTGGTGCCCTCCACCGGTAATGCTGGAATTCAATATGGTTTTGGCCTTCACTTAACCTTCATCACAGCTTTCACTCTCACAGGCATACGTTCAGTCAGGTGCTGGAAGGTTTCTTGAGGAATGGCAGGCCATTCTTCACGGAGTGCTGCGCTGAGGAGAGGTATCGATGTCGGTCGGAGAGGCTTCGCAAGAAGTCGGCGTTCCAAAACATCCCAAAGGCGTTGTATAGGGTTGAGGCCAGTCCATTGCAGTGATGTTATTGTCGTGTAACCACTTCGCCATAGGCCGTGCATTATGAACAAGTTGTCGACCGTGTTGATCATTTGAAAGATGCAATCGCCATCCCCGAATTTTCCTTCAAATATGAGAAGCAAGAACGTGTTTTATAAATATCAATGTAGGCCTGTGCTGTTATAGTGACACGCAAAATAACAAGGAGTGCATCTTCCCTCCACGAAAAACACGACCACACCATAAGACCACTGCCTCCGAATTTTACTGTTAGCACTACACACGCTGGCAGATAACGTTCACCTGGTATTCGCCATACCCACACCCTGCAATCGGATCGCCACATTGTGTGTCGTCATTCGTCACTCCACACAACGTTTTTCTACTGTTCATTCGTCCAATGCTTACGCTCCTTAGACCAAGCGAGGCGTCGTTTTGGCAGGCCACTGTTGTCAAGCGGTTCTAGGCGCTTCAGTTTCGAACTACTCGGCTGCTACAGTCGCAGGTTCGAATCCTGCCTCGGGCATGGATGTGTGTGATGTCCTTAGTTAGGTTTAAGTAGTTCTATTTCTGGGGGATTGATGACCTCAGATGATAAGTCTCATAGTGCTTAGACCCATTTGAACCATTTTTAAGCGTCGTTAGGCGTTTACCGGCGTGGTATGTGACTTGAGAGTAGCCGCTCGACCATGAAATCCAAATTTTCTCACGTCCCGCCTACCTATAATAGTAACTAAAGTGGATTCTGATGCAGTTCTGAATTCCTGTGTGATGGTCTGGATGGATGTCTACCTATTACACATTACGACCCCCATCAACAGTAGGCTGTTCAAAAATGGTTCAAATGGCTCTGAGCACTATGGGACTCAATTTCTGAGGTCATCAGTCCCCTAGAACTTAGAACTACGTAAACCTAACTAACCTAAGGACATCACACACATCCATGACCGAGGCAGGATTTGAGCCTGCGACCGTAGCGGTCTCGTGGTTCCAGACTGTAGCGCCTAGAACCACACGGCCTCTCCCGCCGGCAACAGTAGGTTGTCTCAGTCAATGAACAGCCGAGATCGGCCTGTACGCTTTTGTGCTGTATGTGTCCCTTCTTGTTTCCACTTCACTATCACATCGGAAGTAGTGGACCTAGGGATGTCTAGGACTGTGGAAATCTCGCGTACAGACATATGACACAAGTGCCACTCAAACACCAGACCACGTTCGAAGTCCATGAGTTCCACGGAGCGTCCCTTCTGCTCGCTCACGATGTCTAATGACTTCTGATGTCAATAATATGGAATACCTGGCAGTAGGTGGCAACACAATGCACCTATTATGAAAAATGTATGTTTTTGGAGGTGTTCGGATACTGTTGATCACATGGTGTAGATAGGTACGTATTTCCATTATCAAACATCCTTCTGTCGTTGATAGTGACCGGACGTCAGCGAACTAAAGAAATACGACTGCATTAATGACCTAAAATTTCTATAAATATAAAAATTTAAATACGACTTTATAAAGGCTTGTAGTTGGCTCTGATTCACAGCAGAGGATGAGGCACGACGTACCAACATCCGCTGAAAATAATATAGTATTGAAGCGCGTAAGGCAATTTCATCTAATAAAAACTTTGCCTAAAACAGTTGAACACTCAAGTGGAAAATGGCCACTGCATCTTATATTGCGTTTTTGCACATTATCAAGATTTTACAAAGCTATATTTGAAAACATTTTTTTGGTTTATTTACATTCTATGTAATACAAAATTCACTTCTCAACAAACTGTGACTATTGTACATACTTTCCTCAGTTTTCGAACCTAACGAGCAATAATTTTTTTAAATGTCGGCATGTGACTGGAAGAGAAACACCAAGTAGAGCAGAAAAACTATCATTCATCCAAACAATAAACCCTTATCTTTACAGTTGTGCTACACCTATTTAAAATATTCCACATTACTTAACACGCCTTGTCAATCTACAGTTTCTTCAGAATTCCACTGGATCACAAGATATTTTCTCAGGTTTTCCATTTGCAAAAATCTACGTTTATAGCTGAGGATAGTTCCGTACCTGGAAAAGCTCATCTCCACATCACAGGACGTCGTAGGAGCGTGTTTGATGCACATTGAAACATGCAGAACACTTTGCTGTCTCTTGATCGCTCTTTCAGCTACTTGAGCACGAACTCGACTCAACTCACGGTGCACGTGTTGCACAGTACCAGGGCGCCACATCATTGAATACCAGCAGTTTCCAGTCGAGTGATTGCTTTAATACCACTGGAATGTGTCGATGTATCCCAGGTTTTCAGACTAGGTAAACAAATCTTTCACAGTTTTCGTATCACTTGATTCATCACTATCAGGCTCATGAACGCTACTCTCTCTTTTGATTTCGTGGGTGCAGTAATACTCAGCAGCACGAAAGCAGGAACACTACCGTGTAAGAGAAGGCTGAAGGGGGGGGGGGGGAAATGGGGGGGGGGGGGAAGGGGAGTGGAAATGGGAGGGGTAGTGAAGGAACTTGTTCCTTTAATTTCTGCATCCGTACTGGAGCTTTCATATAGATTTTCTTGCCACAGGAAATTCACCTGTCCATATCAGGATAATTTGATTACAACCCTTCTGCAAGTATGGGTAATGCATGTGCAATGCAAGTGGTATGCTCCTTAATGGGGTAGAGAATCTGAAGCCTAGCGGATGTTGCATCCATGTATGAAGCACCATCAGATGGTAGCAACAAAAGTTTGTGTCTGTTTACGCCATCCGTCCACAGTAGCATCGTGTAGCTGTCATATAAAGTGATAGTTTTTGGGCTGTTTACTCCCTCGACAGGTTCACACGCTGGGGGAAACATTTCTCCAGGCGCATCATCTCTTAGAAGACCAATAAAAACTTATGCAACATAAAGCCCACCAACACTGCCACACTACAGGTTTCATGTACACACACACACACACACACACACACACACACACACCTTTTGTTTACTTGAGCACCTGTTTCTAACACACAGAGAAATAGTTCTTTTTTAATGTAGATAAATACGGAAATGGATGGATTGTGTACTTCTCCAAGAAGTGTCTCAGACGCACGTTCTTCAATTTCTGCAGTGGGACGTTGCAGCCATCATCATCCTACCCAAGTACTTGAAGAACGTCGATTGCTGTAACTATCTGCACTTCTCTCGACTCAGCTGCTGCATTCTGCGGTATTAAAGCGTTATTCCACATGAAAGAGCTTTTCTGCACACACTTAAAAAACTAATGTTTTCCCGTCAGGACTAAAGACTTTTCCCCAAAGTCACGAACAAGGCCTCGCTACCTCATGCTTTTGCAGCACTTTACTTTCGGTACATTGAACCAGACTGTTTCTGTTCTTAGTGAATAGTGTGACCATGTGTACAATACGTCTGAAGTCGCTTTGTTTTGGCTTGAAGGGTGTTTTGTCGATCACGTAGAACAATGTCTTACTTCATTTAAATGAATAAGGAGTCAGCTGCTTCTCTAATTCAGTCTTACTAAATAAACCTTTTTAGTAAGAACCACAATTACAACAATAATTGTTGTGACAATTTCTGATAATTTAACTTGAAACACAGTCATCTGAGCATCATTTTCATATTTTAGATTAAATGAGATTCAGTTTCCGTTCCGTGGACGTTGAACTTATGTGATTCTTGTTGGTCTGGAACATGTCAGAAAGAAATCCATAGAAACCACAGAACATTTTGATATAACACATGATTTAATACTCACTTCCATGATCATTTATCAAGAGACTGTCAAAAATGTGATTACATTACAGCAAACTGGAACTCCTAATATTTAGAGAATTAATGCACTGACAGGCCTAAACACAGTTCAGCGCTTCTAATAAATTTATCATAACTCAAATTACTTATTCTGCTGCCGGAACTGAAGTGTAGCAGACGTTTCTACTTAAGCGGGCGAACAGTGTTTCAAACCCTATTTAAACTGTGCTTTATCTGAAACCAATATTTTTAATGGCTACTGGCAATTCATTGATAATTTGTATTCCAGAATGTTGCACCCCTTTTTGGGGGAAGGTAAGTGATTTTAGGTCTGTATGTACATTGTTCTTATTCCCAGTATTGATGCTAGGTATTGAGCTTCAGGTTCGAAATAGAGAAATTATTTACAACAAATATCATTAAGAAATAATTTACTCAGAAGTACTGGTTGGAATACCCAGTTCCTTGAACAGGTTTCTAAATGACGTTCTTGAGTTTGAACCACAAATGAGTTTCATTACACGCTAACGCACTCTAAAAAATGTTTCCTCAGTTTGGCGAATTACCCCAAAATATGATTCCATATGACGTAACAGAATGTACATCAGCGACGTAGCGAAGGTTTTTTATGTTCATATCTCAGACATCTGAGATCATTCACACTGCAGTTACAGACTTGTTAAGCGCTTCAGCGATTCTTTGGTACACCGATCTGATCTAAGTTTATTATTGAACTGTAATCCCAGAAATTTAATATTGCTAACCTCTTTCACCTGAATGTCTTCACATGTTATACACAGGCTGGAAGGAGATCTCTTACAGGTTCTGAACTGCTTATAGTGGGTCTCTTCATAGTTTAATGACAGTGAATTAGCTTTTACCCCATTTATTAATGTCAGTGAGAATCTGATTAGCAGCTATTTCAAGATCTCTACTTCACTTGCTATTTAATGCAAAGTTTGTATCATCTACAAACAAAACAAACTTAGAATCTGACAATGTAACACTTGAAAGGCCATTCATTTACACAATAAAAAGCAATGAACCTAAGATGGAAGCTTGAGGAACACAACATGACATTAAATTCCACTCAGATGAGCACACATAGCTTACTCCACAGGTATTTCGCAACGACTTCCTTTGTTTCCTGTTAGTTAGGTAAGACATGAATCATTTTGAGGCACTGTCAGTGACGCTATAACACTCTCTTTTACGCAAGAGAATGCAGCGATTCACGTTGTCAAAGGTTTTGGACAGGTCACAGAAAATGCCAGTAGCCTGTATTTTGTTACCTAATAAATTAATCACAGTATGTATAAATAATCTTCCCACTACTGGAATTTTAAGGAACCCAAACTCTGACTTGGCCAATAAAACATTTGCATTCAGATGCTAAAGAAGAATCTTGAATACAACCTTTTCATACATTTTGGGAAAAGCCAAAAAAAGTTAAATTGGTCAATAGTTTTGCAGTATCTCTTTATTCCTCTTCTAGCAGCAGGGCTTTAACTTCAGCATAGTTTAGCCAGTCTGGAAATTTTCCACTGATATTAAAATGATTACATAAAAAATTTCAACATAACTCAGCTGAGTTGAAGACATTGATTTACTTGATTCATATATTATCACAACTACACTACTGGCCATTAAAATTGCTACACCAAGAAGAAATGCAGATGATAAACGGGTATTCATAGGACAAATATATTACTCTAGAATTGACATGTGATTACATTTTCACGCAATTTGGGTGCATAGATCCTGGGAAATCAGTACCCAGAACAACTACCTCTGGCCTTACTAACGGCCTTGATACGCCTGGGCATTGAGTCAAACAGAACTTGGATGGCGTGTACAGGTACAGCAGCACATGCAGCTTCAACACGGTACCACAGATCATCAGGATTAGTGACTGGCCTATTGTGACGAGCCAGTTGCTCGGCCACTATTGACCAGACTTTTCAATTGGTGAGAAATCTAGAGAATGTGCTGGCCAGGGCAGCAGTCGAACATTTTCCGTATCCAGAAAGGCCCGTACAGACCTGCAACATGCAGTCGTGCATTATCCTGCTGAAATATAGGGTTTCGCTGGAATCGAATGAAAGGTGCAGCCACGGGTCGTAACACATCTGAAATGTAACGTCCACAGTTCAAAGGGCCGTCAATGCTAACAAGAGGTGACCGAGACGTGTAACAAATGGCACCCCATACCATCACGCCAGGTGATACGCCAGTATGGCGATGACGAATACACGCTTCCAATGTGCGCTCACCGCGACGTCACCAAACACGTGTGCGACCATCATGATGCTGTAAATAGAACTTGGATTCATACGAAAAAAATGACCTTTTTCCATTCGTGCACCGTTGAGTACACCATCGCAGGCACTCCTATCTGTGATGCAGCGTCAAGGATAACCGCAGCCATGGTCTCCGAGCTGATAGTCCATGCTGCTGCGAACGTCGTCGAACTGTTCGTGCAGATGGTTGTTATCTTGCAAACGTCCCCATCTGTTGACTCAGGGATCGAGACGTGGCGGCACGATCCGTTACATCCACGCGGATAAGATACCTGTCATCTCGACTGCTAGTGATACGAGGCCGTTGGGATCAGGCACGGGGTTCCGTATTACCCTCCTGAACTCACCGATTCCGTATTCTGCTAACAGTAATTGGATCTCGACCAACGCGAGCAGCAATGTCACGATACGATAAACTACAATCACGATAGGCTACAATCCAACCTTTATCAAAGTAGGAAACTCGATGGTACGCATTTCTCCTCCTTACACGATGCATCACAACGACGTTTCACCAGTCAAAGCCAATCAACTGCTGTTTGTGTATGAGAAATCGGTTGGAAACTTTCCACATGTCAGCACGTTATAGGTGTCGCCACAGGCATCAACCTTGTGTGATTGCTCTGAAAAGCTAATCATTTGCATATCACTGCATCTTCTTCCTGTCGGTTAAATTTCGCGTCTGTAGCACGTCATCTTCGTGGTGTAGCAATTTTAATGGCCAGTAGTGTAGTACTACACTTTGATTTTAAGGATTTTATGATTGGTGCTACTTCCTTGGCTGACTTGAATGCCATTTCAATTTTACTCAAGTTATTTGTAGAGATTGGTCTCAGATATTCCATTGCACACTTTAATGAACCTGATAAACCCAACCTGTCAGTAACAGAAACAAAGTATTTCCTTAAGAGTTTTGACACACTACATTCACTTATTATCAGTGTCTCATTTATTTTTAGAATTATCTATTCCATTTCTGGCCTCACCTATATGTCTCCGCTGTACCCCTTACAGTTTTGTTTAGTTGCCAGATAGGTAATTTTTCCTCACTCTTAAACTGCTTATGTTTTCTGGATCATTTACGTCAATATTTTGCACTATTTTTGAAATCCAATACAATGCCACTATCAGAGTTGTTCTTAGATAGTAGATAGTGTTTACTTTTGACCCATGGTGAGAGAGTAGCTTAATTAATGAATAATTTTTATTTTCCATTACAGTCAGAAGTATTGTAAATATCTATCCATATTATGTCTTTGAGCAGTCTCCTTAAATTCTCCATTTTTGATTGATTTGTTCCTCTCCTGTACTCAGATCACATATGATCAATTAGTAGAACCGTGTATATATGGCATTATGCACACATTAAAAATACATTTTTCTACAGTTCAATGTCTACATTGGCGTACAAACAGTTGTAAAATTTACCTTAATATTCAGAAAAAATATAATAGTTGTCATTACAATCCGGGCCCTAGTGATAACTGCTTTGTTATCTTAGGAAATACTGAAGTATCCGACGGCCGAAGCGTCAGATATTGAATTACTTTAGAATTTTCTTCTTTTATAACATAACGCTGCAGTATTTCCCGAAGAATAATAACGATGTTGACAGTAGCAGCAGGGGTCTACTTCTGCATAGATTTCCATTTTTTATTTATTTCTGAATCTATGTCTATATGTGAAAGACAGAGAAACTAATAACGCAACAGTACTAAGACCTATGCGCGTAAACAAAGTGTCGAAAATGCCATCTTCCCTTTATGAATCAGTAACTCTATTAGAGACCACGGAGGCTTCTTCTCCGTCTTGTGTACCGATATTCACTCAAACAGATCAATTACAGACGAGGAGATGTTGTCTATATGCAACTCATCAGTCAAAAGAAAAAAACTAGTAGATCGGAATTCCAGATGTTTCCAGCAGGCCTAGAGAATCCTAACCGAATTAAGTAGGAATCACAATCGCCTAACTGCTGTGCTGCGAATTCGTGATAAGTTTTGCACTTCTTTTGCTTTGCGTCATCAAACTTGTGTCTGGTCCAGTGCGTCTGAGACTTGTACCTGCACACCACCTCCATTATATGTTGGATGTATTCCAACCTCTGTCTTCCCCTACGGGGTTTTTATCCTCTATACCTCCCTCTAGTATCACACAAGACATTCCCATTCTCTGATACAGGTTGTGGATCACGATACGGACATTCTGTTAAACCTTTAGACCAATTGAGCAGGTTGGTCAGGAGACAGGATTCCTTTGCTGAATGCTCTTCAACTTTCTCTCGAGATACTAGATTTAGTACCACAGCCATTATTATAATAAGTCATTACTTCCTTCGCACTTAATATGAACATTAATAATCCTTCAGCTCAATGACGACATTTATTCGAAGGAAACATACTTCACCAAATCCCAGTATTATTAACAATAACGTAAAAAGCAATAAAATAATCAAAGCAAACTGTTGGCCTACAGCTACCTTACTCTCTTTTCTTAATTACATAATAAGGAATATTTCACTTAACTGCTTGAACATCAGATCACATAATGCATCTTAACATTATTAACTTTCATGTGACATCTGTCCATAATAAGAAATTACTGCCACAAATTCAAGCCGCTGATGCAAAACTTTTATTGTCAACACATACCCACAGACAGCCTTGAGAGATATGCATCAGTCATATTTTAAGTAATACCTTACTTTAGAGTTTACAAAATATGTGGGCATTAATGAAAGCTTTAGCCCAATAAATACATTCATTTAAATGAAACATACTGAACCAAACCCCAGTATTAACTATCACGTAAAAGGCAATAAAATAATCAAAGAAGCTGTTAGCCTACATTTATGAAATACAATGCAGAAAGGAAATATTTCTAGAAATTGTAATCCCTGGAAATTAAGGTACCAGAATTTCAGAATTGCAGCCAGAAACTGCACCATTCCGTCACCTCGACAAGATAGGTCAAACCTGCCCCAGGGCGCTTACAATTATAAGGTCGTGCTAGCACGAGTACCAATGCACAGAGAACAATCAGGCTTCTACAAGAAAGAGATAAGTTAAATTATTTATCTAAAATGACTTACAATTCCATATGTACCTTTATTATCAGCTGCAATATGCCCAGTGGACAATAACACAGTCTTATACCTATTTTCTCGAATTCAAACTTGGCGGCTAAACGTATATACACTACCTGAGCGTCTTCTTTCTGAATTTCAAACCGTAGCATTGATATATGCCGCCGACATTGTAAGGTGAGACTAACACTGGAACGTCCAGAGGAACGGAAATTCTGAATGCAAAGCTGCAGCGACGTCACTGTATAACATTTGTAACGAGCCATAGTTCCAACACATTGCCCCCAAAGTTCATTGTTACGGGTCACCTTAGTAACAGTCGTCCAGGGCTGCTACAGAACACCGTGCACCTCAAGAGAACGTCCGCAAACTCCAACTCACCACAACAAGGCGTCTCATTTTGCACGCAATGCTCACTAGAGGCCGTACATCGCACTTACTCCCACTGCCACAGAGCCACCGCCGGCAGCACAGTCACCCGCACCACTTCGCAACTCGTTCCGCAACTTCTGTCTGCGCTCCACCACGGGGCACATGTCAACAAGTCACCCACCACTGATGCCGCGGGAATCGATGTTGGTAAAGCAAATTCGATTGTAAAACTTAAACTTCCCCCACCCTTAAAGATAAGCCTCCCCTGTGGGTGGAGGAGGATGGGAGCGGGACTGGGGCTTACCAACCCCATAAATTGTCCTTACCGTCACTTCAACACCTCACTCGTCCAATTCTGAGCTGGATCAAGTCGGTCTGGATTTCCCTGTATGTTTGCAGGTCTTAAACTAGGAAGCTAAACGGTTTGAGGAATTTAATCGTCTCACACTGACTAAAATATTGTGACGATATTTCAGTAGACGCAACATTTTTGCCACCACTCCGCCCCCACACATTTTTCGCGTAGACTTCCTAGCCCACCACAATCGGCACTATAAGTAGAGGGGTACTGGTGCTTCAAAACCACATTTGACATCAAATTAATTATGCAAATTAAGTAATTGATAATCAATTACCCCCCACCTCCTGAAAAGACGGCACATGGGGCCCCCCTCAGGGAACCACCAGAGCACTCCCATCGCCCTGACCTAACCCTTCCCTCCTGTTATGTTATCCAGGATGGCAACCTGGGGAAAATGGGACTGGAAATACTTCGAATCAGTGTCGAGCTTCTGGACTGGGAGGACTTCATGATGATAGGCTAATACGGCATCCATGAGGTGTTGTTTAATCAGCTTGTTTAAGCATATTTTTATTTCTGAAATCGCCATACAGCTCAGAATGGATGCTAGTGTTTAAATGCATTAGACAATGATAAACAATGGCGGTACTTTTTTGTTCGAAAAGCTAAAGGAACCACGCAATTACAGTCACATATCGCACTAAACAAATCTGAAAATTTTCTCGTGCACACTTCACCCACCAGAGTCGTGCCGACCGGAAGGGGCCATGTGCCAGGTTCGCAGCACTTGCCAGGGTCCTACAATTAGCAGCTGCAGGACCGCTCTAAATACTCGTACTTTCTGCCATGTGGGAAATACATCAGCATTTGTCCTCCTCTCTGGCGCTATTTCTTTGTCGGATATGGTTACCGCAAGTCACAGAACACGAACTGGTTCAGAAGTTATGAAAACTGATGTGCAAGCAATTTACAAAATATTGTCACAAACATATCTTGAAGATGTCACAAAACCCTGCAAATGCTGCTGCTTCAGTAGATATGCTACAGGCAATACTAAACGACTCGCTTCACAAATTGAATATTTCACAAAACTGCCACTCGAAACACAGTTGCACACAAAGCATTGTGAGAGTGGTAGTTGGATCGTCGACTATCTCGAGACTCTGGAATTACGTGAATATTTAATTTATAAGCTATGTAAATGAGAACAACGAATCAATCACGAAGTAATTTACAGATCCAGAAATCGCACAAGCTGTAATATTCGATTTTACACGCCAAAACGACGGTCTTTGGAAGTCGAAATAAGTATTTCTATAATGACAAATAGGACGCCGACCACTTTTTGGGTACTGTTGTGTACATAGTTCCGCGTAGTCAGCGCCTACACAACTTTCCCAATAGAACGCGTCCCGCTAAGCTCATCAGTGCAGGCGCAGCGCTCGTCCGTCTCCGCACTATGAGATGGAGTTCTCCTAGAGACTGAGCAAATTCTGCTTCCGCCGATCCCCGTATTAATATGTAACGCAGCCAGTGAGTTTGCTCCTAACGTAGAACCTTTTCTCTTCGCGGATCGCACTCGCGCAGTGATACCTGAACACGCAAAGTATTATAAGAGTGTACAGACCTCCAATCAGTCAGCCTGCATTAGTCTGCACCAGTCTATCGTCAAGTTTGAGTCTGCTCCTAATAAAATTACCATATTTCGGTACATAGCCATGAAGATAAATGTACAGACACTTTGTCAAGTATCAAAGATACGTGAGAATAAGATGAACGTACCAAGACCAAAGGAACTTCAGATTGTTAATTCTAAATAGCATCCAGAATCAAGTTAAGTAAGGTTTATGATTTTTATTATTTAAATGAATGTGCGTGGAAATTAATCAAGTTCTGTTTAGAGTTGGTCACCGTCAATCTGCTACTCTAAGCATGCAAGTGGCATTTCTATCGTCTGACGTAACGGTAGAAGACAAACACGCCACGATAAGACCACGGGACATATTGCTGACACTCGCCTACTTCGTTAGAGCGACAAGTCAAAGAATCTGACGGTGTGTGTACCGAAGGTCTTACAGTATGCACACCACAGGTATACTTGCTCGTCTGAAGGTCAGTGGGTGAGAGAAAAATGCGTCTGTGGTGTTGATTACTTCTCTGAAACGTTTAATGGGCTTATTTTTGCAGCTGAAGTCAGGGATGTAAAGGTTCTTTATTTTCTGCACTTTTCGAGGCACACGAGTATCTAGGAACAGATGGGAAAATCAGTACAATTACATGTCTAAAAAGTTCATGACATTACGAAATCCACAAAAGATCGTGAAAAAAAAGGAACTCAAACAGAATTCGAAGCACTGTCCGACAGATAAGGGAAATGTCTGGAATTTTCGATGTCCTACAACTGCTGCTTTGCCATGCTCTTAAGTCTCAACAGTGTGTATAGCGCAGCATCACACCTGTCTGAGCTAGAGGAGGCTGGTCTGCTTGTATTTGTCTCTGAAAACTCAAGCAAAGAAGATATTAATGATTCTCAGACATCACGAAACTTCCCATGGATACTGTGCCCCTGTCTTCTTCAAACCAGTGTGTAGAGATGCCCATGCCCTGCACAAATGATGTCTTGTGACTCTCAGATGTCATGGAAATGTCTGTGAATAGAGCATTCTTATTGGTTCTTACTGAATGTACCTATCAAATTGGTGCCACCGGTGTGGGAACGCTATTAGCCATTTTCTGCAGGCAGACAAAGTACTACAATTTTATCGGAAAACTATTTTGTACAAATTGAAAACCACACAGCAGTCATATTGCATATTAAACTATGCAGAAGTGATCTACAGAGTTTCACTGCTCTGCTACTGTCGAGGAAAACTTGAATTTTTCGCCGGGTAACCAGTCCAGGACCGGAATATATTACTACAAATGATTGAACCACCACACTATATCGATGTAGCAAACACAATTCATACCTTGCACCATGCAAAATAAAAACATCTGCATCCTGCCTGTAGCTATGACCACCAGACAGTTGTACGTTTAACGCGAGACAGACAGATCGCACAGAACAAAAGCACATATACTGTATAGTGTCGCAGCACAAGGTAGTACCCGCGAGGTCGATCAGTAATCAACCAGAGGCAATGGCCAGTAGGCAACTGCCCCAGCACACGCCGGTCTGATGCATGACCAGAGTGCCCTCCACGGACAACAGTCACTCTCCAGACTGGTTTAGAAGGGCTGGGCAGGTGCTCCCAGCACAGTTGCATCCGTTAACGATACTGTTGAACTACTTGGTGCTGTGGTTTTTGCAACGAGTTGCGATCATCTCCAGACTCTGGGATTATTAGAACAATTACTTTCTGAGCATTTTCGATGAGAAATGCTTCGTCCATCACAAGTAGCCTATGGGAGCTTCCGGAATTTCATCTATTTTCACATGTTCTGCCATAATATTATACCATTTACGCAACTCTTCTCTACATCAACCACGCAGCACTACGCTACCTATTGCTTGCGCAGTAAAATTCCGAACATAAGGACTGGAAATTAGGCTGAAACGCCAAAGAAACTTGTATAGGCTTGCCCATTCAAATGGAGATACGTAAACAGGCAGAAAACGGCGCTGCGGTCGGCAACAGATGACTGCCGTAGTTATTAGATAGGTCCTGCTGGTAAAATGGCAGTTTATCAACAATTAAGTTAGTTTGAACGTGGTTTTGTAGTGGGCGCACGAGCGATATGACACAGCATCTCCGAGGTTGCGATGAACCAGGGATTTTCCCTTACGACCGTTTCACGAGTGTACCGTGAATATCGGAAATTTGGTAAAACATCAAATTTCCGACATGGCTGCAGCCAGCAAAAGATCCTGCATGAACGGGACCAACGATGACTAAAGAGAATATTTCAACTTGACAGAAGTGTAACCTTTCCGCAAATCGCTGCAGATTTAAATGTGGCCCATCAACAAGTGTCAACCTGCAAACCATTCAACGAAACATCATTGTATGGCCTTTTGGAGCCAAAGGATCACTCGTGGACCCTTTATCACTGCGTCACACAATCCTTTACGCCTCTCCTGGGCTCATGAGTACTGACATTGGACTGTGATGACTGTGGATATGTTGTTTGGTCGGACGAGTCTCGTTTCAAACTGTATCGACCGGATTGACATGTATGTGTGTAACGATAACCTCTTGAATCCATGGAGCCTGAATGTCAAATGGGGACTGTTCAAGCTGGTGGAGACCCATGGTGTGAAGCGTGTGCAGTTGATGTGGTACGGGACCCCTGATATATCTAGATACGACTCTGAGTGGTGACACATACGTATGCATCATGTCTGATCACCTGCATCCATTCATGTCCACCGTGCGTTCCGCCGGACTTGGGAAATTCCAGCAGGACAATGCGACACCCTACATGTTCCGAATTGCGACAGAGTGGCTCCAGGAACACTCTTCTGAGTTTAACCATTTCCGCTGGCCACTAAGCTCCCCAGACATGAACATTATTGAGCATACCTGGGATGCCTTGCAACATGCTGTTCAAAAGTTATCTCCACCCCCTCGTCGTCTTACTGACTTATGGACTGCCCTGGAAGATCCATGATTTGTTCCCTCCAGCACTACTTCAGACATTAGTCGGCACTTCTGCAGGCTTGCGGGGTCCCTTGACGGTATTAGGCAGGTGTACCACTTTCTTTGGCTCTTGACCTAAATCTTAGCAAGGTGGCTACATGAGGCGTGCGGCAAACCGCAGAGTAACAAGATATTGATCTCGTCTGCAAAAATCTTTATGTGAAAACTCGAACATAGAAAGAACCGGTAGTTTCACACGTATATTTGAACAAATATCGATGCCAATGAAATAAGAGATTTCATACGATCCTTGCACTTTACAAAATGACCTAAGATTTTATACATTTAATAGTATGTGTTTCTCATGTCTTCGGAACCTGTATCTCTCTCTTCCACCTGCATTTACCATCTAGATGGAACCATCATGCATCACAACTAAACTTAGCTTCACAAAATAAAGGCAAGAAACGTGTAAAATTTACATGGGAGGGAACAATTGTCCAGCTGTAACACTATTGCATTCAATCTTCTCAATTTTACACATCAAATATGGAGAGTACGTGCAAACAAGCGATCACGAAGGCTGACCAACAGAAACTGAGTATTAGTTTGCTATTCACCTGCCCAAAGGGCCACAAAGTTTGGTCAGTTGGAGGTTAGTAACCCAAATCTCCACTTCTGGCGGCTTAGTGACAGATCGTACCTTAAGCTAGAAATTCCAATTCGTGCCGGCCACAGGCTACCTCTGCCGCTCATCCCACACACCAAACAGTGTCGTTCTGGGAAACGAAACACATGTTTATTAAGGTAATTACAACTAAACATTAGATTGTAGCCACAATCTCAATGACATTAGACAATGAGCGAAATATCAGAAATACCCTCTCCTTACCCCTGTGGCTCTCGAAAATATCCATATCGTACTTATTACTGGACACAATTATCCTCGTAAGACGTTTCTTCCCCATACGGCTATCGATGTGTTGAAATCACAATCAGCCGGCCACTGTGGTAGAGCGGATCTAGGTGCTTCAGTCCGAAACCACGCGGCTGTTACGGTCGCAGTTTCGAATCCTCCCTCGGGGATGGATGTGTGTGATGTCCTTAGATTAGTTAGGTTTAAGTAGTTCTAAATATAGGGGACTGATGACCTCAGATGTTAAATCCCATAGTGCATAGATCCATTTCAACCATTTATAATCATAATCTACCACGTCAGACCCATACCTAACTTAGGACAGGATAGAATCATTTTCTGTCTAAATATCGGAACAATGAGCACAGTAACCTCTTGAAACAAACAAGCCTTCCGATCACCGCGAATCTCTCACACATCATCTACTAAGTATAATACTTCGCCAAAAACTGAAGCCGGCTGGAGTGGCCGAGCGGTTATAGGGGCTACAGTGTGGAACCGCGCGACCGCTACGGTCACACGGTCGATTCCTGCCTCGGGAATGGATGTGTGTGATGTCCTTATGTTAGTTAGGTTTAAGTAGTTCTAAGTTCTAGGGGAGTGATGACCACAGCAGTTAAGTCCCATAGTGCTCAGAGCCATTTGAACCATTTGAACCAAAAACTGAATGCTAGCGGCATCAAAAGGTATTGAGTGAAAATGAATGGACAGGCCTCATTTGTTTTCCTTGCGAGTGGTACCAACGTGTCTCAGGAAGACAGACGGAATCGTCTGAGAAGCGACCAGATGTCAAAATCACTATCAGAACAACTATGTTACTGTCAACCTGAATAAAAGCAGTCTTGGTTCTGCAGGTGCACACATGTATCAGTAACGATATCGGTGTTAAAAACTATACAAGCTTTGTCTTTCACACAAAATGCCATGACAACGAATACTGTTGGTGATCGCTGGACTGTCTATTAACAGACTGAAACCACGACTACATGTCGCCAGCAGTGCAAGCTCGTAATAAAATCACTCTTATCAACGAATTTTGAAAGTGATTCGACTAAGGAACGTAGTATTAAGCCGATATTCGCAACTCTCTCTTCCCGCTGATATATATTTTCCACGCTAAGAAACAGTATTTGTTACACAGTCTACCTCAAAACCATATAGACAGTCTAACAGAGGATTTGCAATGTATCCACGTGATTGTAGGTGAGAAAGGGTGATGGTTGACTGATAATTATCCCATACATCAGATGATGTCCTATGCGATGAATCACTTAAAAATCGCAAAGCCAGATCAAGATTGTAAGAAATGTACAAATAGCTATGACCAATATCTATATATCTGTGGCGTTACGCTTTCTGACACATATGTTGTCTGCAGTTTGTAATAAAGTATGTACATTCAATCACGCACATTCATTGAATCCTATTGAAATTTCTTTTAATGATTACAGCCACTAGTGAATAATTTTCGTGGCACTCTCATATCTTGAAATGAGTCATTATATTCGAACCTATCCGCTGAGAACCCCATACAGCAAAATTCCAGCGTAGTCTCAGACAGTCCCTTTATATCTTGTAGCTGTTCCTTTGTCTCTGCAACTTTCCCCATGTGATGATTCCATTTTAATTTGTAACTGAGAGAAGGTCAGAGTGCACTGTAGGTAGCAGCTTCTGCGACCCGTGGAAGAATGGGGTGAGCTAACCAACAGGAGCATGTCTTGAGCACTCTGTGGAAATGAGAACATGCAGTTATAGTTCCACCAGCCACGTACAATATGTAAGGCTAGCGCATAACAAAGGTTTCTCCTGCAACAGCAGCTAGTACAAAAGACAATTCGAGCAAATATCAGAAAAATTTGGAAGACACGACAACATACAGGAAATGGAATATGGACAAGTGTTTTACTACTGCATTTGTAGTGCATTTCCCAACTACATACAAGTACTGCAGTCTTAAGGAGATATGCGTCCCTCATGGTGAATTCATGTCTGTCAAACATACATTATCTCTGTCTTCTTTACTTTGTACCATTCAACAGAGAAAAACTATGAAAAGCTCCACTAACGTCAACCAGTGGAGAACACTGCATTACTGAGTCCTTCTTCTTCAATAAAACAAAATCATATAATGTCTTCATGCAGATGTCGAGCATATGCGGTGATCCTATTAAATATACAGAGCATGGTCCACTGGAGTAGGTTGCCAGTGATCGAAGTCGCTTGCACAGACCCAGTGTAAAGTTTTATCACCAGGACCTTAGGGGGACCATTTCCCAAAGACTATCAGTTGCAAGAGAGGGTCCTTGTGTTGTTCTTTGATACTTTGTTTTTTTTCTGCTGTAACACATCCAAGCAGTGTATGACTTCCATTTTGCAATGTCATACATTTTGTTTTCCCATCAAGAGCCAGGTCCTAAGCCAACATTAACATGTTTCTATCCACTGGCTCCCACAGAAAGCTGGATATGTATGGTGTAAACTATGCTGCTGCTCCCACAACACAAGGGATGATTCAAATAATAGACAGAGGCAGTGTTCCTTATTGATAAAAATATAGAAGACATCACAGTATAAGAAACCTGGAAGAGACTGTGGCCCTGTGGAACATTTCGAAGCAGCTGCCCTCTATAAGTAATCTCATTTTTCATGCTGAGAGCGTAGCTGATGTCTTGGTAATTCATTTTGTTTGGTTCCTCAAATTGAAGTCATGTTACAGTCACTATTTTGGTGCTGGCCGTCCCCAGAAGGTGTTGCTCCCACCAAGACTCTCTCCATCTCAAACAAGTGGAGTCAGTCTGTTATCAACAGTGTACCAGTGGACAGATGAGATGGAAAAGACACTGTTGATATGGGACCAGGATCAGTAATGAGCACCACATATTATAATGCAATCAATTTTAGTAATTTCACCAGTTTTTGGGTAATTTCAAAGCCAACAAATAATTCTGCATCATTCTTTCTGGTTTCTGTATCATCGCTAAGCCACCCGTCCACTACCTTGCGAGTACCATATACTTGACTGTGAATGTAGTTAAAAGACTGTGTAGTACGTACATTCTTTGGTAGTTCTCTTACATATATGCCAAAGTATACCGGAGAGTGTAATATAACGATGCAGTTAGGTTTTCACAATTTTTCTAGCATTTCTATAATAGGGCATAATTTACGATTACGGTTGCCCACCTTTCCCTATATGGACGGGAGTCACATGGCATTCTAGCTTTCTAAGGATAAAGTTGGAGATTGGAAGGTCTCCCTGCATTGTCATTGACTAAGCATCCCTGGAACATTGTTAAGGATTTAATCTTCAGCTCACCAGAAGTAGGAGAGTTGCCGCTGCCGATCCGAGAGGGCGTGCAGCAGAGCAGCAGCAGCACTTGTCTGATAAACTGTAAATTAATTTAGTCTTTGTTTTTTGTTCTTCGCTTCTGCAAAGAAGTGAACTGTAAGGGTGTATTTTACTGTGTAGACTAGTGGTTAGAAAATTAACATAGTTTTTGTTGTTGCGTAAGTCTTGTGAATATCCGTGTAGACGGCGGCTCCCTGGTGTAAATTCTCACGTCACCAGAAACTCCATCACGCCACAAAGTTTGAATTTCGTGCTAGTAGACAGCACACAGTTTAGATCAGTGCATTCTAGTTTGAATATGTGTCTCATGCAGTAACGTTTCAGCAAACAGGATTTCTAATAACAGATATGTGCAAATAATCAACTTCAGTAGAGAAATATATTTCTGTTCAATAGCTTGCGGTGCCAGAGTACAGTGAGAAATCTGCACAGCGACTTTTTAAGGGGTTGCGGTCTCAGAGTACAGCAAAAAATCTGCACAGCAACTTTTAGTGTTACTTTATCCTGATTTGGTATATTTTCCAAATCAGAAGTGTCATTTGAGATGTTATATCTATTTTATACACAGCATACGATATTGCTAGAGACTGTGCTTGTTGTGAGAAGATACAAGGATTTGGCAGCTGTCCGTAAACAGCTGGTAGCTGCATTGGCTACCATCGACAAGCTTCTAGCTTAAGCTCAAAGTTGTGGTGACGACGTGGCGGCAGTGACGAGACCTGGGACTTCTTTGGTACAACTGTAATCCACTGGTGACCCGGGCGTCGCTGCAGCTTCTGATACACAACATCTCACCGGTCTGATCTCACTCCAGAGTGGGTGGCAGATGGTTGTGGGTTCGCGTGTCATTAGGCAAAAGGCGAAAGAGGGGGCAAGCCACGCGGATGGATCCCTGCGTCTTAGGAACAGGTACGAGGTGTTACACAGTGTTGATGATAGCTCTGAGCCAGCACGGGGTGCCTCTCCTGTTGGGCCAGCGGTCGACTTTCCTTCCCAGTCTGGACAAGTACAGAGGGTGGGTATGCTGTTCATTGGGAGCTGCAATGTTAGGTGGGTGATGGAGCCCCTCATGGAGATGGCATGCAAGGCGGGAATGAATTCCAGCCTGCATTAAGTATGTTTGCTAGGAGGTCTCTCATCCCTGATGTGGAGGAGGCCCTGCCGGCGGCTTCGAGCGCACTGGATGCAAATGGCTACGAGTAGTGGCACATGTCGGCGCGAATGATGCCCGCCACTTAGGTTCTGAATCCATCCTCGTCTCCTTTCACCGGCTGGCTGGTTTGGTGAAGGCAATTAGCAACACACGCGGGGTGCAGGCTAAGCTGTCTATTGGTAGCATCGTATCCATGGTTGATCGCGGTCCTCTGGTTTGGAGCAGAGTGGAAGGCCTAAACCAGATGCACAGAAGACTCTGCGACAGTATCGGGAGCGAATGTCTCGATCTCCGCTAGTGGGTGCCAAATTGTAGGGTTCTCCTTAACAGGACAGACGTGTACTACACACAGGAAGCGGCTACTAGGGCAGCCGAGTACATGTTGCAAGTACATGGGGCTTTTTTAGGTTGGAGAACTCCTACCTTGGGAGCAAGGACGATTTGCCTGTTAAATCAGCTACAGCGACCTCAGAGGACCTTGGTCCTTGCAGATCAGAAATAGAAAAGATTAATATGATTTTAGTAAACTCCAGGAGCATCCTAGGGAAGGTCTCAGAATTAGTATCGCTTATTGAAAGTTACATTTCACAGATAGTATTGGGAACAGATAGCTGGTTGAAACCAGACGTCAATGTCTACGAAATCCTAAGTTCAGATTGGAATGCTTATTGTAAGGATAGGTGGCGTCGTGTTTATTACAGTAAAAAATTCAATAAAATCCAGCGAGGTTATCATGGATTCCCTATGTGAATTAATCTGAGTGAAATTGAGTACCAAATAACGGTCAAAAATGGTGACGATATGCTTTTATAGACCAACTGGGTCTGGATCTGTTGTTGTAGAGAGCTTCAAACAGAACTTGCATAATACCATTAGTAGGTTTCCTGATCATGCCTTTGTCATAGTGGGTGACCTCATTTTGTCAGGTGCAGATTAGATATGTTATGCCATCAAAACTGGTGCCAGAGACCGGGAATCGCGTGGCCTTTTTGTGGATGTCTTGTCCGAAAATTACCTTGAGCGAATAGTTAGAGGCCGGTCAGTGTGGCCGTGCGGTTCTAGGCGCTTCAGTGTGGAACAGGGTGACCGCTGCGGTTGCAGGTTCGAATAATAACTCGGGCATGGATGTGAGTGATGTCCTTAGGTTAGTTAGGTTTAAGTAGTTCTAAGTTCTAGGGGACTGATGACCACAGATGGTGCTCAGAGCCATTTGACCATTTGATAGTTAGAGAACGAGCTCGACAGGGTAAAGTGTTGACCTCCTGGAAACAAACAGACCTGAACCAATTGAATAAGTGAAAGTATAGGAAGATATCAGTGGTCATAAGACTGTGACAGCATCTGTGACTACGGGTCCTAAGAGGAATGTTAAGAAAGATGATGACGATGATGTGGTCTTGAGAACTGAGACTGGTTTACTGCAGCTCTCCATGCTACTCTATCCTGCGCAAGCTTCTTCATCTCCCAGTACCTACTGCAACCTACATCCTTCTGAATTTGCTTAGTGTATCCATCTCTTGGTCTCCCTCTCCGATTTTTACCCTCCACGCTGCCCTCCAGTACTAAGTTCCTAATCCCCCGATGACTCAGAACATGTCGTAACAAACGATCCCTTCTTCTAGTCAGGTTGTGCCACAAAATCCTCTTCTCCCCAAATTCTATTCAATACCTCCTCATTAGATATGTGATCTACCCATCTAATCTTCAACATTATTCTGTAGTACCACATTTCGAAAGCTTCTATTCTCTTCTTGTCCAAACTATTTATCGTCCATGTTTCACTTCCATGCATGGCTACCCTCCATACAAATACTTTCAGAAAAGACATCCTGACCCTTAAATCTATACACGATGTTAACAAATTTCTCATCTTCAGAAACGCTTTCCTTACCATTTTCAGTCTATATTTTATATCCTCTCTACTTCGACGATCATCAGTTATTTTGCTCCCCAAATAGCAACCCTCCTTTACTACTTTAAGTGTCTCATTCCCTAATCAAATTCCCTCAGCATCACGCGAGTGAACTCAACTACATTCCGTTTTTCTCATTTTGCTTTTGTTGATGTTCATCTTATATCCTCCTTTCAAAACACTGTCCATTCCGTTCAACTACTCTTCCAAGTCCTTTGCTGTCTGTGACAGAATTAAAATGTCATCGGCGAACCTCGAACTTTTTATTTCTTCTCCATGGATTCTAATACCTAATCCAAATTATTCTTCGTTTCCTTTGCTGCTCGCTCAATATACAGATTGAATAACATCGGGGAGAGGCTACAACCCTGTCTCAATCCCTTCCCAACCACTGCTTCTCTTTCATGCCCCTCGACTCTTACAACTGCCATCTGGTATCTGTACAAACTGTAAATAGCCTTTCGCTCCCTGTATTTTACCCCTGCCACCTTTAGAATTTAAAAGGGAGTATTCCAGTCATCATTGTCAAAAGCTTTGTCTAAGTCTACAAATGCTTGAAACATAGGTTTGCCTTTCCTTAATCTTTCTTCTAAGATAAGGCGTAAGATCAGTATTGCCTCACGTGTTCCGACATTTCTACGGAATCCAAACTGATCTTCCCCGAGGTCGACTTCTACCAGTTTTTCCATTCGTCTGTAAATAATTCGCGTTAGTATTTTGCCGCTGTGACTTATGAAACTGATAGTTCTTTATTTTTCACATCTGTCAACACCTGCTTTCTTCGGGATTGTAATTATTTTATTCTTATTGAAGTCAGAGGGTATTTCGCTGTCTCATACATCTTGCTCACCATATGGTAGAGTTTTGTCATGACTGGCCCTCCCAAGGCCGTCAATAGTTCCAATGGAATGTTGTCTACTCCCGGGGCCTTGATTCGACCCAGGTCTTTCAGTGCTCTGTCAAACTCTTCACGCAGTATCGTATCTCCGATTTCATCTTCATCTACATCCTCTTCCATTTCCATAATATTGTCCTCAAGTACATCGCCCTTGTATAGACCCTCTATATACTATTACCACCTTTCTGCTATCCCTTCTTTGCTTTGAACTGGGTTACCATCTGAGCTCTTGATATTCATACAAGTGGTTCTCTTTTCTCCAAAGGTATCTTTAATTTTCCTATAGGCAGTATCTATCTTACCCATAGTCAGATAAGCCTCTACATCCTTACATTTGTCCTGTAGGCATCTCTGCTTAGCAGTTTTGCACTTCCTGTCGATCTCATTTTTGAGACGTTTGTATTCCTTTTTGCCTTCTTCATTTACTGCATTTTTATATTTTCTACTTTCATCAATTAAATTCAATATTTCTTATGTTCCGCACGGATTTCTACCAGCCCTCGTCTTTTTACTTACTTGATCGTCTGCTGCCTTCACTACTTCATCCCTCAAAGCTACCCATTCTTCTTCTACTGTATTCCTTTACCCCATTCATGTCAATTGGTCCCTTATGCTCTCCCTGAAACTCTGTACTACCTCTGGTTTAGTCAGTTTATCCATGGCCCATCTCCTTAAATTCTCACCTTTTTGCAGTTTCCTCAGTTTTAATCTACAGTTCATAACCAATAGATTGTTGTCAGAGTCCACATCTGCCCCTGGAAATGTCTTACAATACCCTTTAGTATCTCCAGGGTTCTTCCATGTATACAACCTTCTTTCATGATTCTTCAACCAAGTGCTATCTATAATTAATATATTCTCTGTGGAAAATTCTACCAGACGGCTTCCTCTTTCATTTCTCACACCCAATCCGTATTCACCTACTATGTTTCCTTCTCTTTTTTTTCCCACTCTCGAATTCCAGTCACCCATGACTATTAAATTTTCGTCTCCCTTCACTACCTGAATAATTTATTTTATCTTACCATACATTTCATCAATTTCTTCATCATCTGCAGAGCTAGTTGGCATATAAACTTGTACTACTGTAGTAGGCGTGGGCGTTGTGTCTATCTTGGCCACAATAATGCGTTCACTATGCTGTTACTTAACTTACCCACACTCCTATTTTTTTATTCATTATTAAACCTAATCCTGCATTACCGAAGAAATGTTTGTAGTAGCTTACCCGCACTCCTACATTTTTATTCACTATTAAACCTACTCTTGCGTTACCCAAGAAAGGTAGGAAGAAATATTTGCTCAGAAATGGTGACACGATACAAATTTCAGAATATCTTGGCAGTCACCATCAAATATTCTGTGATAAGGACGAAGATGTGAAGAACAAATAGAAAAAAATTCAAAGTCATGATTCAATATGCAATAGAAATTTAGGTTCCGAGTTAGGTTTTAAGGGATGGCAAAGATTCACCATGGTTTGATAGCCGGTTAGAAAAGTACTACGTCAAAAACGAGCACTTCATCTCAGATTCAAGAAACGTAAAACCTAGTTGACAAACAAAAACAGAACGAAGCGAAAATGAGCGTAAGCAGAGCCATGATATACGCGTTCAATGACTTTGATTATCCTAAGGACAAACACACACACCCATGCCCGAGGGAGGACTCGAACCTCCGCCGGGACCAGCCGCTTAGTCCAGGACTGCAGCGTCTGAGACCGCTCAGCTAATCCCGCGCGGCGGCCTCAGTAAAAATAATAAGAGATTTTGGTCGTACGTAAAATCAGTAAGTGGGTCAAAATCATCTATTCATTCTCTCAGCGCCAACGCCGGCACCGAAATGGAAGATAAGAGAGAGAAGACCGAAATACTGATTTCGGTCTTTACCGCGTAAAATCGTAACACTGCCCCTCCTTTCAATGGTCGTGCTAACACCGAAATGGCAGATACTGAGATAACCGATCGCGAACCTGGTAAGCGGCTACAATCGCTTAGTAGTGTAAAGGCTTCAGGACCAGATGAGACACCTATTACATTCTATAAAGATTATGCAAAAGAACTTGCTCCACTTCCAGCAGTAATTTTCGTAGATCTCTTGAACAACGACTAACGACTGGAAAAAAGCGCAGGTAATTCCAGTTTTTATGAAAGGTCGTACGACAGATGCACAAAATTATAGACTTACATCGTTGACGTCAATCTGTTGTAGAATTATGGAACATGTTTTATGCTCAAGCAATATGACAGTTTCTGAAAATGAACATCTCCTCTACAAAAATCACCATGGATTGCACAAACGGAGATCCTGCGAAACTCAGATCGTTCTGTTCCTCCATAAGATCCACAGCCCAGTGGATAACGCCGCTTAGGTTGATGTCGTGTTCCTTGATTTCAGTAAGGTATTTGACACCGTCCCGCATTGCCGTTTAATGAAAAAAAAAGAGCTTATGGAGTATCGGAGCGGACCTGTGATTGGGTTCAAGACTTTCTTGCACATAAAACTCAGCACGTCGTTCTTGACAGAACTAAAGCGACAGATGTAAACGTAATATGCGGAGTACCACAGGGAAGTGTGATAAGACCGTTGCTGTTTACTAAATACATTAGTTGTCTAGTAGAAAGCTCGGATGCCCTTTAAGGCTATTCGCTGATGATGCAGTCGTCTGTACCAAAGCAGCAACCCCAGAAGATAGTAAGATTTTGCAGAACCACCTGCAAAGAACTGATGATTAGTGCAGGCTTTGACAGATGACCCTGAACCTAAACAAACGTAACATATTGCTCATACATAGGAAAAGAAAACCACTGCTGTACAGCTACACTATTGATGACAAAGAGCTGTAGACAGTGTCTGCCGTAAATTATCTACGCATAACTATCCAGAGTGACCTTAAGTGGAATGACCATATAAAGCAGATAGTGGGAAAAGCCCACAATAGACGCAGATTTATCAGAAGAATCTTAAGGAAACCTAAATCGTCCATGAAAGAAGTGGCTTATAAGGCGCTTGTTCGCCCGATTCTTGAATATTGTTCATCTATCTGTGAACCCTATCAGGTAGGACTGATACAGAAGATCCTACGAAGAGCGGCGCGTTTCGTCACGGGATCATTTAGAGGGCGACAGAGCGTTACGGAACTGCTAAGGAAACTCCACTGGCAGACGCTACAAGAGAGGCGTTGTGCACCACTGAGAGATTTACTATTGAAATTTATGGAAATTCCTATTCAGTGGGAGTCGGACAAAATATTACTTCCCTCCACATACATCTGAATTATAGACTACGAAGAGAAAATTTTAGAAATTAGAGCCAATACAGAGGCTTATCAACAATCATTCCTCCCACGCACTATTCGAGAGTGGAACAGGGTTAGAGGGATCAGATAGTGGTACCGAAAGTACCCTCCACCACACACCTTTAGGTGGCTTGCGGAGTATGATTTGGTCATAGATGTACTATATCTGCTACATTCCATGTCTCATGAAGGAACAGAGGAAGTCCAGTGTAACTGCTGTTCTGTGAACACAGCTTTTATCTAGCGGCACTCACCGAAGTGCGCAAGATCAATCCAAATGCGCGCATGTCAAAGAGGTTTGCACCACCTATTATTGTGTAGTAGATATGAGACTGTTGTGTAGATATAAAACATGGTTTAGAAGAAACGTACAGTTTATGCATGACCGAGATGTATGGGGTTTGAAGCACAATACTGACATATTGTTCTAGTGTGTGGGCTCAGTACCAAAAGGGTATGGGCAACAGAGAAATGCTCATGAAACATAAACACATGTACTCCTAGGGCTACATGGTTCTGCACTTGAACACGCTATAAATTTAAGGCCAGGTGTTGTCTAAAATATTAATCATGCAGAGCGCAACGCTCATAGTACTCCAGTGTAGGATATATATGTCCGACGTCTGACATTCATCTACCCTGCAAGTTTGTATCCCACTCACTAAAACAACAAACTTCCTCCCGTATCAAAGAGAAACTTAGAGTGAAATGATAACGAAATCGACATCCTAGTTGCAAACATGCGTTGATATACATTATTGGGGAGATGTTGAAAATGTGTGTCCCGACCGGGACTCGAACCCGGGATCTCCTGCTTCCATGGCAGACGCTCTATCCATCTGAGCCACTTTTTTTTCTTCCTTTGTTCTTTTTTTCTATCACTTTTTTCCTCTTATTTTAAAGCCCCTTAGGAAAATGGAGCTACAAAAGAAGAAAACTAACAGTCACGCCACTTTTCATCCTATAACAAAAAAATCTGGTCCACTTCAGGCGTTGGCTCCTGACTAAACCTACCCTAGAGAGCGGCCTATATACCAGGGGAAACAAGGGAATTCAAGGTTAGGGCTATCCTTACAAACAAAACAAAATCTTCCTTTTTCTGAATTTTATTTTTATTTTAATTTTTTTTGTTTATTTTTCTTGTGCAATTGTTCAGAGGCCTTCTGCGCCCTGCTGGTAATACGTTGAGTCACGTCTTCTTGATATTGATGTGTTCCGTTCAATTGTTCAGAAATGTTCATTGGTTCAAACAGGAAATCTTCCTCTCTTGGCTTAACACATTGCAGCTGCGAGGCGGGTCGTGGAAAGCACACCCAAGGAAGTTCGAGAAAAATTGTCTGTATTTTGGGTGACGGACAACGACATAATGACGGTCATGGAGGTATGTCCAAAAATCGAGTACAGAGTCTACACTTTGCCCAAATAGGTAGTGAATGGCATCTACGCGAATCCAATTTATAGCATTAGTCTTTGTCCGAGGAAAATATTCACGTTCCGGAAATAATAATGAACGGGGAGTAATCCGATCCGGAATGTCCCGCGTTAGAGAAGCCAAAATACGACGAATCAATTGCCAAACCTCCGCCGCCGGTCCGCAAACAAACCGATGTTCGTCATTGTCTGGAACTCCACACGTGGAACATAGAGGTGACTGAGCGAGGTGGACACGATGAAGGCGAGATTGGTTGATTTTCTTACCATTGACAGTTAGGTACCAGACAGATTGAACATTCGTGTCAAGGTAACAAGCGTACACCGCGCGCCATGCATGACGCCAGTCAACCTGGGGAAACTTTCGTTCAGTCGAGTTAGGTGGACGACCTAATTGGAGGACATTGTATACTGCCTTTGTGTTGAGTAAAAGCTGTCTTGGTAAGGTGAGGCGTAGATAACTGAGTTCAAGAAAGAAGTATCTTTCTAATGGGACTGGTCCAGAACATCCGAGATCATCACTGGGGCTGACAGTGATACCGGCGTATATGGCGACAGGAGGAGACCAGAGAGGCTCGTTGGGCAACGTGTCCACACCGTCACGTGGGAGCTGACAAATAGGACACGAGCTCTATCCGACACGTGAAACAGAGCTATCCCACCTCGTTCACGTGGAGGAGTAAGACTTGCATAGTTAACTTTGAACAACAGCCCAGAGCTGACGAAAGATGCCATCGCTGCCAACATTCGACGTGCCATAGTAAGCGGGAAAGGTTGTGCTACATGGGGAACTCGGGATGCGATATATATATTGACATATGAAGCTCGTTGGAGGATATATAGGGATCGAAGGCGATGGTCCATAAAACCTGCTCTGATCATTACAAGAAGGCGTCGGCAGTTGATGGTGGCTGAACTCCGGAGATCAGATGAAAAATCTATTCCCAAACAGCGAATGGTATCAACGGTAGTGAGAGGTGTAACGCTCTCCACGGGAAGTCCGTTGCCAATTAACATAACTTGTGACTTACGTACGTTTAAAGAGCTACCCTACGCCTCACCATAAGTCGCTACCCACGTCAAAACAGCTTGAACATCGTCGGCAATACCTAAACAGATGACTACATCGTCAGCATAGGCCGTGCAAAAGAATCGGTAGCGATCTATGGACAACACTACCAAACGTTGTCTTAGTCCACATAGCAAGGATTCCAAGGAAAAGGCGTACAAAATCGCTGATAAAGGGCAACCTTGACGTACGGATCAACCTATAGTTATCGGAGGAGTGAGTCTGCCATTGTACATAATCCTGGATGAGGCACCCCCCAGAAGGCGCATCACTAACGTGACAATGGCGATTGGGAAGCCCATATGGTGGAGACCGGCCATAAGGAACGAATGGTCAACCCTATCAAAAGCTTAACTAAAGTCCAAACACGCAAGTACCCCAGAGAGGTGTTGTGCCTGGGTAACGGCGATATTATCCCTGTAGCGGCACAAAGCCGTACGGATATTATTATCCCCTCCCGAAGATGCTTGGTATGGCGACACGAAATATCGGGCAACCTTTTTAGGTCGTGCCGCCAAAAGGCGAGTGAAGATCTTCATATCACTGTTGAGGAGGGTGATGGGCCGATAATCACTGATATTGTTGCCACCATGCGGTTTATGTACAGGAATAATAATGCCTTCCATGAAAACGTCCGGCACAGGTACTTCCGGAGACATCAGTTCCCGAGAAATGGAGGTGAAGGTGGACTCTAACAAATCCCGGAAGGTGCAATAAAATTCGAGGGGAAGACCATCGGGTCCAAGGGAGCGATTGATAGTTCCTACCCGGATCGCATCGCGGACTTCATCATCAGTCGCCTGTGAGATCAAGTCAATCGCCGCATCTCCTGGGATACAACCGAAGTTGAGCTGTGAGACTTCCTCGATCAACTCCTGGGAATGTGGATTTGCGGCTTAGAGCTGTTGGTAGTGGACGTGAAGCACATTCCCTATTGCAGATTCGGTTACGTAGCGACGCCCTTCTTGGTCTGTTAGGACGTGAATCAATTTTCGGCGTCGATTTTGGCGTTCTTGGATTATATGGTACATCGACGGATGTTCATGAGGCATGCGATCAGCAGTACGAGATCGTACTATCGCTCCTTCCAAATGCATTCGCATGAGATTGGAGATTTGGGCCTTAGCATGGTTCATCCATGTATGGCGCTCAGGGGAGGCTGGCATCGTGGAGCATTCTCGTAGGACCCTGTAGTAAAAGTCCATAGTGCTCTTCCTCCAGGCGACAACATCTTTGCCATTTCGGATCAAAGTTTTTCGAAGAGCATGTTTTGCACACTGGATCCACCAGGAGATGGTGGACGGATACGCGGGACGGCGTCTATTACATGTGATAAAAGGGTCTTCTATTAGAAGTCGACAGTCAGGTGAATTAAGAAGTGCCGTGTTCAGTTTCCATAAACCACGTCCGTGCCATACTGCCTGTCTCGTGAGAACATCACAGAAGTAAGCCTCATAATCTGAGAAAGCAACAGGCCATATTTCAGCCTGTCGAGTGTGTTGAATTAGGGATCGCGAGATGTAGATGCGATCCAGTCGTCTAGAGGAGTGTGCATTGTAGTACGTAAAGCCCAAAAGAGCAACGTGAACATGTCTCCACGTGTCGACAAATTGTAAAAGCGTGACGACTGTTTCCAGAGCTGCGCATGGTGAGTGACGCGGCAATTGATCCTGAGATCGTTGGGTGCAGTTGAAGTCTCCACCCATGACCCAGTCATCGTGTGGTCCCATAAAAAGGGGTGTAACTTCATTCGCGAAGAAGGCATAGCGTTCACAACGGTAGCTGGAGCCCGACGGCGCATAAATGTTGGCGATGCGGACACGAAAGAGAGTAAGGGCCATACCTCTGCCGTTGGGAAGGTATAAGACATCTTCGGCAGGAAGGCCTTCTCGTAAGATGATGGCAACGCCACTACCGGTGTCCGAAGTGGGAGAAAGATGCGCCGTGAAGCTATGTGGTGGTGAAAAATCGGCGACATGCACTTCCAG
The DNA here is from genome assembly GCF_023864345.2 of Schistocerca serialis cubense. Classification (NCBI taxonomy): domain Eukaryota; kingdom Metazoa; phylum Arthropoda; class Insecta; order Orthoptera; family Acrididae; genus Schistocerca; species Schistocerca serialis. The sequence continues at coordinate 313,706,536 of NC_064641.1, forward strand.
AAAAAGCGCAATATCTATGTCCGCATCATAAATCATATCGCGGAGCAGCGCTAGTTTGTGCGGCGCACGAATGGTCACGACGTTCATCGTTGCGACACGATAACGCTAGTGTTGGAGTCCCACGGGCACAGGTGGGGCTCCTTCTGCAGGAGCGAGAGGTCGTCGATCTAGCCGGTCCGCTGAAGAGACTGCTATTGTGGAGAGTTTGCGGGCGCAGACGGAACCGATGTGGGCGTCCCATCATCAGCTCCGTCCACCCCAGTCCCTTCGATCTCCACGTCGTCTGCCCAGGAGACTGATACTGCGGTAGGGCATCATCCACGTGGAGAGGAGACGTAGTTTTCGGCTCAGCGGATAGGCTCTCTTCATCGTCGACCTGTGGGGGCGACGGCGCCGGTAAGGATGGGTGTTCCATGCCAGTAGTCGCCTGTGACGGGTCGTTCGCATCAGACTTTTGGTCATCAAAGAGCGGTTCGTCGTCCATCTTCGGGTCTGCATCCCTGGTATCCATCCGTAGAATGGTCTCATCACGGGGTTTACGGCTATTTCTCTTTCGTGGCGATCCTTGTTTCCGAACATGTCGTTCAGAGTTCCATTGCGGGTGGCTTTCGTCTGACTCCGGACCAGTCTGAAGGAAAGCAGAAGTAGGTACCACTCCCGGATTAACGTCCATCTCAGTAGCATTTTCAGTCACCGCGCTGTGAAGATTCGGCAGGTCAGGATCTCTATTCTGTGACACCTCAGAAGGAATCTGAGTAGCGGTTGCATTTACCTGATCAGACGACGTCAACGTAGCAGGAAGACCCTGTGCAGAGGTTCTACCTTCCTGGACAACCTTGGCATACGTGACAGGGATCTGAGTGATCACAGCTGGGGACGCTTCCTCGCCGACCGGCGTCTGGATCAGGCGGCGTCGCATGCAGACAGATCTGACGTGGCCTTCTTGTCCACAACCCGCACATGACCGGGGTTGGCCGTCATACAAGATAATGTCTTTTCAGTTCAATTTTGACTTGACGCAAACCATTAAGGACATGGTAGGTCGTGAAGGTTTGCCATTTTTCTCCACGTAACCGATGACGTTACCGTATGCTTGTAACGCAGAGACAACTTCGCCCTTCGGCACTTCAAAAGGTAGTTCAGACACCCGAATCGTACGTTGACCGTATTCTGAGAGTTCAAATGCTACAGCTCCGACGTGGCCATCAGATTATTTGAACTTAAGTCCATTGCCATGTCGGCGAATAACATCTTCACACACCCCGGTGTTTGTCATTTTAATATAAACGACACTACTCGTGTAAGTAGGCTGTTTAGGTTTTTTTATTGGTAACGCCACGTACCACTCTGTGTGAAAATCACTGGCTGTGCTGTGTGCAGTCTGTGGCTGGTTTGCATTGTTGTTGGCTATTGTAGTGTTGGGCAGCCGGATGTAAACAGCGCGTAGCGTTGCGCAGTTGCAGGTGAGCCGCCAGCAGTGGCGGATGTGGGGAAGCGAGATGGCAGATTTTTGAGAGCGGATAATCTGGACGTGTCCATCAGAAACAGTACATTTGTAAGAATGGATGTCATGAACTGCTGTATATATTATGACTATTAAGATAAATACATTGTTTGTTCTCTATTAAAATCTTTCATTTGCTAACTATGCCTATCAGTAATTAGTGCCTTCCATAGTTTGAATCTTTTATTCAGCTGGCAGTAGTGGCGCTCGCTGTATTGCAGTAGTTCGAGTAACGAAGATTTTTGTGAGGTAAGTGATATGTGAAAGGTATAGGTTACTGTTAGTCAGGGCCATTCTTTGGTAGGGATTATTGAAAGTCAGATTGCGTTGTGCTAAAAAATATTGTGTGTCAGTTTAAGCACAGTCATGTATAATTTTTCTAAGGGGACGTTTCATATGTCGACCCGTAGCCGAGGATACCACACTGGAATCTTCTAATTTTTTCTTGTAGTTTGTGTAATTAGTGTAGCTATTGTTTATTGCTAGCGCATAATCATAGAGAGAATTTCCGTTGTAGTTGTAGTTTTTCATTGTTGTACAGTAAAACAGTTGTGGCATGCACGTAGATTTGCACTAAGTATTTCGCAGCTGCGCTTGCAATTAACTAGATATTATTTTCAGTGCTACGTTATTGTGCTCTCTTATTTTTGCTCTTCAAATCTTCTGTGTTATTGTGTGAAATATTGTGACAATAATGGCGTGTGAAAAACGTAACACTAGGCTCCGAAGTAAACTGAGAAATAATAGTGACGACGAGCGTAGCTTATCAGCACGACTGCGTAATGAATTAACAGACATTCGAAGTAGTAATTTGGTAAATGTGCATAGGGAAATGGAGCGGGCGGCAAATAATGGTGTAGACAATGACACAAGTAGTGAACAGGGAAGCATTATCTATCGATCGGTTGGCAACAGCTCGCCTCAGGAATCCCAAATGACAGAACACAATATTGCAAATACTGTAGACTCAGGTTTTGGGTCCTCACCGTTTTCTCAAATCAGTCAAGACACATTTTCTTCTTGTCGAAATGTGAATGTTGCCGGTGAAAATGCACTGCCAAAAAGCATAGAGAAACAGATTCCAGACACTAATACATTACTATTGCGATTAATGCAACAAAGGGAACAAAATCAGAGACAAACACAGCAAAAGCTTCAAAAGTTAGACAGAATGGAACAAAATCAGAAACAAACACAGAAAAACCTTCAAAAGTTAGACACAACGCTTGAACAAACACGTTACAACTACTGAGTTACATAACATTGAATCGAAATGTCAAAAAGTCTGTAATGACATAAAACACAAATTTCTGAGCATTTTCAACCTTTTTTTTAGCGGCATGAAAATGCATTACATAATCAAGAAGCAGCCATAAAAGAACTGCGAACTATTGTTCATGAAAATCATGAGACCTTGCAAGCTAAAACTGACTCAGCTGCATCTACCGATTCGGTTACGCAACTTGCAAAAGCTCAGGAAAACTTAAAGGACACAGTAGATACTCTGAAAAGTGGTTCAGAAAGACATATGGAGGAAATTAGTTCATCATCACAGAAAGTAGCTGAACTTTCGAATCAGCTAAATAGTTTATCTATGAAGGTAGATGATAATCTGAATGACACAAAACCGGTAGTCTTTAATGAGACAGAGGAGTGCGAACAAATTAGGAAATTCAAACAAAATCAGTATCAAATTAATACGCAACACCAAAGAGAAATCCGGTAAGTACAAGATCAGCTGACACAGGTAATACAAGAATTAGGTATTTCAGAGGACACTCGCGCGCCAATACGGGAAGAGGGCCATAGAAATACGGAACAGCCACAAAATAATAACATGGCGAACTTCGGAAATTATGAAAGAAATTGGCAAGGTACACCGAATTTTGAGATGGAACTGCCGAAACAACGTAACAGTGACCGACATGCGATTCGCCGACATGATGATTTTGACTATAAGCTGTTTATTACTACATGTAACGGGTTCCCGGGTTCGATTCCCAGCGGGGTCAGGGATTTTCTCTGCCTCGTGATGACTGGGTGTTGTGTGATGTCCTTAGGTTAGTTAGGTTTAAGTAGTTCTAAGTTCTAGGGTACTGATGACCATAGATGTTAAGTCCCATAGTGCTCAGAGCCGTTTGAACAATTTGAACTACACGTAAATTCAAAACATGTAAGAATTCTGGCAACGACATTCATCCACAAGCGTGGCTTCATCAATTCTCTCATTGTTTTCCTCCCAACTGGTCATTAGAGCACAGATTGGAATTTGTGTGGCTATTTAGAGAATGAACCAGCTGTAAGAATGCGATCGGTCATTCACGATTGGCACAGTGAAGGAGAATTTTATCATGCCTTCCTCTCAGCATATTGTTCTCAAGCTACACAAGACCGAGTAAAACATAGCATCAGAATGATGAAACATTTCAAACAATCTGAATTTTCCAGTCTTGTGAAATATTTTGAAGACATGTTGCACAAGAATCTGTACCTGTCAAACCCATACAGCCCCTCAGAACTCATCTGCATTTGCTTAATCAAATTGCCTGAACATTTACGACATATTATTTTGGCAGGACGTTGCAAAGACGACATTGAAGCTTTTCAGTGACTCTTACAAGAATTGGAAATTGACACTGACAATCGTGGAACGCGAAAACAGGAACACAACAATTACAGGTCACATCTGTCACAATTCTGCAATGAAAGAAATAATCACTGGACACAACAAGGCTATTCTTACAACGCAAATCGTGAACAAAACAGACACCACCCATATGAGAACCACTGGCAGAGTAATAGTTACAGAAAAAGATCGCATTTCCGTAGAAATGAATATGACAGAGACAATCATAGAAACAGACAATATGGCAACCAGAACTATTATTATCACGGGAGACAGAATAACTTCAGACGCAACGGTCCACTGCGCAGTGATAATTCTGGGAGAAATTCTCCACCACTTAACCGACAAGAAAGAAACCACAGCAACTACCGCCATTACGGCAGACGATACAATCATAACGACAGACCTGAATTTTATCAGAACTGGCGGGATTCAAACAGGGCTGGGCCCTCTCGGCGAGGTGAATTTGTAGAAGTTAGGTCTCCTAATCCCAATAACGACGCACGTCAACAAAGAGACAGCAGACAATGACTCACACACCAGGCAGCCACGTGCTCTGGCTGGGCTTGAGAAAAATAACATAAGCTAACCTTGAGAAAAATTCCAGTATTCCTTACCGACCTATACAACACGATAATTGCGTTGAAATTGAAATTCTGCATACTAGGAAGAGTAAAGGATTGCACCACATTTCACATGTAAAACCGTTTATTGAGAGATAATCTGTTTTTTTAACTTAGTCTTTGCCATAAAATTTTTCACTTCACACTACTAGTACACGTTGTCAAACTTAGAATCTGTTATCATGCAACAATGTTTTGAAGCTAACTATTCAATTTAGAACCTAGGGAACATATATAGAGAGTAATTACCACTGCACTGTGATAGTGAACAGAGGACACAGTGTTACTGTTTGTGTATATTCTTGCTTGTTAGTGGCACGATTATGTAACGACTATAAGGCTTACATACTTAGAACATATACTGCTAATGAGATCTTAATGCCACATTTTGGTTTACTTGAAAAGACATTCTTTATTTGAAGTTCTTTCTGTGTGATTAAAGATGACTTAGTATTTGGTTTCTTTGACAGCTACACGATTATATCATGACGCTACTAATGTGTGACACAATTTAAATTGTTGCTTTTGTGCTGTATCTGCTTTATATCTGCACAGTTTTTCTGAATTCTTCTGGAGAGTAAAACATGTTTTAGTGGTAACTTTTGTGGTATAGCTACAATGAGACAGGCTTTTTTGTACTACACTCCTGGAAATTGAAATAAGAACACCGTGAATTCATTGTCCCAGGAGGGGGAAACTTTATTGACACATTCCTGGGGTCAGATACATCACATGATCACACTGACAGAACCACAGGCACATACACACAGGCAACAGAGCATGCACAATGTCGGCACTAGTACAGTGTATATCCAACTTTCGCAGCAATGCAGGCTGCTATTCTCCCATGGAGACGATCGTAGAGATGCTGGATGTAGTCCTGTGGAACGGCTTGCCATGCCATTTCCACCTGGCGCCTCAGTTGGACCAGCATTCGTGCTGGACGTGCAGACCGCGTGAGACGACGCTTCATCCAGTCCCAAACATGCTCAATGGGGGACAGATCCGGAGATCTTGCTGGCCAGGGTAGTTGACTTACACCTTCTAGAGCACGTTGGGTGGCACGGGATACATGCGGACGTGCATTGTCCTGTTGGAACAGCAAGTTCCCTTGCCGGTCTAGGAATGGTAGAACGATGGGTTCGATGACGGTTTGGACGTACCGTGCACCATTCAGTGTCCCCTCGACGATCACCAGTGGTGTACGGCCAGTGTAGGAGATCGCTCCCCACACCATGATGCCGGGTGTTGGCCCTGTGTGCCTCGGTCGTATGCAGTCCTGATTGTGGCGCTCACCTGCACGGCGCCAAACACGCATACGACCATGATTGGCACCAAGGCAGAAGCGACTCTCATCGCTGAAGACGACACGTCTCCATTCGTCCCTCCATTCACGCCTGTCGCGACACCACTGGAGGCGGGCTGCACGATGTTGGGGCGTGAGCGGAAGACGGCCTAACGGTGTGCGGGACCGTAGCCCAGCTTCATGGAGACGGTTGCGAATGGTCCTCGCCGATACCCCAGTAGCAACAGTGTCCCTAATTTGCTGGGAAGTGGCGGTGCGGTCCCCTACGGCACTGCGTAGGATCCTACGGTCTTGGCGTGCATCCGTGCGTCGCTGCGGTCCGGTCCCAGGTCGACGGGCACGTGCACCTTCCGCCGACCATTGGCGACAACATCGATGTACTGTGGTGACCTCACGCCCCACGTGTTGAGCAATTCGGCGGTACGTCCACCCGGCCTCCCGCATGCCCACTATACGCCCTCGCTCAAAGTCCGTCAACTGCACATACGGTTCACGTCCACGCTGTCGCGATGGAGCTGGAGCGATGGATCTCCGTATGCCACGGCAAACTGGCTGACACTGACGGCGGCGGTGCACAAATGCTGCGCAGCTAGCGCCATTCGACGGCCAACACCGCAGTTCCGGGTGTGTCCGCTGTGCCGTGCGTGTGATCATTGCTTGTACAGCCCTCTCGCAGTGTCCAGAGCAAGTATGGTGGGTCTGACACACCGGTGTCAATGTGTTCTTTTTTCCATTTCGAGGAGTGTACAACAATACGTTACAGTGTAGTGCTTTCTTGATCACGGAATTGTACGTAATAACTACGATATCTATAAGCATAGCATTATGCTTTTGTTTATTGCGAGGTAAGTAAATTGTCTTCCACAGAACTTTGCCTACCGACGACGATAATTACAACACTTGGCACTTTTTTTACCTTTAAGTAATGACAGAGATTATGTTACAACAAGACGCACAATTTAGCGTCGCAGTACACGCATTTGAATGATTAATTTTGTACTTGAAACATTTATTTTTCAAGGTTTTTGAATTTCAAAGAAAGTTTTCCATGATACATTTCATTCCATTGCTCTAATCTGTAACACATGAGGGTATAATGACATTAATCCTCAGGGGGTACATGCTTACTTTGTGTATCATGTGTTTGGCAAGCACAAGGAGCCCTAGCTAATATTGTATTTGCTTACACAACTTTACACATCGGTACCAGATTTCTCTAACTCATAATTACACAGCTATCTGATCATTTAACTGAGAGAGACAAACATTTTTTTACTATGTCAGTGACACATGTTTACGTAATTACACAGTAGGATAACTTCACACTTATGAAATTGTATTTTGTCTGTACTTTGTGAACTGTTCATATGTTTTTCGGAACCATTGTGATACTATAAGAGCTTTGAATGATGTATTTGGTATGGGATTATGATTTTTAAGGTACATTTGATGTAGATGACACTATTGAAATGAACAGAGAATTTTTTTTACGTTTTGAAATTATTAGAGGAAGCTACGACGATTTTGAGATTAGACTGAGCTGTTATGATGTTATTATTACGACGACTATGTGTATTATACTGCTGAGGTATGTTTATGATCAATAAGCTGATGCTATATGAGAAATTTGATTGTGCTACGTATCTGTTGTGATGAAATATTGAAGAAGTGTCGACGAATATGTATATGTGTAATAATGTAAGAAATAATGAGTAGTGGTTAGGGATTCTGGTTTGTGAAAAAGGTTGTTGGAAACCAAGAATCGTACTTTAAGAGTTATGAAATGTGTGTAAATGCGTGAATGTATTACAATGCCGACGAAAATTTTTGGACACTGTTATATTAATAGGATTATGTTTCTACACATTTGTAACGCAAATATTTCGACCTGTGAAATTTTATTTGTATCATACTGTCACTGTAGAGGAAACTGATGTCTCAAATAGATCGGTAAGCAAGGTAGGTCACCGTAAGCACCCAGCTGCGCGACAGTTGCCTGGAAAAAAGCCATTAGTGTGTGCCTTTCAGAGGCACAGGTGGAGAAAAAAGGATGCCATTATCCTCGCTATTGACATTTCTTTGTAGAAAGCATCGCAAATACGACACGCTCAAACTTGAAAATATATGATTACACTGTGGAGCTCTTAATTTATGATATTTACTAAAATGCCTAATGAAATGATGAGAAACATTTTACATCAATTGTCTTTCTAGTTGAGATTTTTTTTTTCCTTTGGAGACGCCATTTGCCTAGTGAATGACGTTTCATATGTTGCTTTATATATACATTTGCTCTTTTCGTTTAATATCTAGTTTCTAGCTGCACCGCAGCATTGGTTAAAATAAAATTTAATAGATGTACTAATATAAATATTTTATGCCTACAGATCCAGTAAATAACCATTTTATGATATACTTCCAAAATAAAACGAGGGAGCACAAAAAGACATTTCCATTCACAGGAACTGCATACATAATTTTTGTCAATGATTGGGTAACTTGTTTCGTAGATAAATCAAGGTGATGCATCACTCTAGTGTTAAGATGTGACACAGGTATTAAACAAGGCCATTATTACTGTAATATTTTTTCTGCTTGAGCTTTGTCATGTTTAATATTAATTACTACATTTGCTGCTGCTGTTTGCCAGGCATTGCGCTACTAAATTTCGCTTTGTATTGCTCTGTTAAGCCAGTTTTACAATTGATTTATTTTTCATATTTGCTGCACATTGCCTTATATTAGTTGTAATGTTGCATTTGCTTTCCTAATTTATATTTATTGCTGCTTGCTTTGCCAATTTGCATTTTTTTCTTTGCTGTTTGTGTTAATTGTTTTGTACTGCTACATTGCCTCATCCCTTAGTATATACATCTGAGCTCAGTAGATTTAAGTTAGCTTAAGATAGTGTAGGCTATATAAGAGAACGAGTTGTGATGAATTGGAAGAAACGCATTGAGAAGCTATAAGATAATGGTTTGGCCAAAAAAGTATTATGAAAGAGGATATGAACCAAAAACTAGGATTTAGGGACAACAGGTTTAGGTAGGATTTTCTTGGAAATAAATGATGAGGTAAGATAATGGAAAATAAATAATGAGGTAAGAAATATGTGAACATATAAATACAGAAAGCATATTTTGATAGGTTTTTTTTGGTGGAAACAAATGTTGAAATAAGACGAATGATCTATGGAATGAAGTTTTGGATTGGACTGCAGTACCAAATGTTACACTGAAACCAAACCCTGCCCTTTCCTCTTGTGTTATTCTGCTATGTGTTTGTGTACCTTTGTGTATTTATGTTTTTCCTGTCTTTATGTGTTTGGCTGATGAGAGTTATGTTGTAGAAATTTTCTAATACTATGTTATTTACTTTGTAAAGATGTTTAGACATTATTTATCTGTTCTGTTTTGTTGCTCATGTGTGAAGTTGATGTTTCAAAAGTTATTCTGATCTTCTACGGATGTAGTTATGTCAAAATTCCTGTAACACTGATGTATATGTTATTTCGATTCTTTTGTAAAGCCCGCAATACTACGAATTTTATCTTTATTGTTATGTTCTTCATGATGTATTTTGTACCTTTGTTATTGTATTCTCATGTTATAAAATTGTAATTGACACCAGTTCATCAAATTTAGTAACTCGTAAGCATTCATTTCACTGCACATATTTCTGTTGGTCATAGTATATGCACAAGATGTGAAAAAAAGAGGTTAGTGTATGGACGTGTGTTAAAAATTCAGCAAGGGACTGATTAACAGCATTGCTGGTTCTAAGGACAATTCCAAAAACTTGGTGAATGCACAAGTGGTGGTTTATGGACTTGCTATACTCTCTGCAAGACTCTTCGATGGTGATTGTGCACTTGCACAGTCGCAACAGATGGCTGCTAGCCATCTCTACAAGGACTACAGTGGGTCTACACCTTTGATGACTCACCAATACCATTATTTCTACAAGGACTGCAGTGGGTCTGCACCTCTGGTGGCCCACCAATACCGTACTCTCTACCAGGACTATAGTGGGTCGGCTCTGTGATGACCTACCTACCAATATTCTTCAAAGGTTCGACTGACTCTGCTGTCGGTTTGCTCTATTGTCAGCATGTCAGCATGTCAAGTGTCAGCGCTGTTTTTCCGTTGGAAGGACAACACTACTTCTTCAAGACTGCATGGAATTCCACTACTTCCGTGTGCGTTCTCTTCTACTGCTCAGACTTTGAGAAAAAAAAGAAAAAACACTGCAATTTTACTGTGATGAATGATCAGGACTGTCTTCATGGACTGTGAGAAAATTTTAGCTTTTGACCAACATTGTATCAGTAAGTGTGTGCATTTGATATCTTTGTTATTGTAATTATGAAAAATTTTATCAACTCATTATTGGCCACTGCCCAAAACAATTTGTAAAATTTGTTGTGGGGAGCATGGGGGCTATGTAAATAGGCTGTTTAGGTTTTTTTATTGGTAACGCCACGTAGCGCTCTGTATGAAAATTACTGGCTGTGCTGTGTGCAGTCTGTGGCTGGTTTGCATTGTTGTTGGCTATTGCAGTGTTGGGCAGCTGGATGTGAACAGCGCGTAGCGTTGAGCAGTTGGAAGTGAGCCGCCAGCAGTGGTGGATGTGGGGAAGTGAGATTGCGGATTTTTGTGAGCAGATAATCTGGACGTGTCCATCAGAAACAGCACATTTGTAAGAATGGATGTCATGAACTGCTATATATATTATGACTATTAAGGTAAATACATTGTTTGTTCTCTATTAAAATCTTTCATTTGCTAACTATGCCTATCAGTAGTTTTTACCTTCCATAGTTTGAATCTTTTATTTAGCTACGAAGATTTTTGTAGGGTAAGTGATTTGTGAAAGGTATAGGTTAATGTTAGTCAGGGCCATTCTTTTGTAGGATTATTGAAAGTCAGATTGCGTTGTGCTAAAAAATATTGTGCGTCAGTTTAAGCACAGTCATGTATATTTTCTCTAAGGGGACGTTTCACTCGTGATCGAAAAATGGTTTCCGATAACGTGGTTAGGATCTTAATGAAGTTCATGTGCACGTGGTCGCGCATGTTCAGCTGGGAACGAAACTTTAAGCGTCGCAAAGCGGTAAGCGCTCGACATGTTTACTGTTGACGTACACAAGCCTTAAAGCTACGACGCGGAAGTAAACAGCGCCTGCAGCGGAGCACTGGCCGACGCGCGGGGCCGCCCACAAACTGCCACGGCTGAGAGCCGACTCCGTCACTGAGGGCACTGAGGATAGTGCGCCTGCAGGGACTTATCCCTTACACGCTTCCCACGAGACCCACCTTCCCAACATGTCCACAACACTACATTCGTAGTGCGCCTAATAGATGTTTGCTCATCACACTCATTACTCGTGGTAGATCAATCTACCAAGTCCCATACGAGTTGCGACATAGTTTGTGCATTGGCACAAGGAGGTCAATGGCCAGGTAGCCATATTTTAACTATATATGAAGGTAGTATCTGTTCCTGAAAGAACAGATACCATTGATGGGCGTGCAGCTTCTCAAGAATGAAATACTAACGAAATCGACACCCTAGCTGCCAACAGGCGTTGATAGGCGTTGACATACATCATTGGGGAAATGTTGAAAATGTGTGCCAAGACCCAGGATCTCCTGCTTACATGGCAGACGCTTTATCCATCTGAGCCACCGAGGGTACAGAGGATAGTGCGCCTGCAGGGACCTATCCTTAGCATGCTCCCCGCGAGACCCACTCATTTTCAACATGCCCCAATGATGTATATCAACGGCCTTTTGCAGCTACGGTGTCGATTTCGTTATCATTTAATTCTTGAAAAGCTGCACGGTTATCAATGGTATCTGTTCTTTCTGGAACAGACTACCTTCATATATAGAAACATAGTCTTTATGACACATGTAGAATATAGGTTTCCAGAGGTGTAAAGCATCCACATTTCACATCCAATAATGATCCAAAATTAGTGCTATGCTCACATCAGTCCTATAAAATGATCATCAGCAACGGAGATTGCCAATTACAAGGAAACGGGAAAATGCATAACAGAAGTGTTTGACATGTGAAATTACATTCCATCCTGCTCTAGTTGTGGGAGCAGTACACAGTGTCTTCCACGCACATAATCCGTCTGACAAATGTATATATAGGGATTGCAGGACCTCACAAACACATACCACTAACTTAGAATCACTGAAGACTCGATTTATGTCTAAGCTGCAGGAGGAGAACGGCATGCATTGCATAACTCTTAGTTAGTCCACAGGAGGGTGCTGAAACAGGTTTTGAATTGATGAACATGTTTCATCACTTAATGCATTGTAATTCCTTTGCTGGCTGTGGTATGGACAGTTTTTCTGTTAGCAGTCACAGGTAGGTAGTTCCTTAAGTTAAATGCAGAGCCCACTGTTGTACACGAGTTGAATGCAGCTTACACCATACAACTGATTCAACCTGAGAGAAAAATGGAAGGAAATGGTTAAATGCGCAATAAATGACCTGCAGCAATATCTCACTCCCTCTAGAATGCATCGGTCTACTATTAAATCGTGCGTTGTTACAATCCCATTTCAACTGATCACATCATCAACTTTCTATCAACTCTTAACATGGATCCAAGTCAGTTTAGAGACAGATGGTTCTCTTTTCCAGAAAAGCATTAAAGGCAGCAGTCAAGTGGCTTGTTTCATTATTACCTCAAGAGACATACAGTGGAATGTTGTTAAAGAAACCATACAGCAACTGTACTGTGAGGTATTTGTTACCCGACACTGCATGGCTGTGGTTCATGGAGAGTACAGAGACGTACATTGGAAATACTATTTCTTATGGTTTAAAACACTTAAAGTGCCCTTCATAGGGTCTAACACGTGATCCATTCCGTAGTTGTATTTTATAGCCCCTCAGCTGGTAACACGATGCTCTTTAACTAAGTAACTATTGTATCTCGCCGTCCACCAGGATGTACCGGTTTGTAATAATCCCTCCCCGAACAAAAGCACACTTCCTGTCTCGTGAGAAATTCCATAAGCCCTCCTCCTCACAGGTACACTTTCTTACATTGTGGCACACCTATCACGCCATGTGGTTCAAATGGTTCAAATGGCTCTGAGTACTATGCGACTTAACTTCTGAGGTCATTAGTCGCCTAGAACTTAGAACTAATTAAACCTAACTAACCTAAGGACATCACACACATCCATGCCCGAGGCAGGATTCGAACCTGCGATCGTAGCGGTCGCTCGGTTCCAGACTGCTGCGCCTAGAACCGCACGACCACTCCGGCCGGCTCACGCCATGTGCAACTAGTAGCAGATCTGAAGCAATGCCGCTTTCCTCCCTCAGCCACCTGCAACACATGCACAGACACACAGAAAAACAGAAAACAGAGCAAATTGACTGCAACTGTAGATTATGTGGTTGTAAGTGACTAATGCTTTTGAGTACAGTGCTATACTACACCATCCAACCAGAAAAATAATATATTTACAAGAAATTTTAGAATACATGACGAGAATTGATGTCATGATTGCGTCAGCAGAAGTAACATAAAATCGAAAAAATTAAGAAAACTAACGGAAAATACGTATAAACTGAGGGAAAATACGCAGAAATGCAGGGAAATTGAGGGAGTACTTGCATTTCTTCTGCTTGGTGTAGCACAATTCCCATATATGTGGAAGATAATGTAGTAGCAAGAGGTATTCGAGTATAAGTTGACATAGAAGCATCAAGATTCAGCAAAAAAAGGCACTTTTCCTCGACATCTTTAAGGCGGCTGGAATGGAATGTTTGACGTGGGTGATCACCAAATGTAAAGACGGATCACAAGCCCAGATGTGATCCAAAATTGGTTGACCACCGCCTTATAGTTTTTTAAAAAGTGTCCACAGCTAAGGAGCGTTGTATTACCAGCTGTGGGACCACAATATACAACTACAGAGTGTATCGCGATTTTGAGCATGTGCGGGACTGTTTAGGTGTTTTAAACCCTAACAGACAGCATTTACATTATGCTTCTCTGCACATTGCAGCTCTTACGACCTAGCGGTTTCAGCTAACAAAAACCTTACAGAACAGTTGCTGCATTTGTCTATAGCAACATTCCACTGTATGTCTATTGAGGTTATATTGATACATGCAAGATGACTGCTGTCTTTAATGATTTTCTGGAAAAGAGAACCATCTGCCTCCAAATTGTCGTAGATCTGCATTAAATGACGATAAGAAGGTGATGGAGTAATAGGTTGAGATGTTGTAGTAACGACTGTGATTCAATGGTAGACTGATGATGCATTCTAGAGATAGGGAGATGTTGCTGCAGCTCATTTAAGTATTTCCTTCCATTGTTCTCTTGGAGTGTATCAGTTGTGTGGTATAATCTGCATTCAGGTCGTATACAAGATGTTCTGGTGTGACTTAGCACTGTCTACCTGCAATCGTTAACAGAAAACCTCTTCATACCACAGTGATCGGAGGACTTCCAAGGCATTAAGCGATGAGACATGTTCATCAATTGGAAACCTGTTTAAGCACCCTTCTCTAGACGATCTAAGATTTATACAATGTACTCCATTCTCGTGCTGCGTCTTGGGCATAAATCGGTTGTTCAGGTTTGTAACTACTGTGATTCTAAGTTAGTGGCACATGCTTCTGAGGTACTGCAATCTCTGTGTAGATATCTGCATGACCCAAGTTTTGTGTGGAAGAGACTGTGTTTTGCAGCCTGAGCTATAACAGAATGCCAAGCAATTTTACATGTCAAACACTGCTGCTGTACATATTACTGTTTCCTTGTAAGTGTCATTTATCATTGCTGACGACTATTTTATAGAACTGACGTGAGCATAGTATTATGTTTTACCCGTAATTGGATATGTAAAGGGGTTGCAGTACACCTCCAGCAAACTACATTGTGCGTATCTCACAAAGGCTGTGTTTCTCTTTGGTGTAAAAGGAAGTAATTTTATCTTATTAAAATTTGTCATCGTAGTGAGAGGGGTACAAAATTTGCAGGGTGGATGAATGTCAGTTATTGGACTTGAATTTCCTGCATTTCAATATTAAAAGCATTGTACTCCCCATGACGACTGTTCCGGAAACCACCTGGCTTAAACATTATAGCATGTTTAACTGCAGAACTCTGTAGCCTCAGGAGCGCCTGTGTGTATGTTTTTCAATCATTTCCTCAGTTATCAATACCTTATTTGTAATGAACTTAAAAACTAGAACAATACTTTAGAACTGAAAGTGCAGTAGTCGTACGTAAAATGCTTTAAAGTCTTTCCATGTGGAGCTCCATAATATATGAACAACTCGTTCCTTCTTAAATATGTGTTACATATACACAACACTGTCATATCTGCTATACACCGATAAGGAACCCTAAGCTCCTCGACCTGAGCGTATATGGAAATTCACTACAGGCCATTAAAATTGCAACAACACGAAGAAATGCAGATGATAAACGGGTATTCATTGGACAGATATATTATACTAGAACTGACATGTGATTCCATTTTCATGCATTTTGGGTGCATAGATCCTGAGAAATCAGTACCCAGAACAACCACCTCTGGCCGTATAAACGGCCTTGATACGACTGGGCATTGAGTCAGACAGAGCTTGGATGGCGTGTACAGGTACAGCTGCCCATGAAACTTCAACACGATACCACAGTTCATCAAGAGTAGTGACTGGCGTATTGTGAATGCTCTGAAAAAGTATTCATTTGCATATCACAGCAACTTCTTCCTGTCGGTTAAATTATGCGTCTGTAGCACATCATCTTCGTGGTGTAGCAATTTTAATGCCCAGTAGTGTATCTTGTACACTTTAATGGGTGACATGAGTAAGATTGGAACAGTCTTTGCTGAACAGCAGTTACAAATTTGGTTCGCTCTGTTACTTCACAAGATGTGGAATGCAGCAGTCACAGCCTACTACTTTTTGTCAGCTGAAAATTAAATTGTTGACAATGTTGCAGGGAGGGTTGGTCAGATACAATGGAGGGCGGTCTTCCAGTCTCCAACTTCATACTAACAAAGAAAGAATGCTCTGTGACCCCATCTTCATAGGTATGTGTTGGCAATTATAAGTGTAAATTTTGGCACTATGATCAAAGTGCTAGAAATATGTAGATAGCCCGACTGCATGGGTGTAGGATGCGGTATGGTATATTTTGGTGTATATGTTCGAGAATTCACAATGAATGAATATATTGCACAGTCATCAATCTACATTCACCACCTAGTACTCCTGTCTGGTTTTCGCAAAGTAGTGAAAGGGTGATTTAGCTATGATACAAATATTGGGAAGTATGCTGCCATATCATTGGTTGGCATTGAAATAACAGAAAAACGGCTGCAGCTGCTGAAACTGATAGCACAGTTGTATTTGGTACTTATTATAGTATATTTGACCTGATGGATGGTATCTTTTCCACTCCAGTTAGTTATCATCTAATGTCTGACTGACGCAACTTGTTTGAGATAGAGATTTTTGGTGGGAGAAACACATTCTGAAGATGGCCAGCGCCAAAGCAGTGATCGCGTGCATGACCACTGTATCGAGAGAAATGGAAACCGAGACATCTGCTACCACGTCACCGTGAAATATGATTTTGAGCATAGAGGTAATCAATTTTGGGTAGCTCCTTGGAAATACTCCACAGCATAGCAGACTCGTCCAGTTTTCATATGTTGTGATGTCTTCCACTTTTTTGTTAATAAGAAGCACCACCTCTGTCTTTTATTTCAACCATCCCGTGTGTTGTGGGAGCAGCAGCTTAGTTTTCCCTATGCAATGTCCTACTTTCTGTGAGAGCCAATTGATCGAACCATGTTAACGCTGGATGTGATCATAGGCTTCTGCCGGCCGCGGTGGTCTAGCGGTTCTAGGCGCTCAGTCCGGAACCGCGCGACTGCTACGGTCGCAGGTTCGAATCCTGCCTCGGGCATGGATGTGTGTGATGTCCTTAGGTTAGTTAGGTTTAAGTAGTTGTAAGTTCTAGGGGACTGATGACCACAGAAGTTAAGTCCCATAGTGCTCAGGGCCATTTGCACCATTTGAACATAGGCCTCTGTGGCTGTTGTCACAGTGAACAAAATTCTTCTGTGTTTGTGACCACATCGGCTACTATAAAATTCCGACATTTCAGCTAGTTTAAACTAGCACACATTCAGCAGTCAACAATACACGCCAATGAGTGTGTCGCCGGAAAGTCGGAATTTTATAGTTGAGAATGTGGTCACAATCGCAGAACAATTTTATTCACCATGTTAATATTGGCTTAGCACCTGACACAGACTTTGAAGTCACTGTGGGAAAACAAACTGTATGGCAGTGTATAAAGCTGTAGTCATACACCTCTCATTGACGTGTTACAGCAGAGAAGACAAATGTATCAAAGAACAACACAGGACCCCCTTTTGCGACTGATAGTCCTCCTACAGTAAGGTTGAAAAAACTCTACTGTGGTATCTGCAAGAGACTTCGATTACTACCCACCTGCTCAGATGGACCAATACATTGTAGAGAATCACCACATATGCTCGATGCCAGCACTCAGGCAACATTTGTTGTCTATATATCTGAAGAGAGGTTCAAGGTAATATTTAATATACACTCCTGGAAATTGAAATAAGAACACCGTGAATTCATTGTCCCAGGAAGGGGAAACTTTATTGACACATTCCTGGGGTCAGATACATCACATGATCACACTGACAGAACCACAGGCACATAGACACAGGCAACAGAGCATGCACCATGTCGGCACTAGTACAGGTTATATCCACCTTTCGCAGCAATGCAGGCTGCTATTCTCCCATGGAGACGATCGTAGAGATGCTGGATGTAGTCCTGTGGAACGGCTTGCCATGCCATTTCCACCTGGCGCCTCAGTTGGACCAGCGTTCGTCCTGGACGTGCAGACCGCGTGAGACGACGCTTCATCCAGTCCCAAACATGCTCAATGGGGGACAGATCCGGAGATCTTGCTGGCCAGGGTAGTTGACTTACACCTTCTAGAGCCCGTTGGGTGGCACGGGATACATGCGGACGTGCATTGTCCTGTTGGAACAGCAAGTTCCCTTGCCGGTCTAGGAATGGTAGAACGATGGGTTCGATGACGGTTTGGATGTACCGTGCACTATTCAGTGTCCCCTCGACGATCACCAGTGATGTACGGCCAGTGTAGGAGATCGCTCCCCACACCATGATGCCGGGTGTTGGCCCTGTGTGCCTCGGTCGTATGCAGTCGTGATTGTGGCGCTCACCTGCACGGCGCCAAACACGCATACGAGCATCACTGGCACCAAGGCAGAAGCGACTCTCATCGCTGAATACGACACGTCTCCATTCGTCCCTCCATTCACGCCTGTCGCGACACCATTGGAGGTGGGCTGCACGATGTTGGGGCGTGAGCGGAAGACGGCCTAACGGTGTGCGGGACCGTAGCCCAGCTTCATGGAGACGGTTGCGAATGGTCCTCGCCGATACCCCAGGAGCAACAGTGTCCCTAATTTGCTGGGAAGTGGCGGTGCGGTCCCCTACGGCACTGCGTAGGATCCTACGGTCTTGGCGTGCATCCGTGCGTCGCTGCGGTCCGGTCCCAGGTCGACGGGCACGTGCACCTTCCGCCGACCACTGGCGACAACATCGATGTACTGTGGAGACCTCACGCCCCACGTGTTGAGCAATTCGGCGGTACGTCCACCCGGCCTCCCGCATGCCCACTATACGCCCTCGCTCAAAGTCCGTCAACTGCACATACAGTTCACGTCCACGCTGTCGCGGCATGCTACCAGTGTTAAAGACTGCGATGGAGCTCCGTATGCCACGACAAACTGGCTGACACTGACGGCGGCGGTGCACAAATGCTGCGCAGCTAGCGCCATTCGACGGCCAACACCGCTGTTCCTGGTGTGTCCGCTGTGCCGTGCGTGTAATCATTGCTTGTACAGCCCTCTCGCAGTGTCCGGAGCAAGTATGGTGGGTCTGACACACCGGTGTCAATGTGTTCTTTTTTCCATTTCCAGGAGTGTAGCTCTGTACCGGGTGACGTTAGTGGAGCTTTTATATTTTGTAGTTTTCCTGTGTTGGGCGGTTGAGAATAACAAGCATAGATAGAATGTTAGGCTCACGGTAATAAATCCACCCTGAGGCATACGTATTTCCTTCAGACTGTAGTACCTGAATGTAGTGTGGATATGCACAACAAAGCAGTAGCAAAATCCTTGTCCTTCTCCCAATTGGTGGTCTGTTGGTTGGTTTCGTGGGGCGGTGATGGTGGGGTGGGGGTTGGGGGGGGGGGGAGGCCAAACAGCAAGGTTAGCAGCCACATTGGATTAGGGGAAGGTCGGGAAGGAAGTTAGTCTTTCCCTTCCAAGGAAAAATCCTAGTATTTGCCTGAAATGATTTAGGGAAGTGAGAGGAAACATAATCCAGGATGGGTTGTCACAGCTTTTTACTGTCGTCCTTCTGAATACAAGTCCAACACGCTGACCACTGTGCCACCTCACTCTTTTCCAGTTATTTTATGATGTGGAGTCTTCCAGATTTTCTCTATAAGAAATAGCATGGACTCTGCTTTTACAGCCTTTCCTTCTACCCAGTGTTACAGGAGAATGTTGAGCTAGGCGCTGGCCATACATGCTACATGTGGTAGGTGGAGCTATAACAAAATGTTCTCTTTTCCACTGAGTCGTCAAAACTCGGCCCTGTGGCATTAGCTCGTTCCGTTTCTCCACAGATTGAAGATGCTGATAGGTATAGCGTTCCCCGACTTCCGCTGAGTTTCGAAAGAAATTGGTATAATCATGTACAAAAAGTTTCAGGGAGGTTGGGACTGAGACTTAGGAACATTTATAAGATGTAGAGGGACTGTTTTACACCACGCTGGAGTTTTACTTGTTTGGGGTTCCTGGCAGATGGTTCGAAAACGGTGACTCGTTTCAAGAAATGGGAGTACCCCAAATACGATTCATTAGTGGCAATTATTATGAAAAGTCGTCTTCATAGGATTCAACGCAGGTATGTGGCTGAATGGTAAGACTTGACTCCAAATCGCAGACACCATATCAACCAGAAAGTATAACACTATCGACCTGGAAAGCCAGTGTATTGGTCATAGGATTTTGTACATTTCTGCGATCATAATTCAGTATTGTATTTTTTGAGTGATTCATCACATAGCACATCATATAATGTATGCGCTCGTGCTCGATGAACCACCACCCTGCCTCACCTGTAACCCTGTTTATATGTCACAGAACCTTTGTTCTACATCTACATCTACATACATACTCCGCAATTCACCATACGGTGCGTGGCGGAGAGTACCTCGTACTACAACTAGCATCATCTCACCCTGTACCACTCCCAAACAGAACGTGGGAAAAATGACCGCCTATATGTCTCTGTACGAGCCCTAATCTCTCTTATCTTGCCTTGGTGGTCTTTCCGCGAAATGTAAGTTAGCGGCAGTAAAATTATACTGCTGTCAGCCTCAAATGCTGGTTCTCTAAACTTCCTCAGTAGAGATTCACGAAAGGAATGCCTCCTTTCCTCTACAGACCCCCACCCGAGTTCCTGAAGCATTTCCGTAACACTCGTGTGATGTCAAACCTACGAGTAACAAATCTAGCAGCCCGCCTCTTAATTGCTTCTATCTCCTCCCTCAATCCGATCTGATAGGGATGCCAAACGCTCGAACAGTACTCAAGAATAGGTCGTATTAGTGTTTTATAAGCGGTCTCCTTTACAGATGAACCACATCTTCCCAAAATTCTACCAATGAACCGAAGACGACTATCCGCCTTCCCCACAACTGCCATTACATGCTTCACCCATTTCATATCGCTCTGCAATGTTACTCCCAAATATTTAATCGACGTGACTGTGTCAAGCGCTACACTACTAATGGAGTATTCAAACATTACGGGATTGTTTTTCCTACTCATCTACATTAATTTACATTTATCTATATTTAGAGTTAGCTGCCATTCTTTACACCAATCACAAATCCTGTCCAAGTCATCTTGTATCCTCCTACAGTCACTCAACGACGACACCTTTCCGTACACCACAGCATCATCAGCAAACAGCCGCACATTGCTATCCACCCTATCCATAAGATCATTTATGTACATAGAAAGCACCAGCCCAGATATGTCTATAACATGCACTAAAGATGATATTTTGAAAGCCAATGACAAAGCAAACTACGTTGCTAAGTACTGGGAAGGGAAGATATAATTGGTGTATCCGGATACGGAAGAAGAAGAAGAAGCACCAGCGGACCTACCACACTTCCCTGGGGCACTCCAGATGATACCCTGACCTCCGATGAACACTCACCAGCGAGGACAACGTACTGGGTTCAATTACTTAAGAAGTTTTCGAGCCACTCGCATACTTAGGAACCAATCCCATATTCTCGTACCTTAGTTATGAGTCTGTAGTGGGGCACCGATTCAAACGCTTTCCGGAAGTCAAGGAGTATTGCATCCGCCTGATACCCTTCATCTATGGTTCGCAAGATTTCATGTGAAAAAAGGGCGAGTTGCGATGCTTTCTAAAGCCTTGCTGATGCGTGGATAGCAACTTCTCCGTCTCAAAGAAATTCACTATAGTCGAACTGAGAACATGTTCGAGAATCCTACAACAAACCGATTTTAAGGACATTTGGTGTGTAATTTTGAGGATCCGTCGTTCTACCCTTCATATATACAGGCGTCACCTGCGCTTTTTTCCAGTCGCTCGGGACTTCACGTTGGGCAAGGGATTCGCGATAAATGCAAGCTAAGTAAGGATCCAATGCATAAGAATCCAATGCAGTAGAGGACTTTCTGTAAAACCGAATTAGAATCCCATGAGGACCTGGAGATTTATTTATTTTCAACCCAATCAGCTGCTTCTGAACCCCAGGGATTTCTATCATAACGTCCCCACAAAACAAAAAAAAAGGTTCAAATGGCTCTGAGCACTATGGGACTTAACTGCTGTGGTCATCAGTACCCTGGAACTTAGAACTACCTAAACCTAACTAACCTAAGGACATCACACACATCCATGCCCGAGGCAGGATTCGAACCTGCGACCGTAGCGGTCATGCGGCTCCAGACCGTAGCGCCTAGAACCGCTCGGCCAACCCGGCCGGCACCATGTCCTCCATACGGGAATCTGTACGAGACTCAAACGGCGGTATGTTTGTGTGATCCTCCTGCTTGAAGGATTTCTCAAATGCTAAATTTAAATTTAAAATATCAGCTTTCGTTTATTATTGATTAATAACTTAGTTACATAAGCCATAGATAATTTGGATGATTCTTTCATCTAAGAATGTGGTACGAGTCAGTTTACAGGATATGTATACCAATGTTACCATTATTACTACTATTATTTGTGTTATAACTTTTACCAAACCCCTAGCCAGAATTCTCTAAGTAATGTCTGACTCTAAAGAAAGTATGCTTAAGAGTCACTTCCTTACTACACTTTCAGATAAGTTAGTTTTAGTAACCTGTACAATTTCCTTGTGCAATTTATTACATCTTTATAACTTAGTACCAAATCCTGTTTTGAGTTTTATATTTATTCTTTCTTGGTCAAAGTAAGACCAATTTAGATCTTGTTCCATGGTCATGAGCAGATGTTTGTGCAGTAATTATGAAGTTTGTTATTATGTGCAGAACTAATTGATAAATGTACGCACATGGTGTGGTTAAATGCCTCGTTGTTTTAAACAGATCTTGAAATTATGCTCGACTGCTGTTTTTGGTTATTAATCATATGGCCCTTTCCTTTAGTTTGAAAATGATGTTCATATTTTGGCATTTGTTTCCCAGAATAGCAAGGAATTGTGTTCATACGAATAGTTTATAACTTAGACACTTGCTGTTACACACTGATGGCAGGACTAACATGCTGTTAACATTCACACCACTTCAACTGACCTTCAAGGTTCTTCCCAAGAAATTTCTGTTTTTATGCAGTGTATAAAGGTTTCATTTTCTCTTTTCAAACCTAAATTCACCACAATTGTTCTTATTATCTTAAATGTCACTTTATTGTGTATTGATTAACCAGCTGTAAACACCCTTGAAAGTTTCATTTGATTTCTCTGCAAGGAGCTCTCTTGTTTATCCAGTGATCTAATATTGCTGCAATTAGCAAAGGAATTTTTCCCCGTGACTAACACTAGCGTGAAGGTCATAGACATAAGCCAGGAATTTACTGGTTCTAACTGCTACCTCTAGAAACACCTACATTCATATGTTTCGATTCTGACAAGTGTTTCAGTAGAAGTTTAGCCTTATTTGTGGTTTGTGTCATCTCTCTTCTTAGTACACTGTCTTCAAGGTATGACTGGAACCTACGATTAGCTAGTTTATTTAGTAGAATCTTACAGCCAACAGTATCGAAAGCCTTACACAGATCTACGAAAACGCCTGTGCATACTGCCGCCGTTGGATAAGCAGCTGCCAGCAGCAATTCGTATACTCTTAGCTCACTTATTTGTTACATAGTTTAATTCTTAATTACTTTGCGTGTTTTTGGTACTTACATTGTTTAATTCATAAATTTAGGGCGTATTATAGTATTTGAGAGTTGTAGCATCACGTTTTAGTACCTGAACAGTGTAAAATCGTGTAGTCTCCTTCAGCTACCGAGCAGTGTGTCAGCAGTGCGCAACTAGCAGCATTACTGCATTTACTAGGCCTTCTTGTATTTTAATAACCGTTTAAATTTTGTGTCGAATTGTTTGTGCTCTCTGTAGATTAGTTCAGACGTTCTTTGCACAACAATTTTTAGCGTGGATAGGGACTGCAACTGCTGTGTTCGGATGCAGGCTGAGTTGGCACACCTTCGCTCACAGCTTCAGGCAGTGTTGGCTTCGGTCACTCAGCTTGAGGCTGTGCCAATGGGCATCACTGTGGGGGTCGGGATTGGGGTTTTTCGGGGACGGCCAGCTCGTCCCACGCATCCCTCGATCGGACTATGACTGTGGCTGCCCGGGATACTGCCCACATTGAGGCTGATCCCTCACCTGTGGTAGAGTGGGAGGTCGTCTCGTGGTGTGGCAGGGGGCGAAAGACATTCTGGAAGGCTGAACGGAAGGCCTCTCCAGTTTGTCTGACGAACCGGTTTCAGGCTCTGTCTCCAGCTGATACTGATCTTCAGCCGGAAGTCGCTGCTTGTCCTGTTCCAGAGGTTGCCCCCAGTCTGCAAGATCCGGGCGGTCGCAGAGGGTGGCCGTACTGGTAGTTGGGAGCTCCAACGTGAGGCGCGTAATGGGGACCCTTTGGGATATGGCAGCAAGAGAGGGGAACAAAACCAATGTGCGCTCCGTGTGCATACCTCTCTGGCTTCCGGCGGCTATCTGATTTGGTGAAGACTGCCAGTCTCGCTAGCGGGACGAAAGCAGAGCTCACCATTTGCAGCATCGTCGACAGGACTGACTGCGGACCTTTGGTACAGAGCCGAGTGGAGTGTCTGAATCAGAGGCTGAGACGGTTCTGCGACCGTGTGGGCTGCAGATTCCTTGACTTGCGCCATAGGGTGTTGGGGTTTCGGGTTCCGCTGAATAGGTCAGGAGTCCACTACACGCAGCAAGCGGCTACACGGGTAGAAGGGGTTGTGTGGCGTGGACTGGGCGGTTTTTTAGGTTAGATGTCCTCAGGCAAGTACAGAAATGGCAACAGCCTCAAAGGGTGTGGGGCAAAGTCACGACATGAGGGGACCAAGCAGCAATCGGTTCCGTAATTGTAAGCTGTCGAAGCTGCGTTGGTAAAGTACCGGAACTTCAAGCGCTGATAGAAAGCACCGAAGATGAAATCGTTATAGGTACAGAAAGCTGGCTGAAGCCAGAGATAAATTCTGCCGAAGTTTTTACAAAGGCACAGACGGTGTTTAGAAAGGATAGATTTCATGCAACCGGTGGTGGCGTGTTTGTCGCTGTTAGTAGTAGTTTATCCTGTAGTGAAGTAGAAGTGGATAGTTCCTGTGAATTATTATGGGTGGAGGTTACACTCAACAACCGAGCTAGGTTGGTTCCTTTTACCGACCTCCTGACTCAGCAGCATTAGTGGCAGAACAACTAAGAGAAAATTTGGAATACATGTCACATAAATTTTCTCAGCATGTCATAGTCTTAGGTGGAGATTTCAATTTACCAGATATAGACTGGGACACTCAGATGTTTAGGACGGATGGTAGGGACAGAGCATCGAGTGACATTATACTGAGTGCACTATCCGAAAAATTACCTTGAGCAATTAAACAGGGAACCTACTCGTGCTGATAACATCTTGGACCTACTGATGACAAACAGACCCTAACTTTTCGACTCTATAAGTGCAGAACAGGGAATCAGTGATCATAAGGCCGTTGCAGCTTCCCTGAATATGGAAGTTAATAGGAATATAAGAAAAGGGACGAAGGTTTATCTGTTTAGCAAGAGTAATAGAAGGCAGATTTCAGAATACCTAACAGATCAAAACGAAAATTTCTGTTCCGACACTGACAATGTTGAGTGTCTTTGGAAAAAGTTCAAGGCAATCGTAAAATGCGTTTTAGACAGGTACGTGCCGAGTAAAACTGTGAGGGACGGGAAACAACCACCGTGCTTCAACAACAAAGTTAGGAAACTACTGCGAAAGCAAAGAGAGTTTCACTCCAAGTTTAAACGCAGCCAAAACTTCTCAGACAAACAGAAGCTAAACGATGTCCAAATTACCGTAAAGGGCTTTGCGTGAAGCGTTCAGTGAATTCGAAAGTAAAATTCTATGTACCGACTTGACAGAAAATCCTAGGAAGTTCTGGTGTTACGTTAAGTCAGTAAGTGGCTCGAAACAGCATATCCAGACACTCCGGGATGATGGTGGCATTGAAACAGAGGATGACACGCGTAAAGCTGAAATACTAAACACCTTTTTCCAAAGCTGTTTCACAGAGGAAGACCGCACTGCAGTTCCTTCTCTAAATCCTCGCACAAACGAAAAAATGGCTGACATCGAAATAAGTGTCCAAGGAATAGAAAAGCAACTGGAATCACTCAACAAAGGAAAGTCCACTGGACCTGACGGGATACCAATTCGATTCTACACAGAGTACGCGAGGGAACTTGCCCCCCTTCTAACAGCCGTGTATCGTAGGTCTCTAGAGGAATGGAAGGTTCCAAATGATTGGAAAGGAGCACAGGTAGTCCCAGTCTTCAAGAAGGGTCGTCGAGCAGATGCGCAAAACTATACACCTATATCTCTGACGTCAATCTGTTGTTGAATTTTAGAACATGTTTTTTGCTCGAGTATCATGTCGTTTTTGGAAACCCACAATCTACTCTATAGGAATCAACATGGATTCCGGAAACAGCGATCGTGTGAGACCCAACTCGATTTCATGAGACCCAGAAAATATTAGATACAGGCTCCCAGGTAGATGCTACTTTCCTTGACTTCCGGAAGGAGTTCGATACAGTTCCGCACTGTCGCCTGATAAACAAAGTAAGAGCCTACGGAATATCAGACTAGCTGTGTGGCTGGATTGAAGAGTTTTTAGCAAACAGAACACAGTAGTAGATAGTGTCGGAAGTTCCATGCGGCTTTTCGCGGATGATGCTGTAGTATACAGAGAAGTTGCAGCATTAGAAAATTGTAGTGAAATGTAGGAAGATCTGC
The DNA here is from genome assembly GCF_023864345.2 of Schistocerca serialis cubense. NCBI lineage: Eukaryota > Metazoa > Arthropoda > Insecta > Orthoptera > Acrididae > Schistocerca > Schistocerca serialis. Next base: position 313,733,291 of record NC_064641.1, read on the forward strand.
AGCGGATAGGCACTTGGTGCAGGGAGTGGCATCTGTCCCTTAACACAGACAAATGTAATGTATTGCGAATACATAGAAAGAAGGATCCTTTATTGTCTGATTATATGATAGCGGAACAAACACTGGTAGCAGTTACTTCTGTAAAATATCTGGGAGTATGCGTGCGGAGCGATTTGATGTGGAATGATCATATAAAATTAATTGTTGGTAAGGCGGGTACCAGGCTGAGGTTCATTGGGAGAGTGCTTGGAAAATGTGGTCCATCAACAAAGGAGGTGGCTTACAAAACACTCGTTCGACCGATACATGAGTATTGCTCATCAGTGTGGGATCCGTACCAGATCGGTTTGACGGAGGATATAGAGAAGATCCAAAGAAGAGCGGCGCGTTTCGTCACAGGGTTATTTGGTAACCGTGATAGCGTTACGGAGATGTTTAATAAACTCAAGTGGCAGACTCTGCAAGAGAGGCGCTCTGCATCGCGGTGTAGATTGCTCGCCTGGTTTCGAGAGTGTGTGTTTCTGGATGAGGTATCGAATATATTGCTTCCCCCTACTTATACCTCCCGAGGAGATCACGAATGTGAAATTAGAGAGATTAGAGCGCGCACGGAGGCTTTCAGACAGTCGTTCTTCCCGCGAACCATACGCGACTGGAACAGGAAAGGGAGATAATGACAGTGGCACGTAAAGTGCCCTCCGCCACACACCGTTGGGTGGCTTGCGGAGTATGTTCTTATCAATGGAGAGACGTCTACAGACGTTAAAGTAACCTCTGGCGAGCCACTGGGGATATATATATATATATATATATATATATATATATATATATATATATAAATGACCTAGTAGATAGTGTCGGAAGTTCCATGCGGCTTTTCGCGGATGATGCTGTAATATACAGAGAAGTTGCCGCATTAGAAAATTGTAGCGAAACGCAGGAGGATCTGCAGCGGATAGGCACTTGGTGCATGTAGTGCAACTGACCCTTAACATAGACAAATGTAATGTATTGCGAGTACATAGAAAGAAGGATCCTTTATGGTATGATTATATGATAGCGGAACAAACACTGGTAGCAGTTACTTCTTTAAAATATCAGGGAGTATGCGTGCGGAACGATTTGAAGTGGAATGATCATATAAAATTAATTGTTGGTAAGGCGGGTACAGGTTGAGATTCATTGGGAGAGTTCTTAGAAAATGTAGTCCATCAACTAAGGAGGTAGCTTACAAAACACTCGTTCGACCTATACTTGAGTATTGCTCATCAGGGTGGGATCCGCACCATATCGGATTGACGGAGGAGATAGAGAAGATCCAAGGGTTGATTGGTAACCGTGATAGCGTTACGGAGATGTTTAGCAAACTCAAGTGGCAGACTCTGCAAGAGAGGCGCTCTGCATCGCGGTGTAGCTTACTCGCCAGGTTTCAAGAGGGTGCGTTTCTGGATGAGGTATCGAATACATTGCCTCCCCCTACTTATACCTCCCGAGGAGATCACGAATGTAAAATTTGAGAGATTCGAGGGTGCACGGAGGCTTTCAGACAGTCGTTCTTCCCGCGACTGGAACAGAAAAGGGAGGTAATGACAGTGACAAGTAAAGTGCCCTCCGCCACACACCGTTGAGTGGCTTCCGGAGTGTATATGTTGATGTAGATGTAGAACGTTTTCAAGAGCAAGTATCACTGTTGTAAATTCTACTGTCACTGATTCTGTAGCTCAGCCACTTCAGAACCCAAATTATGATTCACTTACAAGGTTGTATTTATTTATATAATTCACTGATCTGTCTTTCATAAATGATGTTATTATTTTTTAGAGTAATAACAGCAGAGCAAAGATCATTTACATTTCTTTAGCAGTGGCAAAACTCTTGCCTTTTTTAAATACTCTATAAATTTCCCTGATGCGAACGACTCATTTATTACGTTTGTTAAGGTAGATTGCGTACTCCGTGTGCGTTGTTTCTGCACACAGACTGATACTTCCTCTGAGACTACTAACTATCTTTCAGGTTTTGTACAGTTTTAGTTACTTCATGCTCTGTGGTTGGAAGTAACATCATTACATTTAGTACATAATTATTTGAAGTGGCTATATTTGTATTTGGAAATTTTTGTTGTAACTTGCTCTTTCACGTTAGTAAGTCGTGTGGATCATTTATCATTTTATCACTCCCTTATTAGTATGTTATTATGACTCTGTCTACATGGATTTTAGATAGAATGTGTAGCAAATACTGTTTCTTAGTGCGGAAAATATGTATCAACGACAAGGGGGATTTGCTAATATAGGCTTAATATCATATTCCTTAAGCAACTCACATTCTACATTCGGTGATAAGGGAGATTTTATTATGAGCTTACACTGCTGAGACGACGGCACCCTTGCTTTCTGTCTATTAATACACAGTCCAGCGATCACCAACTGTATTCAGTGTCGCAATATTCATGTGGAAGGTTACTTCAGTCGGAAGCAACATCATACATCGATTTATAAAGCGTATATAGGGCTAGAAATGGATATAGTTAGCGATGCTTGTGTGCGCCTGTAGAACCGAGGCCTCTTCTTACGCAGATTGACAGTAACATAGTCGTTGCGATCGTGTATTTGACATCAGGTCACGATAAGACGATTGCATCTCCTTTTCTAGGACACATTCATAGCACTCACAGGAAAAACAAATGAGTCAAGTCGGTCCATCGTAGATTTTCGCTCAGTATTAGTTAGTGCGGCTAGCATTCAGTTATTGGCGAAGTATTATGTCTATTAAGGGATGTGTGTCAGATTTGCTGTGATCGGCCGGCTTATTTAGTTGACATGGAGGTGTAAAATTACTGTAGATATTGTTACAACATCTACAAAGAAAATTACTATGTTGTGTCATAAGGAAGGTATGGTTTTGACGTGAGAGAATGCGATTTCAACACATCCATAACTGTAAGGGGATAGAAGATTTTACGTTGAAAATTATGAACAGTCATAAGGAGGATAAAGATACTGATATTTCTAGAGGCACAGGGCTCAGGAGGGGTATTTCTGATACTTCGCTTATTGGCGAATGTCATCAGATTGGGGCAGCAAATCGTGATATTTAGTTGTAGTTACGGAGAAAAGTATGTGTCTGGTTTCATAGGACTACAGCAGTTGTAGTGCAGGGTAGGTAGCTGAGGTAGCGTGTGGCTGGAACGATTGGAAATGTTCGGCTTACTGTACGACCTGTACTCTACTATAAATAGCGTCAACTGGAGATACTCTGGCGAACCACCTGAAAATAATGGAATTCTGGATATTTGCATAAGCTACTGTATGATTTCAGCATAAAAGTATCCTGATAAGTCGCTTTTGACGTGTTAAAGTGGATATTGTAGCTGATATCGGTTTCAAGATCGCAAAATTAATTCGTGACTGAAGAAGTATTTCTCGTTGATAGTGCTCAGAAAGTAAATCTTGTGATCTCAGAGTCTGGACATGACAACAACTCGTTGCAGAAAGCACATCACCAAGCACGCTAGATTGGAAGCAGTACCGTTAGCGGATGCCATTGTGGTGGAGGAACCAGCCCAGCCTTTGTACAAGAGTTTGGAAAGTGACCGCTGTCCACGGAGGGCACCCTGATCGCACATCGTACCAGCGGTTGCGGGGTAGTTGCCTCTTGACCGTTTGCGTGGTGGATGACTGATCGACCTGTCGGGTAATATCTAATGCATCGACATTGAACGGTGCATATGCTTATGATTTTTGGGATCTGTGTGTCTCACAGTGTATGTACGAGTGTCTGGTGAATGATAGCTATATGCCGGATGCAGAACTGATGTTTTTGTGTGGTCTAGGATACGAATCGTGTTTTCTCAATCGATACAATGAAGTATTACAATCGTTGTGGTGATATAGCCTCGTTCGAGACAGGTTTCACTCTGAAAAATTCGAACTTTCCTCGACAGTAACAGAGCAGTGAAACTGAGGAGGTGTCTTTGGCGTTAGTTTCTGTATTTCATGATCTGCAGTTTAATTTTTCAGAGTTTAACAGTCAGTGCAATATGACTGCTCTGTGTTTTTCGATTTGTACAAAATGATTTTAGACTGAAATTGTAATAATTTGTCCGTCTGCACAAAATGGCGGACAGTGCGCCCACACCGGCAGCAGAAACGTGGCGGGTTCATTCACTTAGAATCAATCAGTTTGCTCTATTCACCAATTCACAGGAAGTGGCTGCCACGACTTCTGAGAGTCACAACACCTCCTTTGTGTTGGGCGTAAGAGCCTCTACAGAGTGGTTCGAACAATACAGGGGCTCTATGGAAAGATCTGTGACGTCTGAGAGGCACATCATGTCTTCTTTGTTTGAGTGTCCAGAGACAAGTCCACGTAGACCAGCCTCTTCAAGTTTGGACAGGTGGAATGCTGTGCGGCCCCCGACGTTAAAGGCTTTAGAGCTTCTCCAAACTAGCAGTTCCAGGACAGCGAAAATTCACCGATAATTCTAGCCACTTTTCTCATCTGTCGAACAGTGCTTCTCATTCTGTTTGCATGGCTTTTTTCCACGATTTGTTGTGGGTTAGGTAATATTTCATGATTCTTTAGATATTTTCTCAACTGCTCCTAGACAGTGTGCTTCGAAAAGCGAGGAAAATAATAAAAATTAGAGGCTTAACATCCCTGACTCCAGCAGAAAATGTAAACTAATCCCACTGATGTTTCAGAAAAGTACCTAGAAATTTTTCACTCGCCGGTAGATCCTAAAAAAGAGTCAGTTAAAACTGGAAATGTGGTGGGCGCCCTATTTCGAATTACAGGGGAATTTATTTCACCTATCAAAATCGGATACTGTAACTGATATCAGTTTCGGGATCGGTAAATTAAATCACGATTGACGAATCGTTTCCGATTCACGTAGCTTAAAAAGTAAGCATTTATGTAATTCCAGCGTCTGGATATGGTAGTAGTTCCAACTACAGCTCTCTCGGTGCTTTGTGTACAAGTGAGTTTCGAGTAGTAGTTTTGTGATGTATTCAATTTGTGAAGCGAGTCGTTTAATATTGCCTGTACCACATCTTCTGAACAGCAGAAGTTGCATTTTTTGTTGCGTTTTCCAGACATGTATGTAACAATATTCCGCTTATTGCTTTGACACCAGTTTCAATAACTACTGAAGCAGTTTGTGTTCAAAGACCAGGGGTATCCGCGTGCCACGGAGAAGTGCCATGGAGGAAGAAGAGGAAGGCAGGGATATATCCCGCTCTCAGGAAATACATAGCGCGGCCTTGCGGCTGCTGCGTGTTGGATCCTGCCTATGTTGTGAGCCTTGCACATGGCTCTTCCAGCAGACGGAACTCTGGTGGATTTAGGCGAGCGAGAAAATTTTTCAGATATGTTTAGTGGGATCTGTGACAGTGCAATTATATGGTTCCTTCAGGAAAGAAAACATCGCAATTGTGTAACATCGCGTCAATTATTTAAACACTAGCGTTAATTTGGGGTCTATTGTGATTTAAGAAAATATCAGTAATATTCTTGAACAAATTGTTTGAACTGCATCGTTATGACGCTACGTTAGCCTCCCGTCGTGAGGCCCTCCAAGTCCAGCAGCCCGTCAAAGACGAAGCGAATTTCCCGCCTTTTCTTCCCTGGCCGCTATATTGGATTGCGTCTCAGGAGGGGAGGGCATGAGAAGGGGAGAGAATGGGACAGGTGAGGCGGAGAGTTCCCTGAGGAGGACCCAAGTGCCGGCTGGGGAAAACCCATGACGCTATCAGGTTGTGGCGGTAATTACTTATCAATTAATTAATTTCGTATCAGCTTTCTATCAAAAGTATGCTCGGCGACATAATACAACTATCGCACGCCGTTCCTTGTAATAACCTGAGGTATCCCGTTGGTGCGCCAGAATGATGTTGTTCTAGGTGGCTTACCATTTAACCTTCAGGTTGCTGCGATCTACACGCTTTGGCAACAGGTTACTTAGCGGGGTGTTGACTCAATAATGAGACGTTAACCTCGCATTATTGGTTTTGGGGGTTTCATTGCGAGAGTAATTAAACGCAAGACTGAACCAGTTCAACAAAGGCTCCCACTTGCTTTGGAATTTCGAGTGAAAAATTATCAGCGCTGACTAAGATTGTGGTTAATCAACTCCGCGAATGAAGGTTGCGGCATGGTCATAATATGTCTTAATCCGTGCCCAAAGCAAAACTTTTGAAACTCACGCTAAGTGAATGCAGATGCATTATCGCTAACCAAACATTGTGGCGGCCCCAAATACTCAAAATGGGCGATAAATCTTGGATGCTCATATCAGTGGTGGTACCAGAACTAATGCTTCTAGCTTATATACAGAATATAGCAGTTCAGGACGCTCCAAGCGTCAGCCGATGGGCTGCGTTCTCCACTTTGCTCCTGCAACAGAACCGCCCCCCGTGCCCACACTCAAAGCATGGCAGGTTAAAATCCAGAATGCCCAGGACAGGATCATTATTAACAGCCCTCTTCAGTGCCTCGAAGGCGGTCTGCTAACTATCACCATTGTTAAACTTTTCGCTCAAGCCCACCAGCGTTACACACGAATTTGCGAGAAAAATTGCACATTCCGATGAACCGGGCAACTCTTTCTTACTACGGGATACTGGAAACTTATGGAAGACACTGGTCCTAGGCCGATTATTTCTCACTTCTTTCTCCGACACGATGTGTTTTAGAAAACTAAATTTTACCCTTCGCTACAGTTACCTTGCCTGCTTTGACCGAAAGGCCTGCTTCTCCAAGCCGTATCACCACCAGCCTAATACGATCTACATGCTCTTAAAATTTTTGGTATAAATCATCACTTTCATTGATAATTATATACGACTTTGAACTTGAAATCTCCCTGTAACAGAATCCTTACAGTCCGATAGGCACACGATTAAATTCATATAATTTATAGTCCGTACAGAAAAGTCAATAGTTTAGATCCTTCTGTAAGCCGGATCTAATAGTATGTCTGTTCTACATCGAATACTGAGGAAGCACGGGCGCCGGCAAACCATACAGAACAGTTCTACAAGTCAGGGAGGGGAACAGATTCTAAAACGACATTTTGGTTAAGCTACCGGTTGTCGTCTACCGCCCTCTTCAGTGCCTCGAAGGCGGTCTGCTAACTATCACCCTTGTTAACGGTTTGATTTTAGTACAAGGCAATATGGAGAAGCACTGTGAGAGACCGACGGCTAATAAGAACACCCTTCAACAGCCTGCCTAAGATCTTAGGCAACTCTTTCACCCTTCAACAACCTGCCTAAGATTTTAGGCAACTCTTTCAGTATTGGAGGGGAAAGCCGATAACGTGACTGACAAACCGGCGTCTAGTCGGTCAGCCTGATTTGATAAGATATCTTGCATATAACTCCCAATTTGAGCTTCCGGTAGACGTTTAACATCAAAGCCAAAATCACCTCCCTGGACTTTGACACATATTGTCATTTACCCAACGCTTACAAAATTTAAATGTTTCCTCAGGCTAAAACTTAAAATTAAATTCTATCCTTCAGAGTCCAAGATGTAACACACCTGCGCAAGAAAGTCGTTCCCCATCCATCCCTCTGTCAAAGAGAAAATAATCTGACAAATTAATTCTTGGGAAATTTCATAACAAGTGCCTGATTCTACAGCTTAACAATTAACCGCGAACTTCTTTAACGGACAAAATACTAAGCATACTAAATTGTCCCTACAGACACGCTGTCCTATTTGCGCCTACATTTCTTGCGACATCTAAGCTTTTCTTCCCTTAATCTTCATGCCATTTGCGAAGAGAAAAGAGCCTCTGTATGAAGATAGTAAATAATTTTCAGCTGAAACGCCTGAATATCTGGCCAATATTTAGTTTCCTTATTTTTTAAAAAAAAAAATTATGTCACTCGCACGAGTGACAACGTCAACTACCAGAGTGTAGGTGCAGTAACTGTGCTTGGGAAGGGGAGGAAAGGGAGGAACCTTGTAAAATGTCAACACACTCTTTAACGACATAGAGCAAGGAAAGGCATGCGCCGCATGCTGTGCTCACCACCCCGACCGCGTTTGCTGTGATGTGGAACTGCTTGTCTGACGCTCGCCGCAAACGCTGGCACATTTCAGCCGCGCTGCTTTCATTCGCTTCGCTTCTGGTGCGTAACTCATACTGGTGGTGGTGGTGGTTAGTGTTTAACGTCCCGTCGACGACGAGGTCATTAGAGACGGAGCGCCAGCTCGGGTTAGGGAAGGATTTGGAAGGAAATCGGCCGTGCCCTTTCAAAGGAACCATCTCGGCATTCGCCTGAAACGATTTACGGAAATCACGGAAAACCTAAATCAGGATGGCCGGAGACGGGATTGAACCGTCGTCCTCCCGAATGCGAGTCCAGTGTGCTAACCACTGCGCCACCTCGCTCGGTAACTCATACTGTAATGGATCCATCCCCAAATGTTTCTGTCCCAATACGGCTGTAGACGCCATGGCAAGGTAGCTGCAGACACACAGAGTAGTTAGAAAATGACCAGAAAATTTACCCTGAACTACTAAATCAGATTAACTATTCAACAGCAAGGAATACAACCTTTCCAGAGTAACCAATCTTTATGCTATCATTAGGAAACGGATATACTGTTAAAACCTTTAGGCCACTTCAGCAGGTTGGTCAGGAACTAGGGTTCCTTCGAAGAATGCTACTGAACCGTACCCCGAGATGTTGGATTTATTAAGCCAAGCTTTCTTACAATAGTTAAAATTGATATTAAAAACAGTCTTGATCGCAATCTTGTTAAAACATTTGTTATTGGAGTGATTGACCGGTTTCGACTCTATGAAAGAGTCATCTTCAGACTCCAGAGCGGTGGATGGACACTACTTAATGAGTTACACGAGCAGTTACACGGGCGTCGAGGGTCGACGGAACTCATCTAGGAGTGTCCATCTACCGCTTCGGAGTCTGAAGATGACTCTTTCATAGAGTCGAAACCGGTCACTCTCTACAATAAAAATTATTTTAACATTATTACGATCAAGACTGTTTTAAATTTTAATTTTAACTACTACTTTGAAGATCGCTGACCATGTTTTCAAAAATTTTAAAAATCTTGTATTACAATAAAACTTTCATTCCCTGATAATTAAGAAAAATACTAATAAAACTTCAGCTAAGAAACAATACTCATTTAAAGGAAAGACATTGGACAAATCACAGTAATAGTAACCATAATGTAGAAGGAAATACATTAATCAAAGAAAACTATTAGCCTACATTAAAGAAACGCAAAGCAGAAAATATCTTTGTAGAAATTCTAATCTGGGGAAATTCGGTTAACACCATTATAGAAACCTGAAAATGCACCATTCGTCGCCTGGACAAGAGAGTCATACCCGCCCCAGGGCGCTTACAGTCACAAACAACCCCTTCCTAACAGGGGAGCCAATGCACGGAGTATGACTCTTCTACAACAAACAGAGAACTAAAATGATATACACTTCCATACGTGCACTTATTATCGGCTGCAATGTGCCCTATGGACAATAACACCGTCAGCCACAACAGTCTTATATTTTTTTTATATAAATTTAAAGTTGGTGGCTAAAGATGTCCACGCTGCCAAAACAGCTTCTTTCTGAATTTCAAATCTTGACCATGACACGTACCCTCGACCTTTTAAGGTGAGATTCACATTGTCAATTAGAAAACCTTGGAATGTACAGAAGAACAGAAATTCTAAATTAAATCGTTGCAGTGAAGGCACTGGATCACATTTACAATGAGCCGCAACCCTGGCACAGTCCCCCAAAGCTCAATGTTCCGTCTCACCAAGTTAACTGTCGTCCACAGCTGCTATAGAACGTCCGGCAGCTCACAAAGACGTCCGCCCACTTCACCTCACCAAAGTAAAGGAGTCCCATCTGGCTCATAATGCTCGCGTAGTGTCCGTGTGTCGCGCTTACTCCGCACCGCCACCGGGCCATTGTCAGCACTGCCGTCTGCCGTGCCGCCTTGTGTCTCATTCGCAACCTCTCCCGCTGTCTCTGTACCGTGATGCTTAAGAAAAACTCCGCGAGGGTGCATGCGCCCACACGTCACCCACCACCTATTGATCGTTGCCTAGCTTTCGAATCATCTTTCATTTTTGTGGGGTTTGATAAATACAGGTTGTGTATATAGAGGCCAGTTCGAGTAACAATTAAGGAGCGATCGTGGACCCTCCTATCATCAGTAGACCGCAAATGGTCAAAAACGTTGAGGTCTGGTAATGGTAGATTACTGGAGACATGCAACAATTCATTCTTGTTCTCACAAGAACCAGATCTACACGATGCGAGCTGTGTGAACAGGGGCCCTATTGACTCTAAACACAGCGTCACAGTTGGGAAGCAAACATTCTACCATGGGACTGAACTGTTCAGCCAAAATGGTCACATAAATTTTGGCAGAAATACGACCTTTCAGAGTACCCTAGAGGCAGATGAAAAACCACGATTTGGCTGCTCAAATAATCACCATAATCGCGCTGCGCTTTTCGGACGTAAACTCGGCCAGAAGTTGGAATCTGTATAAAACAAGTCTCTTCTGACCAAACGGTTTTCTTCCATCGGTTCATGGTTCAGATTTTATGGCTTTGGTAGATCGTTTTCCTCTTACGGGCTTATTGCATCGCTGATGTGTCGTTTTGGGATCGCAGCTCGCTCTGCAATTCCCCACCATTCTGGTTGTTTTGGGACTGACAGGACTCGTGAGTGTGACATTCTGTTCTACAGTGAATACTTTTCTTTTGTCTCAGAGCTCTTCGATTATCGCGTGCCACGATCACTCAGCGTGCACTCTCGGCCCCATTATGACTTAATGGAAGACCTTTTCCCGCTCTCCCTACATTCGGAATAAATTATAGATATGACAGAGAGGTTCCATGCCTTTTTACGCATGTCGCCTCTCATTGTCATCAATTTTTTAATGCTTTGTATCATTTCACGTTGTGAATGGTCCCGAATAAGGTTATTTTTATGAGAGTATTTTACTGAGAGCTCAAATAACTTTCCACTTGATTGCTATGCATGTTGGGAACTGTTTATGGTCTTGCTTTTAGTTCTCACTGCTACTTCCCCACGTGGCATGTTGAGAGGTGAGCGCCATAGAACGCGACACACTGCGTTTTCGTGAGGGTCTGCACTTCTGTGAATACAGAGAGGGTCGTACATCAATGAGCTGGTGGGGCGACAGACCTTGATCGATTTCGCCTATTTGATGGAAGGCGAAACGACCTGCGAGCCATATGAATGTCGCCACAAGTTATGTGTTTACCGTTCCGGCGCGTCTGGAATAAAGACTACTAAACCCGCCTGACTGTATTGTCTTCATGATTCTGAGAGCACAAGTGGGCTGTGCCCTGCTGGGTGCGAATGTCTGGCACCGGTGGCCAGTGGTGTTCGCATGCTGTTTTTGTAGCTGGTCAAACTGCAAGTTCAGTGCCTGCAGATAAATAGCAGAGGCATGATTGGTCAACTCAAACTGAAGCCAGTTGACGTCATAAAGCCCTGCATCAAACTGGAGGGAACGATCGCAATTGGCGTCGATGATGGTCCGAGACGGTGTGGGTGAATTTTGGAATCAGCACTAAAGGCGGATTCGTGGCTTTTCGAAGGTAGTGGGGAGTTGAGTAACGATGGTTCGCTCTTGCGTTCCGCTGGCACATGGCATTCTGGATCTGATCTTCGTTGGAATCGGACGGTTCTGCGACTTAGTCGCACTTTTTCGGAATAGTGAAGGAGCATGACTTCGGCCATAGCCCAGTTTCATTCTACGACTTAAGACCCACATTCTTACTCTGCGTTTTCGCACCTGTACCGACAGGGTGAGTTTAGGCGGTTTTGCTTTGTTTATTCCTAGAGATACATACTGTGCGTCAAGGAGTTTCCCGGCTTCGGCCATGCGAGCAGAACTTACAATTCCTGGACAGTATTCGAGGCCACAGGTTGGAACAGAGTTGCTGCACAGCAGAAGTCGGCGCCTACATTATCAAAACGTTTCCTACCGACGATGTGCTGCTGAATTCAGGACTGGTAAAGTATTTTGCGGCTCTGGCATTGTAAGACCTATCATTTTTATACTGAAGTCCTCAGCAGCATGCGGGATCGCTTTGCTACAATCCACCTTGTTTGTTTCTCCTTGTGTTCCCATTTCAGCTCTCATTACTAATTGTGATACTGCATTACAGTCGGAGTAGTAATATTTTATTCATTAGAACCGTTAGTCATTATTGTCAGTGTATTGCATTACAGAGAGTAGGAGCCCCTTCTTCTCGAGCCAACTCTTAATCTCATAAAACTGTTTGTATCGAAAATCAAGTACCTTTGTGTTCTGATTTATAATAAATATCACTGTAATATTTATTCAGCTTATCATTTTGTAGATAAATGTAGAATTCCATTTACATTCGTTATTATGATAAAATTCCCTTTTTTTAATGAGTAGATTACAATTTTTATTATATTATTGTGTGTGCACTCCTTATTTTACCAACTAGCAATGTCCACCACCAATTCAATTCGATACCGTTGTGCACATAATTAATTAGGTGGTAGTTAAGGAAGCGGTTGAGAGGATGTCCAGTTTTCATGCAAAATTCGCCATAAGTAAAGAGGTACACACCCTTCTCCACCCTAGCACCTCGCAAGACACCTCTTGAAACACCGAACACTGCAGTTACATTGGTTACGTAAGTAGACACTATACAAACATCACCAATTTGCCCATGTTCACATTCACTTAGCTACGACATAATGCACTCAAAAATACGTAGAACAGTGTTCTGATCATGGCTAATACTTGTAACGTTGTCCTCATAAATTTATTCCTAATGTTAAGGCTGATGTGGTGAACCTGTTGAAAATGGTTCAAATGGCTCTGAACACCATGGGACTTAACGTCTGAGGTCATGAGTCCCCTATAAATTAGAACTACTTAAACATAACTAACCTAAGAACACATCCATGCACGAGGAGGAATTCGAACCTGCGACCGTAGCGGTCGCGCGGTTCCAGACTGAAGCGCCTAGAACCGCTCGGCCAAACGGCTGGCCGGTGAAATTGTACAGTGCAACCAGCACACTTGGGTAGCATCTGCATTTACGTTTCGGCACGTATTCCTCAGACTGTTTCGATACTTTTGTCCACCCCCTATATAGTATAATCCTGTCCCTTCTTCCTGTCAGTGTCTTCCATATATTCCTTTCATCGCCTATTCTGCGAAGGACAACCTTATTCCTTAAAAGTCCATACGTTTTTTAACAAGCTTCCGTAACACCACAACTAAAGACCTTCGATTCTTTTCTTCTCTGGTTTTCCGACAGTCCATGATTCTCTGACATACAGTACTGTGCTTCAGAAGTACGTCCTCATAAATTTATTACTAATGTTAAGGCTGATGTTTGACACTAGCAGGACTGTAGTGGCCGGAATGACTTGTTAGCCAGTGATAATCTGCACCTTATGTCCTCCTTGCTTCGTCCTGGGATTCCATTCCTACGGATGCTACAGCAATCCGCACGAATCACTGAGGAATACCAAATACCTATTAAGATGTTCGGCGAAAGCCCTGAAGTCCGTAGGATTAATTTTTCCGATTTCAAAGATTTTATAGGAGAGGGAACGTTGCTGAGTCCCACCATTAGCCCCATAATAATTTGTGCTCTTATGTAAGAACTTAGTGGATGCCCTAGTATCCGACAACAACTTCACAAGCGGGACGAAAATTCAGGCTGAGTTTACGGTGAGCCGTTTGCTGCTGCTCAGTAGTTGATAATTCTTTACTTAGCAAGCCATACTTAAAACATCGATAACATACGAATCAATAGTGACTGTCTGAATTGATTTCAGGACGACCACCCAGAAGTAAAAAACTTACCGTAAAGTAGCCCTGGCGGGGAAAAGAGACGGACAGATATAGATTAGGAAGGAGGGAATAGATAGGGGGAAGTAGGAGATGGAAGAGAGGGAACTGGAAATGGACAGAGAAAGGGGGAGATGGAAAAAGAAAGGAAACAGGATAAGATGGAGACACAGAGGAGGAAGGAGGACATGAGAGGGAGAGGAGAAGATGGACAGGGAGAGGGATGGAGGAGTACATGGACAAGAGAGGGGGAAGGAGTAACTGACTTAAAGGCATCCTGCCTCCATCAAGTATGGGGTGCCTAGAAAACCTGCCTTCTGTGATCGCTAGACAACAAATCAAACAAATCGTATTAATGATGTTTATTACCAAAAGAAATGATTACAATACTTAACTTTGTGAAATTTGTCGTAAGCAAATGGCGATAGATAAAATTAGAAATCTCGTCAGTGTAAACGATGCTACATAGCAGAAGCGAAGTGGCTAGTCTTTATGCTATTCTTGAATTCACTGCTATAAATCTCACAGAACTGGAAAAACTCGGCGCGGCGAGTCGGCGCGGCGCTTATGTTGTCTTCGCCTAGAGCTGGGCTTCACAACATACGTGCTCGCGGAGCAAGCTGTGAGCAGCAAGGCGCGAACATGGAGCAGCGCAAGCACGCAACCCCCACTACGGGACCAGAGCGGAGAGTGGGGAGCACACAACAGCTGCCGCCAGTCAATGTAAATCCGCGGCCACCTGCAGGGATATCACTCACGAATTATTACTTTGACAAATGAAACAAATAAAGGAGAATGTACACGTGCCACATAATTTTATTAGCTTAGTGTATGCCCCTACATTCGTATTAATTTGTGAACTGTTACACAATAAAAGGTGTCACTGAAGTGTGGGATTCTCTGTTATCTTGTACTTTTTGCCCTTTACAATTGCGTCTATGTTCGGAGTAATTGTTCTTGTGCATCGTAGGTGCAGCGTGCAGTTTAAATTTCGATCAGACAATGCGTTTCTCAGGCGCGTCTTGTTACATTTCATTGCAGAGAACAGTTATTCACAAACATACATGGAACCGAAAGTTGATATTATTGTAGCCGCTAGTTTGTACAAATGAGGAAATCTATCCTGAGGGAAGTGTCTGTAAAATACCAAAATGTTTTTCTTGTTCTGAAATTTGTCTCTCTATTTTCTGTCACACTGCAGGTCAATAATTTCTAGTTGCAGCTCAGGACGAATCTCTTCAATATTCGCTGAATATGGAGAGTAGAACAGGTCAGAATCACTGTCTAGTGCTGCCATAAATTGAAAGTGTTGATCAAATTCTTCCTTAAGGGCAACTAAACTATGTGAATAACGTTCATAGTCTTTGTGAACATCTTGCATGGATGATAATTTAGGAAAATGAGCTAGAGTTCCTGTTTCCAGCTGACTCACCTAAAGTGTCAATTTCATTTTAAAAGCTCGTATTCGGTCTATGAAATGAATAATTAGCAGATCTTTATCTTGTAGTGAAATGTTCAAAGCATTCAGATGGCTAGTTAAATCTGCTAAGAATGTGAGATCACATTTCCATGAAGGATCTTTCAATTTAGGCACACACATCTTATTTATTTCCATGAACATATTTATCTCATCCAATAGGCAAAAAATCGATTTAATATTTCGCCATGACTAAGCCAGCGGACCTCGCTGTAATAAGGCAGGCTACCATACTGGCTTTCTACATCCTCAAGAAAGCTTTTAAACTGTCTGTGTTGTAGCCCATGCTTCCTTATATAATTGGTTGTACGAACAACAACACTCATCACATTTTTTAGAGTGATACTCCATGCACATAAGTTTTCCTGGCGGATCACACAGTGAACGCCCCTTATTTCATTCGGCACGGTCAGTTTTTGCATTTTCTCCTTCAACAGCGCAACGAAACCTAATTTTTTCGCTGTCATCGCTGGTGCACCGTCTGTAGACACTGAAACTAAAGAATTCCACGACGATCCTATATTTTCAACACTTTCTTCAACACTACTTAAAATATCACCTTCAGTTGTAGTGTTCTTCATGGCTACTACATCGAGGAGCTCCTTCCTCACCTGAAGATCTCTATTAACACCTCTAATAAATATGGAAAGCTGCGCTGTTCCAGTGATATCAACACTTTCGTCCAGAGCTAGAGAATACGCCATAAAATCTTTACAGATATTTGCAAGCTGGCTCTGGACGTCGTCTGCCATGTCCTGTATGCGATGCATAATGGTCATGTCAGATAATGGCACAATCCGAAACAGTTCAACTTGAGATGGACACAAATGTTCCGCTGCAACTACCAGACATCTTTATTAAATCGCCATCAGTGAAGGGACGCAGGGATTTTGCTAAAAACAAAGCAGTTTTGTAGCTCACTCTGCGAGCTGTCTCAGTTGATTTTTCTTCGTCATCCAGATCTTCTTCGGATAGCTTCCTTTTAATAACTTCCTGCGCACGATCTGGTCCATCACATTTTCCACTTCCGTAGCCTTTCGCTTGGTACGACATATAATGTCGCTGCAAATTAAATTTCCTAAAAGAATTCAGCGTTTTGTGACATACTAAACATTTTGCAACACCATCTTTTTCTGTAAACAGATACAATTCCTCCCAATGGGGGTTGAACTGCGAAAGCACGGTTGGGGTTAAACAACGGCGACTTGACATGATTCTTAACCAGCGAAGTGACTGACAGACCTGATCGTATTACTTTTAATGTTACACAGTCGGCGCGAATTCAATAGGCACGCTGCGGTCCTATTCATACGGGCGCGCGCATTTCCCCTCCCTCTCCTCCCTCCTTACTCCGCGACCTTGCACCTGCTCGCGAGCACGTGCCTGAGCAGGCGCGAGTACTCGCGCTCAGAACCGGCCAGTTGTTAAGCCCTGGCCTAGAGGCACCTGCTCTCCAATTGTCGTCCTAGAGAGTGGTCCGTCAGCGTGGTATTGGATGACGTCCTCTTCACCGCCCTCTCTGCTCTAACGTTCCCAACTGCAGTCATGGCGCTTGACTTTGCGCAGAAACTTTTCTCGCTCCCCCTCCTCCCCCCCCCCCCCCCCAAACAAAGCGACGGACAGTTGGTATAAGAAACACGACAACGCGTGGGCGCGTCGGCTGTTTCGCACCGCACACACCACGGATCAGGCATTGCAACTGTTTCTCTCCTCTTATCGTTCGTATCAACGAGATGGACCATCACCGTCGGAAGTGCTTGACGGCCGCCGCCATCGAACACTGCACCACATGCACTACTCTGCTCAGCATCTGGCGCCGAAGTATGGCCACAAGGATCGCTTCGCGGCTGGTGATATTGTCATTTTCAGGGTTTTTAGCGGCAGCAGACGGTGGGCGCGAGACGAGATCGTTCTTCGACTTGGCCCATGTGTGTCTTTCATTTCAGGCCCAGACGGATTTCAGCGCCTACATGAAAACCAAATTTGCCTCTGTCATGTGCGCGGTAATCCTTCTGCATCTCTTCCCCTAGATTCACAGATCCCAAGGACAGCGCGGCCATAGCAGCCACCAGATGATGTCATCACGACTCCGCAGGACGACTCCATGGAGACGGAGCCTTCACCTCCTCCGCCTCCTCTTGCTCTGTTGGAGCTGGACCCGCCCCACGTGAACTGAGGGCCGTTGTCCGCCACTATGACGTCAGGCAAACCTTAAAGGCAGAAAAGACAACGCCTAAACTGTGCTACGTGACGTTGTCGAGTTCATTGGCACAGCAAAAGGAAACTTATTATAAGAGTGTGCCAAAATCAACCAACGATTTTTCCAAAAAGGGTCCGGGTGTTTGTAGCTTAGGCCAAACAGAGAATTTTCGTGGGGGTTCATATCCATGCAAGTACAGTGTCGACGTGCTGTTTCGTTCGAACAGTCCATTAACGTCCTTGGTGAAGTAACTGCAACACTTCTTTTGCAAGGCTTTGTGGATCAACACATGCGAATGTTAAATGTCATTTCGAACAAGAATCACACCTTACTGTACAGCGAGGCTATGCCGACGTGCAAAGTATTGGTGCACAACGGAGTTCTTTATGGTATGCAATGAGCGAGGCCAAGATGTGCGAATGTGTTTTAGCAAAATGTTCAAATCTACATCATCGTTCGTGGCCTAGAGGAAGGGATTGAAGCAATTCAGAACCCTGCACATCGATGTGACAACTAGATGCCGCAGAGGCTTGAAAGTCTGTATCAGGGCCAATCGGAAGCAGCGAAGGTGCGTCTGCTTTACCTTGTTGACTTGTCGGACGATACACAATCTCGTACTCGTATTGAGATGACAACGATGACCATCTCTGAAATTTTTGGGCACTTCGTATGGGAACCGGATTCATCGGATGTAACAAGGACTGCAATGTCTTGTTATCCGTTACTAAGTAGAAGTTTTTGCCAAACAAATAGTGGTGGAATTTGGTGACACCATACACAATAGCCAATGCTCCTTTCTCTATTTGTGAATAGTTACACTGAGCTTTGGACAAGACTTTTCGTGCGAAAGCAGTAGGCCTATCTTTATCACCAAATCTGTGCAGAAGCACTGCACCGATTCCGTAAGGGAAAGCGTCAACTTGCAACACAAGAGGTTTGGCAGGATCAAAGTGAACCAAACATCGATCACTGAGCAATGTATCCTTAAGTTCTTGAGAAGCACTTGGCACTCATCTTTCCAAACAAAGGAGACATTCTTGCGACACAAGCGATGCAACGTATCAGCGATTTGTGCAGCATTCGTCATGAACCGTATATAGTAGTTCATTTTCCCTAAACCTGGTTGTAGTTCTGTGACATTGCGAGAAACTGGCAGGTCACGTGCTGCTAACAAATGTGACTGAACAGCATGTACACTTGAATGTTTATGACATGACCAAGATACGGCAACCCAGGCCTTTAAAAGTCACACTTGTCCAGTCTTCACTTTAGTCCTGCATCAGATAGCACACGAAACAAAGCACGTAAATCTGCAGTATGTTCCTCAGGTGTTCGACCTGCTACGAGAATATCATCCAGATAATTTGAACAGTTTGGTTGTTAAGCAGTCAGCAGTTCCAAATACACTTGAAAAGTGGCGAATGCAGAAGCACTGCCAAAAGGCAAACGCAAATATTTAAACAAACCCATACGAGTGTTCACAACAAACACTTTCTGAGATTCTGGTATTTGAAGATATGCGTTGCGCAAATCAATTTTTGAAAATTAATGACCACCGCCTAATCTGTCCATGAGATCCTCTGTGTGTGTCAGTGGATAAGAATCGATCACAGGTTGTTCATTGACTGTACACTTAAAGTCAACACAGAGGCGAATGAGAGCTCAATGTTTGGGATGCAAAATCAGTGGATTTGCCCATAGACTTTTGTTGTATAGGTGCAATAGCTCCTCTATCTTGCAGTTCTTTAAGTTCCGCAGCGACTTTGTGCCGTAATGCAATGGGAACAGTTCTGGCTCTGTAAAATTTCGACTAAGCATTGTCTTTCATAGTAAAATGTGCAACAAAATTATGAGGCTTGCCTACACCTACAGACAAAGTTCAGAGAATTCTTTCAGCAACCTAGTTACACTGTCGTTTGCATTGAATGCATTCACTGACAACCCATTAAAAGCCAAACAAATCAAAAAAATCAAGGCAAAATCTGTTCTCACAATCGCATGATTGTAGCACAGTGGAAGTTACAAGTCACATATGTGAGCGGTACACGGCAGGTAAGGTACAGTTTCCGAGAACGGTAATTTCTTGTGCATTATAAGCTGGCAGTTGTGTGCTAGTTTTAGACAGGTGAGGGGAGCCTAAAAGTTCGTATGTGTTACGATTTAGCAATGTAACAGCAGCACCCGTGTCCTACTGAAATTTCACGCGTTTTCCACTAATGTGCAAATGTAGAAAAAGTTTGTTGCACTGGCGTAGGACTGAGGAAATTGTCTTTTTGCTAGTTTTGCTAATGCCTGCAGCAGCCTTTGAATATACTGCATTAATTACATGAGCCTTGTGACAAGAATGATGTGAGTTCAGTGGGCAAAATTCTTATGGTTGTTCCATTGCAAACACACGGATTGTTCATGTTCTTTCTTGCCACAGGTGTAACACTGTGCTTGTTGAAACGGGCAGTCGTGTCGTTTGTGCCGTGCCAAGGGCCATGCTAAAGGCAATGCCAAGGGCATGACTTAATTCTATTCGCCTGTTTAGAGAGTTGTTTACGTGGTTTGGAGAACTGGTTATGTGGCGTGGCGCATGCAAGCTGTTGCTGCCTAATGCGCCAGTCACGAACAAGGGGCGACTCGACCCGACACATTTGTGGCTGCTGAAATTTATGAGCTGACATGGCACCTCAATCGTACTGATCTAGTATTTGTGCTACATGCTGGAATGATGGATCGGACTGTTTCAATATCTGTTCTCTAAGTCCTACGTCAGTTACACTGTACACGATCGCATCACACATCATAACATCTGAATATAGCGCACCACAAGCACATTTGAATTTCCATTTCCTCGTCATACCCCAAAAATCCGTTACCCACTCGCGATGAGTTTTTTCTGACCATTTCTTGCAATTTAAGTATTGGTACCTAGCTCGCAGCACATTTACTTGTTGGTCTTAGTAATTAGTTAGCGAATCTACAACCTGTTCATAGGAAAGTTCCCTCGGAGTGGTTTTAGGGAAGAGTTAGTGAAGGAGATGGAACACTGCACTTCCTACTGTGGACAAAAAGTAACGGACCTTAATAGTACCTCGTACGTTGTAAGCAATCACGTGGGCTTCAAACTATTGCCACCGCTCGAGCCACTTCTCTTGTTGTTCATTAAACTGGCGAAAAGGCGGTATGGCACTCGGAGTCCCTGTAGGTGTAATTTGTTCTGCCGAGCTTGCAGCGTTGGCCAGTAGGTGCTGCACCTTGTTTGGTAGGATTCACATTTCTTGGCTGTGAAACTGAAACATCTGTGTTAGCTCTGTTGCATGTATCGCTTGCAGCTGAGACGCCTGAGTAAGGGGTGGGAGAGGTGGGGTAGGCATGTTGGAAGAGACAAATGCAATATGCAGACAAGTCAGACAATAAAAATAACTACGCAAGCAAAGAGAATTACTGCAACGCCCACCTGAAAACCCTGAGTAGCAGAAACACTATAAAAGATACTGTTAAAGCAACTAAACATATTCCTGCAAAGAAAAGACATTTTAGAATGAAGGCGTCAGTAGATAGAAAAGGCCATGAGAAGGAAAACAGAGAATCTATGGTGGCTGTGGCTATGGGATCCGTTGGCCTCCTCATCGCCAATGTTGCATCCTGCCCACTCGTCAAATAGGGTGTGCCTATGAAACCTACTGTGTAGGATCGTTAGACAACAATTCAAGGAAACCGTAGTAATGAAGTTTATTACAAAAGGAAATGATTACAAAATATAACTTTGTCAAATAGAGATGTGTCAGGCAACGTCCTTGCCGCAGGGTATACACCGGTTCCCGTGAGATCACCGAAGTTAAGCGTTGTCGGGCGTGGTCGGCACTTGGACGGGTGACCATACAGGCAGCCATGCGCTGTTGCCATTTTTCGGGGTGCACTCAGCTTCGTGATGCCTATGGAGGAGCTATTCGAACGAATAGTAAGGGCTTCGTTCAAGAATACCATCATAACGACCGGGAGAGCGGTGTGCTGACCCCACGCCCCTCCTATCCTCATCCTCCACTGAGGATGACACGGCGGTCGGATAGTCCCGGTAGGCCACTCGTGGCCTGAAGACGGAGAGAAATACAGATGTGTCGCAGGCAAATGGCGAATTGACAAAATAAGAAACCTCTTCAGAATAAACAGTTCTTCATAGTAGATGCGAAATGACTGGTCTTGATGCTATTCTCGAACTCGCTGCTGTAGCACTCGTAGAAATGGGCCGCTGCCAGTCGCCTTGGCGCTTATGTTCTCCTCGCCTAGAGGCACCTGCTGTCTCGTTGTCGTCCTAAAGAGGGGTCCGGTCAGCGTGCTGTTGGCTGACATCTTCACAACCCTCTCCTCTCTAATCTTCCCGCATGGCGTCCCGACGCTTGACTTTACGCTGGAACAAACAGAAGACTGGAATAAATACATGCGCACGCAACGCCCGATACTCAGCTAGTAAACTCAGTACAACAACATTAGTTAAGATCTAAAGAACACATAAACCGTATTCCAGAGGTAAGAATCACTACATTAATAAAACAGTGTAGTACCGAGAGGCCAAAAGCATTTAGGAAGACCTGTGAAGAGATAGTATGTGGCTCTCTAAAGTATCTCATAATTCTTAAGGAATCTTATTTTATCCAGGGGCCCTGCTTCCCTTTAAATAGTCCACTGATCTGTCTTCTGTCTCTCACATTTAAATTACGTTTACAAGCTGTTCTCTTCTGTAATGTTGTTTCATATCCCTTGCACAGACAGGATAAATACAGGTAGGCTATACATAACCTCCACGTTGCAGACTTTCATTCTATGTTTAGTACTGGCATGTCATCCGAAAATACAGACGCTTCTCTTTCCATCAAAGGCTTCTTTAACTTTTTTACGTGTGCCCTCTGTCTTGCTCATAGTCAAGCGTGTTTCCTCGTTCCTGCTTCGCTATTTATCACTGTCTGTAAAGCACCAATTCTTGACAAATGTATTGAGTTTTGCTTGCACCATTTGCTACATTTTTAAATTTGGTCCTTCAATCATTTCGACTGAAAACTCGTGTCACACAAGGATGTCTATTGGACCTTGAAGACTTCATTATTTTATGTCTCGAAGCTACCGATTCGTCCTATTCAGTTTTCCCTTGAAATTCTTAACAATCACGTTTTCTGCATACCTCGCTCCTACCTTCTTAATTTTCAAGCTTTTCTTAATTTCAAGATTTCGAGGGAGGTACCGATTTCTGCCGTAATTGGGTATTGAAATAATTCAATGGCGAAAGTTGAAAATTTGTAGCGGACTGAGACTCGAAACAGATTTCTCTCATCATGCGGTCACTTTACCAACATTGGCTACCTCAGCACGCTTTCCGGCCTACCCCAAATCTTACTTTATCACACACTCCTAGGAACCGCTCCGGCATGGACGTTGGTTAGTAGTGTGAGTTAAGAATTTGTTTCAGCTTGAAAGGGTGCTCATATGCCAGGTAGCTGAAGCGGTTTAGGTGATCGCTCGCATGAAGTGACAAATAGGGATTCGGATACTATTACGGCACAAATTTTCGCCTTTCACCACTGAATTATTTCATTGTCCAACTGCGGTTGTCGTAGGTACCTCCCTCGAAATACTGATACTTACGGCTACTGTATCGAAAACAGTGGTGTCAGTTCTATTGGAGGTGTCTGACAGAACAGGCCCGAATCATATATAATACTTCTAAAAATTCTTTTGTTTTGTAAATGTATGGAGTGCGGGACCTCGGCTGGTCGATTTCCAATAATAAAATACCAACAGTGTAATAAATAAAACCCAAATAACGGCTATTCGTATTTTATTATTGGTGTTTTATCTAAACGAACTGTCTATAATCGTAAACGTATATACTGAGCAAAATTCTACCACGTGCCCACCAGTTTTATACCTCACCCCAGTCTATATCCTCCTACTCCTTCCTCTTTTCAGTACCAAAATCTAGTCTCCCATCGCAGTTAAATTTTCTTTCTACTTTAATATCAGATTACGGTCTTCAAGCTCTTTATATATTCTTTCTGCTTCTTCGTCATTTGTGAAGTTACTAGGTATTTAAGCTTCCACTAGTGTGGTGGACGTTCGCTTTGTGACTCTCTTGGCTACAAAAATGTTGTCACTATGTTGTTCGCCGGCAGGGGTGGCCGAGCGGTTCTAGGCGCTACAGTCTGGATCAGCGCTATCACTACGGTCGCACGTTCGAATCCTGCCTCGGGCATGGATGTGTGTGATGTCCTTAGGTTAGTTAGCTTTAAGTAGTTCTAAGTTCTAGGCGACTGATGACCTCAGAAGTTAGGTCCCATAGTGCTCAGAGCCTTTTGAACCACTATGTTGTTCACGGTAGCTTACCAGCATTTATACTATTTAATTCTATCCGCTACTCCTTACAATGTATGCTGAGAGTATTGTGCAAGCTGATATTTAAACAGTTAAACTGTTAAACGGAGGGCGGATAACGAAATAAATTAATACTGAAGAAAATCAAAATTTATTTCTTTTCATTTATAACTTGATAACATTCCCGATTATAATGGTAAATTTAAGCCAAATAACTCGCCGAGGTACTAGAACGTATCAGATAGATTATATAATGGTAAGACAGAGATTCAGGAACCAGGTTTGAAATTGTAAGACATTTCCAGGGGCAGATGTGGACTCTGATCACAATTTGTTGGTTATGAACTGAAGATCAAAACTGAAGAAACTTTAAAAATGTGGGAATTTCAGGAGATGGGACCTGGATAAACTGACTAAACCAGAGGTTGTACAGAGTTTCAGGGAGAGCATACAGGAACAATTGACAGGAATGGGGGAAATAAATACAGTAGAAGAAGAATGGGCCGATCTGAGGGATGAAGTAGTGAAGGCAGCAGAGGATCAAGTAGATAAAAAGACGAGGGTTAGTAGAAATCCTTAGGTAACAGAAGAAATATTGAATTTAATTTATGAAAGGATAAAATAGAAAAATGTAGTAAATGAAGCAGGCAAAAAGGAATACAAACGTCTCAACAATTAGATCGACAGCAAGTGCAAAATGGCTAAGCAGGGATGGCTAGAGGACAAATGTGAGGATGTAGAGGCCTATCTCAATAGGGGTAAGACATATACTGCGTACAGGAGAATTAAAGAGACCTTTGGAGAAAAGAGAACCACTTGTATGAATATCAAGAGCTCAGATGGAAACACAGTTCTAAGCAAAGAAGGGAATACAGAAAGGTGGAAGGAGTATATAGAGGGTCTATACAAGCGGGATATACCTGAGGACAAGATTATGGAAATGGAAGAGGATGCAGATGAAGATGAAATGGGAGATACGATACTGCGTGAAGAGTTTGGCAGAGCCCTAAAAGACCTGAGTCGTAACAAGACCCCGGGAGTAGACAGCATTCCATTAGAACTACTGACGCCGTTGGCAGAACCAGTCCTGACAAAACTCTGCCATCTGGTGAGCAAGATGTAAGAGGCGAAATACCCTCAGACTTCAAGAAGAATGTAATTATTCCAATCCCAAAGAAAGCAGGTGTTGAGAGATGTGAAAATTACCGAACTATCAGTTTAACAAGTCACAGCCTCAAAATACTAACACGTATTCTTTACAGACGAATGGAATAACTGGTAGAAGCCGACCTCGGGGAAGATCAGACTGGATTCCGTAGAAATATTGGAACACGTGAGGCAATACTGACCCAACGACTTATCTTAGAAGCTAGATTAAGGAAGGCAAACCTAGGTTTCTAGCATTTGTAGACTTAGACAAAGCTTTTGACAATGTTGACCGAAATACTCTCTTACAAATTGTATGGGTGGCAGGGGTAAAACACAGGAAACGAAAGGCTATTTACTATTTGCACAGAAACCAGATGGCAGTAATAAGAGTCGAGGGGCATGAAAGGGAAGCAGTGGTTGGGAAGGGAGGGAGACAGGGTTGTAGCCTTTTCCCGATGTTATTTAATCAGTATATTGAGCAAGCAGTAAAGGAAACATAAGTAAAATTCGGAGTAGGTATTAAAGCCCATAGAGAAGAAATAAAAACTTTGAGGTTCGCCGATGACATTGTAATTCTATCAGAGACAGCAAAGGACAGAGTTCACTCATGTAAAGGTCATGAAGATAAGTCAGTCTCTCATGGTTCTCATAACGGTTCTCATTTTTGAGAGTTTTGCATTGACAGAATATTTTCAGAAAACTGAAGTTTCCAAACAGATTCAATATCTGGATTTTTTCCAAAATTCTACCCAGTGTTCAAAGTCCAGGGAATTGAACGATTACGTTATGGCACCTTGTCGATACATTCAATGGAGGTGGTTTCTTCCACCACTTGAAATAAACAGTTCCTCCGTAAAAATATGTGTAAGAATCATCATTTCTGCTAAACCTCACAATATTTTCATCATCGCTACCACTATCGATACCACCAGTAGGTCTACATGCCAACCCTGGCAAGTTATCTAACCTTTCCTCAGAATCTGAACGACAACTGCTTTCCGTTTCGTAAGTTCCTTCCACGTCACTATTATTGTCTAGATACTCAGCAAGCCAAGCCTGAAAACGAACCTCAGAATAAAAGTAATTTCCTCTTAGAATGCTCGATGTAGACGGTATTTCTGCCGCCATATCTGTAATGACACACTTAGAGCTAAGTTCCCTTATTGCACGATATTTGTAGCTGTAAATTTTTTGGGTGTTTAAATATATGGAAAACAAATTATCTGAGGAAATGTTAGAATTTAAATACATAGAAAACAAATTATCTGAGGAAATGTTACGTAGCTGCTATGCCACGGTCTCACAGACCGTTCCACACAGCAATGAGGGAACTAACAATGGTAGTGCCGCGCGGAGTGGCCGTGTGGTTTGAGGCGCCATGTCAGGGAGTGCCTGGCTCCTCCTGCCGCAGGTTCGAGTCCGCCCTCGTGTAAGGGTGTGTGCGTTGTTTTTCGTATAAGTTAGTTTAAGTACTGTGTAAATCTAGGGACCGATGACCTCAGCAGTTTGGTCCCTTACGGTAAAAAAAGGTAGAAACGAAACCTCTTCACTGCAGGGCCTCCACATTCAAACTGAAGGGTAGAGGTTGTAGCTCGAATACTTCAACAATGGAAAGTGATAAGATAATTGGCTGGTGTATGAGACCATTGCATTTTAGTTATGGGTTGGGGTTGTTTTGGGGGAAGAGAGCAATCAGTGTGGTCACCGGTCTCATCGGATTGGGGAAGGAAAGGGAAGGAAGTCCGCAGTACCCTTTCAAAGGAACCATCCCGGCATTTTACTGGAGCCATTTAGGGAAACCACGGAAAACCTAAATAAGGATGACCTGACGCGGGAATTAACCTCCCGAATGCGAGTCCAGTGTGCTAGCTACTGCGCCACGTAGCTCGGTCAGTTAAGGGTTAAAGTACCTCAGTAGTAATATGTATTCACCTTCTGGAGCGAATTTTTATAGATAAATCCTTTTGGAGCAAAGAAAATAGTGATCACTGTCTTGCTGCATGCGCATTTTTTTCGGTCTCTGAAATTCTTAACATTTACACTCCAAGCTTTCGCCTTTGTAGGTGGTTCCTACACAAATTACCGTGGTTCATTACCTGTTACGATGATACACATGCAGGGTGGGCCTCTAACGGCCGATCTTTACATGTATCTGCAGTGTTGATCTCAATGCTGCGACCAAAATGTTTACTCACTTACCAAGTGAAAAAAATTTTCTGACAGACAGCAAAATTAAATTGGAAATCAAGTTAAGATAATTTGTCCTTGACAAATGGTTAACAGGAGGACGGTGGGAATTACTGACAACTCTTAATCTTTTTTTCTTTTTGTAAAATAAAAGGAAAATAGGAATATCATAATTCTACCGTATGTAGATATTAGTTTGCAGTTTGAATATAAGACTCAGCATTACTATCTATCGTGCAAAATGATCCGTGGAACATGTAACCAACTACTCAACTAACTGATACTGTTTTTGATTGTAAGTGCTTGAATCGGACAAAAAGCGACAACACGTCTTCTTTTTGAGCAAATTTTCTGTTAGAATGAGATTCAAAGCTGTTTTAGGAATTCCAATGAGCTCCTCAATTAAGCTGGTAGGTGCGCAACGATTATTTTGAAGAACTTCAGCCATTATTTAAATTTTTTCTTGATTCTACCGATGGTACTCCTGATCGCGGTTCATCTTCTGTGTTCTCATTACTATAATGGCACCTTGCATAACCCTTACAAACGTTTTTATCACACACTAAGTAACTAATAAAACAGTTTGTGTCATTTAAGAAGTGTGTGTTTCACTTTTACCGGAGATGAACCAAAGCTAATGGTTGCACGTTGCTTCATTGCTCCTGTTACAACCGAAGTTCAGAACATACTGGAAAAAAAGAGGTCAACAATTCCTAATGATATATAGAGAGAAATAAATGGTTAATTTTGGTTTTAGTATTTCAGTGTGAAGTTGTCATCGTCCTCATCACATGCAGCGCACAGTTCATGAGCTCCACCCAGTCTTTGCCTGCAATTTCAGAATCTGTTGAAACGATGTGGTATTTTGTTGTGCTCTGCCAACTGGAATGCTGATCTCCGCAGCTCATTCGCTGTAATTCCATAAAATTGCTATTCTATTTCAAAAATGTGATTAAGAATTTCTTCATTGAACACTGGCTTTAAGCTGCTTATAACCTTTTTCCAGCCAACTACACTTCAGTCTTTCCCTAGAACTCTTCGTTTTAACGTATTTCGTGGAATACTGAATTGTTTTGGTGCTGCTGAAAAAGACATGTTATCAATCTTTCCTGCTTCAATTATGTTTAGCATCGCAACAGGGTCCCATGTTTGTTGCTCTTTTTTATGGATGTATTTTCTTGGGATCTTGAAGGTTTTGCAAACGCCCGCAGAAGAACAGTATAGTGGATATTTGTTTTGTGTGTAAAACGATTTCTAATGCTTTAATTTCATTTGTCACACTAAGCATAAAATATGGAATCAGCTACTTCTCGTTGGGTTAAACAGACTGAAAATGAATTGTCGGGGATAGTGGCCATCTGTTAGGAAAAAGTCCACCTTGGCACTTTTCTCGACGTGCTGGCTGGCAAGTTTTCCCGATCTCAAGCCCTGTCTGTAACAGTGCCTCACACGCGAAGCTTTACAGCCGAAGGAAACGAAAGTGATTTATATTTTTAAACCAAAAGGCATTGCATGAACCGTGATATCGCAAAAATCTGTTACTCAGCATAAAAGTGAAACTAGTAGAGTGATATGAGTGAGTTACCTAACATCAAACAATCGAAGAATCAAAATGTTTCCAAAGAAATATGACGGAGAAAGCTTTCTTTGTCTGTGTCACTGGCAACACAAATGGTGTCGATCACAGCTAATTTTGCCGCTTCTCGGTAGGAAGCAGCACATGCTCAAGACATCAAATAAGCAGTGACCACTTTTCCCAACCTCGCTATCCATCTTTACCCCATATTCTAAAATACGTAGTTTCACTGGTTGGCAATGCTTGCAACCTACGCAAAAACTAAGGACGCAGATAAAACCAATAATACTGTGCTCAGTGAGAATAAACTTAACTTGAGTTCGATCTCCAAAAGTTAGGTAAAGCGTAAATAACCCAAATGTACCGTAAGAAAAAGTACAGAAAGGAAAACCAAGTAAATACGCGACATGAACCTCTGCTAACAAAGAGGGAAGAAGCAGTTGTTTGGAGAATATGTAAACAACAAGCAAAAATATCGTAAGTGAAGTGCACACTGACTTCATAAACAAAAATGCTGTTTTCAACCTAAAACAACAAAAAATGTACATCATATGTATCCAATTTGCAGACTACCCACAGAACATACTCTATAAATAAAAGTGTAACGTGTCTGGCGTACAACTCTCTTTCACGAGACACCAGTAAACTTAAGACGTTGTTGTGGTCTTCAATCCAGTCCAGAGCCTGATTTGATGCAGCTCTCCATGCTATTCTATCCTGTGCAAGCTTCTTCATCTCCCAGTGCGTACTGCAACCTACATTCTTCTGAATCTGCTTAGTATATTCATCTCTTGGTCTCCCTCTATGATTTTTACCCTCCACGCTGCCCTCCAATACTAATTTGGTGATCCCTTGATGCCTCAGAACCTGTCTTACGAACCGGTCCCTTCTTCTTGTCAACTTGGGCCACAAACTCCTCTTCTCCCCAATCCTATTCAATACCTCCACATTAGTTATGTGATCTAGTCATCTAATCTTCAGCATTCTTCTGTAGCACCACATTCCGAAAGCTTCTGTTCTCATCTTGTCCAAACTATTTATCATCCATGTTTCACTTCCGTACATGGCTACACTCCATACAAATACTTTCAGAAACGACTGCCTGACGCTTAAATCTATACTCGACGTTGAAAAATTTCTCTTCTTCAGAAGCGCTTTCCTTGCCATTGCCAGTCTACATTTTATATCCTCTCTACCTCGAATATCATCAGATATTTAGCGCCCCACATAGCAAAACTCCTTTACTACTTTAAGTCTCATTTCCTAATGTAATTCCCTCAGCATTAACCGACCTAATTCGACAACATTCCATCATCCTCGTTTTGCTTTTGTTGATGTACTAACCAATAATAACTGATGATAAAGGTTCGATTAATATGAGCAGTCTGTGATGCCGGCGCTGTTACATTTAAAACAGAAGGTCGCGGAAATACCAAATTAGTTAATGCAGGCATTTGTTCACAGATGGCATTAATGGTTTCGTGAATATAAAAATCGGTCACCTCCCCTGTGGGACGGACTGTGTACGAGCTTCATGTTGCGGTTGGGGTAGATCATTATCGGGCAAGTAACTGACCTCACAGAACCGGCGAGCCGGAATTCGTGCAATAGAGAGGATCGTGAAACCGCCGCCAGGATGCGCTGGCGCAGGTAGTGGATGAGCGCCTCGGCGCCGCTGGGGCGGCGGCCGCTCTCCCCAGGGAGTCCTCCGCCGCCGCCTCCACTAAGAGGGGCCCGAGGCCGCCGCAGCGCGCGCTGACGCCACATCCCCCGGGATGCCGCATCTCGCCAACACGGACTCCTCCCAGGCTCCTCACGCCGTCTCGCTTCTGCACACTGATCTCTGTCCCACATTGTCCAAATTCCGTGTAAGGTGTCTCACAGGAAACTTAATTGAAAACATAACGACCCAGTGTACCATGACAAATTGTAGCTATAATTAGAACACGTCGTAGTGTTACATGATTGCGAGCAAAATTGATTTCGACTTTCGTTATAGGTGATCCTCCAGCATTCATTTATTGTGAAGCTTAAGTAATCAGTATGGTGAGGATTCAATGTTAACTAAATCGTCATACTTCCGATGAGATTTGTTCACGCTAATTATCTGGTGGACTTGACAATGCCATTTAACAAACTTCGAAATCACATTTGAATCTTTACCTGGCTGATAAGTTGCGTTTCATAGTAACTGCATGCTCAATCTGAGGACGATCTGCAACAAAAATTGAAACTGCAAGAATTTCAATCGTTTCTATTTTACGAGCTACTCTTCGCAGCAATTAAATTTTTACTCTGAGAATGACATGTAACAAATGTAGAAATCTATTAAGACATAATCTTTGGACGAATGTCGAGTTTCGCTTCACAGTAATTATATATTGAAAGTGAGGATGGGCTGTAACAATGATCTAAATTGGTTAAAACGTACGTTCGCCCTGCTGAGGAATTACGTGCCACAGTATAATAGATGCTGCATCACAGGATTGCATCTAAAAAGATGTAAATCGATTACAACTGAACCTTCACCCCACTGACAAAATTCTCTTTGCAGTAGATCCAAGTCGGTTCAATCCTAATGTCTGAGCCAGTGACGAGTTGAGCTACACTGTAATCACATGCTGAATCTGAGCATGACATCCAACAAAGATCGAAACTGAATGTTCGCCTGATCAAACCGTTTAAAACTGAATGTTACACTAAATGACGAACTATGCTTCGCTGTAAGTAGATATCTAATTGCGAGTGACTTGTAACAATGACTTAAGTCGGTTAAATTGGTTTTTCTCTCTGCTGTTTGTTAATTCCTTAAGAATTAACTTATCAAGCGTCCTTTCCTTTAGTCTGCTCCGTGAAGATACACCTCCCCCCCCCATTTCATATTAGTTACTAGTTCAAGGAAACCGACCGAGGTGAAGCAGTTGGTAGCTCGCAGCAGTTGCATTCGGGAGGACAAGGTTTCTAACGCGAGCCCAGCCATCCAAATTTAGATTATCCGTGGTTCTTCTAAAGCCGGCCGGTGTGACCGAGCGGTTCTAGGCACATCAGTCTGGAACCACGTGACCGCTACAGTCGCGTGTTCGAATCCTGTCTCGGGCATGGACGCTTGTGATGTCCTTAGGTTGGTTAGGTGTAAGTAGTTCTAAGTTCTAGGGGAGTGATGACTTCAGATGTTAAGTCCCATGGTGCTCAGAGCCACTTGGTCCTTCTAAATCACTCCAGGAAAATTGCAGGAAGGTTCTTTCGAAAAGCCACGGCCGGTTTCCTTCCTTATCCGTGTCACAATCTGAACTTGTGCTCGGTCTCTAATGATGGGACGTTAAACCCAATCTACCTTCCTTCCTTAAATCAAGAAATGTGTTGTGGCACAACATTTCAGAACCTTGTGTCTAATTTTTACTGTAAAAAATTACTGTCCTCTCTTAACTTACCAACACACTGTGAAATTTGCCATGAAGTGCATGAAGCAAAATGTTGAACTTTTGCAGAAACTAGGTGTTAGTTACAATTGTTGTGCTTGAAAGTGAATCAGTTATGGAGAAAGGAGTGAGGGAGATTTGCAGTACCCCTCATATTATCCTATGTGTATAATGAGCAATAATAAGAGAAAACAAGGAGAAATTAGGAAATCGATTAAAGTTCAGAGACAAGAAATAGAAAATTTAAGGCTCTCTCATGGCACTATCATTCTGTCAGAGGTGGTATAGGACATGGAAGCAACTCAACACAGTGGACAACTCCACAAATAGATATAACTGAACTTCAGAAAATTAAAAAAGAAGGTGATGCAATGATACAGATTTAAGGCAGCCGATGCTGAGAGAATTAGATTAGTAACCCGGACAAGGAAGTAGCAGTTGAGTTTCGTTGTTTGGACAGAATAATTGCTGATGGTACCCAATTAGAAAGAATATAAAATGCAAAGCGGCAAGAGCAAGAAAAGTATTTCTGGAAAAGAAGAAGTTGATAACATCTACTGGATCAAATGCAACCAAACTTAACGTTTAAAAAATAGTGTCATGGGAAAAGACTACCTACCTACCATTGAGATTACATGTGCCATAAGATTTGGATGCAGAATGGGGAAGAGGTTCTAACAACCCTACCACAACAGAGGTCAAAAATTAATTATGGTTGTAGTGTTGCTCACGCTGCTAAATATTGCATTTTCGGGCAACAACAAAGTTATATTATGTGGCAGGTGTCATTAGAGCGCAGTTAATAAAGTCATTTCTTGAAATAATTTGTATAGTAGGCACTCATCTTTTCGTGTTTCCCACGCTGGTCTCGTTGTGAACTCATGGCTCAATCGTCGAAAATCTAGGTAGTGATGATTGCAAGCTCGGATGCAAAGAGGCCTAGGTGTTATTCTGCGTTATTCAAAAGTTTTATAGATGTGTTTCATAAACCATTCTTGAAGATGAAACTTTTGCAAGTTAGGACAATAATGATGTAAAAATGTAATTACACTCCGAGTTTAAGTTACACTTCTCTTTTTTTTATTACTTTTGTTGCAATATGAAGTAACTCGTTCCAAAACATCTCTTCACAATATAAAACATACTTGAAAATATCTTCCTCATTGGTGAAGTTCACATTTCATAAACTGTCTACAATTTGCGTCTTTTTAACATGACGACCATTGCTTGACTCTCTAATAACCGCTTACGCGCCGAGAAATCAGAGTTACAAGTACGTCAATGATCATAGTGACAAAAGAAAAAATACACATAAGAATAACATCATTGCAATATATACATATCGATGTATCGAAATACCTCTACATTAATAAAATCAGATCTGAATGTTGTCACAGAAATAAGTTAACTATTTTACCGAAACATACTAGAAGATTGCTGGTATCGAGAGGCTGAGGTGAGGTGCCGTAATGTTCAAGCAATTCAAGTACCATTACAACGTGATGTATATACAGAGAGGCAGCAGGAGGAGATGAAATGTGGAAAATGGAGTAGGAGATGGACAGAAAGATGGGCAAGAACGAGATGGAAATAAAGAAGGACAGAAGCTGACGATAATAGGAAGTGTAGAGAGACAGGGATGAAGACAAGATGTATGTAGAGGGAGGAGGGACTTGAAGGTGGACTGAGAGAGGTTGGAGGAATGATTGATAGTGAGAGGAGAGGAAGAAGAAAGAAAGAGAGATGGACACAGGCAAGGGAAAGAAGTTAATTGGTTCAGAGAGGTGGGAAAAAGAGGAGTTTGAGGAGAGGGGGAAATGCACAGAGAGAGAGAGACAGAGAGAGAGAGAGAGAGAGAGAGAGAGAGAGAGAGAGAGAGGGGGGGGGGGGTGGAGAGAGAGAGACAGAGAGAAAGGAGCTGAAGAGATAACTGGAGATGGAGGAGATTTAATGAAACTAAGGGAGATTTATTATGCATGTGGAATAGTTACATGGATTGTGGGCTGGTTCAACAATGTACAAGTGGGGGGAGGAGGGGGGGATGTTTGTGTGATATAAAAGAGAGAGGTTGTGAGTAGGCTGGTAGAAATGTAGGTAGGTGGAAGAGGGGCAGGCTTGATGAGGCAGTGGATGTGCATTAGTCTGGAAGGAGGAAAGTGGAAGGGATCAGGGCAGGTGATGGAAGGACTGGGCTAGATGGTGGAAGAGTTTTAGATTTTGATGATGTAACTGGGAGAGTTACAGTGTGTGAGGAGGTAACTGGGAGAGTTACAGGGTGAGATGGGGTAGTTGGTAGAAACACAGTGTGAGTGAAAGGCAGAAGTGTTATTTAGTGGTGAAGCAGGTGGAACAGGGGACAGAGAAAGCGAAGTGTGCGGGTAGATTTCAGGAAAGATTTAAATATTCCTTGAATATTTTGATGAAACGGTTTGAGTAGGATCAGTATATACATAACACATTTGTCAAAGTGTATTGAAACCAAAGATAAGGCCACGTGACTGAGTAACACAGAAGCTTTCACCAGCCTCCTTGCAGTCATATGGCCGAAAACAGCTGACGTTTAGACCTTTATGTGTGCAATATATGTGACATATATGTACATGCCTCCCCATGAACCATGGACCTTGCCGTTTGTGGGGAGGCTTGCGTGCCTCAATGATACAGATAGCTCTACCATAGATGCAACCACATCAGTGGGGTATTTGTTGAGAGGCAAGACAAACGTGTGGTTCCTGAAGAGGGGCTGCAGCCTTCTCAGTAGTTGCAGGTGCAACAGTCAGAATGATTGACTGATCTGGCCCTGTAAAACTAACCAAAACGGCCTTGCTGTTTTGGTATTGCGAATTGCTGAAAGCAAGGCGAAACAACAGCAGTAATTTTTCCCGAGGGCACGCAGCTTTACTGTGTGATTAAATGATGATGGTGTCCTCTTGAGTAAAATATTCCGGAGGTAAAATAGTCTCCCATTCGGATCTCCGGGCAGGGCCTACGTAGAGGACATCGTTATCAGGAGAAAGAAAACTGGGCATTCTACGGATCGGAGCGTGGAATGTCAGATCCCTTAATCGGGCAGGTAGGTTAGAAAATTGAACAAGGGAAATGGATAGGTTAAAGTTAGATATAATGAGAATTAGTGAAGTTCGGTGGCAGGAGGAACAAGACTTTAGGTCAGGTGAATACAGGGTTATAAATTAAATAGGGGTAATGCATGAGTAGGTTTAATAAGGAATAAAACAGTAGGAAGCGGGTAAGCTACTGCAAAAAGTGTAGTGAACGCATTACTGTGGCCAAGATAGACACAAAGGCCACGCCTACTACAGTAGTACAAGTTTATATGCCAACTAGCTCTGCAGATGATGAAGAAATTGATAAAATGTATGATAAGATAAAAGAAATTATTCAGGTAGTGAAGGGAGATGAAAATTTAATAGTCATGTGTGACTGGAATTCGACAGTAGGAAAAGGAAGAGAAGGAATTATAGTAGGTGAATATGGATTGGGGTTAAGAAATGAAAGAGGAAGCCGCCTGGTAGAATTTTGCACAGAACATAACTTAATCATAGCTAATACTTGGTTCAAGAATCATGAAAGAAAGTCGTATGTGTGGAAGAACCCTGGAGATACTAAAAGGTTTCAGATGGAGTATATAATGGTAAGACAGAGATTTAGGAAACAGATTTTAAATTGTAAGACATTTCCAGGGGCAGATGTGGACTCTGAACACAATCTATTGGTCACGAACTGTAGATTAAAACAGAAGGAACTGCAAAAAGTTGGGAATTTAAGGAGATGCGACCTGGATAGACTGAAAGAACCAGAGGTTGTACAGAGTTTCAGGGAGAGCATAAGGGAACAATTGACAGGAATGGGGGAAATAAATACAGTAGAAGAAGAATGGGTAGCTTTGCGGAATGAAATAGTGAAGGCAGCAGAGGATCATGTTGGTAAAAAGACGAGGGCTAGTAGAAATCCTTGGGTACCAGAAGGGATACTGAATTTAATTGATGAAAGGAGAAAATACAAAAATGCAGTAAGTGATGCAGGGAAAAAGAAATACAAGCGTCTCAAAAATGATAACGACAGGAAGTGCAAAATGGCTAAGCAGGAATGGCTAGAGGACAAATGTAAGGATGTGGAGGCGTATCTCATGATGGGTACGGTAGATACTGCCTACACGAAAATTAGAGACCTTTGGAGAAAATAGAACCACTTGCATGAATATCAAGAGCTCAGATGGAAACCCAGTTCTAAGCAAAGTAGGGAAAGCAGAAAGGTGGTAGTAGTATATAGAGGGTCTATACAGGGGCGATGTTCTTGAGTACAATATTATGGAAATGGAAG
Source organism: Schistocerca serialis cubense (assembly GCF_023864345.2). NCBI lineage: Eukaryota > Metazoa > Arthropoda > Insecta > Orthoptera > Acrididae > Schistocerca > Schistocerca serialis. The sequence continues at coordinate 313,769,874 of NC_064641.1, forward strand.
AGGCGGTAGATGAAGATGAAATGAGAGATATGATACTGCATGAAGGGTTTGACAGAGCACTGAAAGACCTAAGTCGAAACAAGGCCCCGAGAGGAGACAACATTGCATTAGAACTACTGACAGCCTTGGGAGAGCCAGTCCTGACAAAAGTCTAGCAACTGGTGAGACAGGTGGAATACCCTCAGGCCTCAAGAAGAATGTGATAATTCCAATCCCAAAGAAAACAGGTGTTGACACATGTGAAAATTACAGAACTATCAGTTTAATAAGTCACAGCTGCAAAATACTAACGCGAATTCTATACAGACGAATGGATAAACTGGTAGAAGCCGACCTCGGGGAAGATAACTTTGGATTCTGCAGAAATGTTGGAACACGTGAGGCAACACTGACCCTACGACTTATCTTAGAAGAAAGATTGAGGAAGGGCAAACCTACGTTTCTAGCATTTGTAGACTTAGAGAAAGCTTTTGATAATGTTGTCTGGAATACTCTTTTCAAATTCTAAAGGTGGCAGGGGTAAAATACAGGGAGAGAAAGGCTATTTACAATTTGTACAGAAAGCAGATGGCAGTTATAAGATTTGAGGGGCATGAAAGGGAAGCAGTGGTTGGGAAGGGAGTGAGGCAGGTTTGTAGCCTCTCCCCGATGTTATTCAATCTGTATATGGAGCAAGCAGTAAAGGAAACGAAAGAATAATTCGGAATAGGTATTAAAATCCATGGAGAAGAAATAAAAACTTCGAGGTTCGCCGATGACATTGCAATTCTGTCGTAGACAGCAAAGACTTGGAAGAACAGTTGAACTGAATGGACAGTGTCTTGAAACGCAGGTATAAGATGAACATCAAAAAAAGCAAAACGAGGATAATTGAATGTAGTCGAATTAAATCGGGTGATGCTGTGGGTATTAGAGTAGGAAAAGAGACACTTACAGTTGTAAAGGAGTTTTGCTACTTGGGGAGCAAAATAACTGATGATAGTCGAAGTAGAGAGGTTATAAAAGGTAGGCTGGGAATGGCAAGGTCAGCGTTTCAGAAGAAGAGAAATTTGTTAACATCAAGTATAGATTTAAGTGTCAGGAAGTCATTTCTGAAAGTATTTGTATGGAATGTAGCCATGTAAGGAAGTGAAACATGGACGACAAATAGTCTAGACAAGAAGAGAATAGAAGCTTTCCAAATGTGGTGCTACAGAAGAATGCTGAAGATTGGATGGGTAGATCACATAACTAAAGGAGTGGTATTGAATAGAATTGGGGAAGAGTTTGTGGCACAACTTGACAAGAAGAAGGGATCTGTTGGTAGGACATGTTCTGAGGCATCAAGGGATCACCAATTTAGTACTGGAGGGCAGCGTTGAGGGTAATAATCGTAGAGGGAGACCATGAGATGAATACACTAAGCAGAATCAGAAGGATGTAGGCTACAGTAGGTACAGGGAGACGAAGAGGCTTCCACAGGATAGAATAGCATGGACAGCTGCATCAAACCGGACTCGGGACTGAAGACCACAACAACAACAAACATATGTACATGGGGGTTGCCATGGGTAAATAGGTATCAACATACTTCGCTGACATCAAATTGTACGACAGTTTCTTTCCATGAATAATAGAAAAGAGTGCTGTTAGAGGAATACCATACAATTTCCCCCGCTTTCCACCACCCTCCACCTACACACACTCACACACACACACACACACACACACACACACCAAATTAACATGGGGTGATTGTTCCCCATGTAGTTGCCTCAAAATATTAAAACGCAGCAAAGCCTACTTATACTTTAACACAGTTTTCTTATATTATCGGTGCTCTATGAACAAAACAATTTACAAATGAACAATTTGAGCCGGCCGGTATGGCTGAGTGGTTCTAGGCGCTGCAGTCTGGAACCGCGGGACCGCTACGGTCGCAGGTTTGAATGCTGCCTCGGGCATGGATGTGTGTGATGTCCTTAGGTTACTTAGGTTTAAGTAGTTCTAAGTTCTATATGACTGATGACCTCTGATATTAAGTCCCATAGTGCTCTGAGCCATTAGAACCATTTTTGAACAATTTGAACTATCCAGAAACATACACTAACAAATTATTCCAGACGTCACTGTAGTAAATACTCCCTCGTACTGTGTTTCCCCAAGCAACAGCCATGCCTACTTCTTTACAAAAAAAATTATCTTAGTTGTCGTGTACCCTTGTTTGAGTAGCTATGTTTATCACAGTAAGTAAGAAAATAAACCCTTATCTACAGTCTCCAAAGGAAACAAATTAATACTTTGGAATAGAAGTTCATACGAGATAATTGTATACACAACAACGTTCCTTGCAAAATCTGTGCGCGACCCCTTACTCCCTCCAAGCACAGATCATACTAACATACTCAATCGCACCTTTCAGACGTAGTGAAACGCGTGGTCATGGGACATATTACCTCTCCGCTAATGATTCGGTTATATTCCGTAGTTCCCGGGTCTTCTTAGACACAGGTCACTTTTGCCTATATGCATTGACATGTGGAAACTATGTAAGTTCGAATTTTCCATGATATAACTCAAAGAATTTCTTGGTCTCCACATTGATATCATTTGATTTTCCTTCATGTGGAATAACATCATTTCTACAACTTTATATTCAATAGGACTTTATCGACTATCATGCACCTTTAGATTCTTTCTGCCACTTTCTCCTTCATGCAGAGCATTACTACATCCTCTCTTTTTGTTGTTAACTTTGATATAACTGGAGAAACTTAATAATTTTGACCAACTTCAATGCGAACTTTCCTCCAGTCATCTACCCTTAAGGAGATAAATTAATGGAAAAATTTTTAACACTGTTCAGCAATTGTCCGGATAAGTGCATGTAGTCCACGAAAGTTGCGTGTCTTGAACAGGTGTCAGTTTCACCATAGGCTACTAATCTTCACAAGTACCTATGTGTAGGATTCCTGGCTGTGTGGTAAACGGATATTTTATTGTGTTTATTGAGTTTATTGTGACTTTTTTCAGTTTTATTGTGAGAATATTGTTGGTTACCCTCCAACTAGGTACATTTTTATAAATTTCAAAAAAATCGTTTACAGCTAAAATTAAGTACTTTATTCCACACCTAGCAGAAGGAAAGTGTACAGAACTATCCAAAACAAACAACTCTCCTACACTGCAATGATTAATACTCTGCATTTCTTCTTGACACGATACCATGGCGTGTTTAACGCTTTGACACTTACCACACGCAGCCAGCCGCCTGCAGGCTCTTCATGGGACATTATATCACATACTCTGAATATCTCTACCATTTTTGTCCTCTGTTGGGACTTTAACTCACAATAAATGTAACTATATTTGCTGGAGTATGGGACTACGACTGTTCAATGTTCAATAAAAACAATACCAATCGCGATTATATATGTTTATTTCTAGGCAACCAGTTTCGATGTTACACTACGTCATCGTCAGGCCAAAACTGGGCAGGATATAACACAGTACTAATTACATATTGACTAAAGGAATCTAGTGTTGCATATTACTTTACGTAATGAGAAGTATACAGTGAATGCAGAGCAATAAATCACATTAAAATACAAAGAGTTTTGCTTCAAAGCTGGAAGTGTTACATGTAAATTTACTTAATTAAAGGAACTTAGTCTTAATAAAACTCCACAATATACTGTAATGTACACTATCAGATCTAATTAATTATTCACACATACTGTAAAATCTTCAGTATCATAATAGACGTATTAATGAAACAGAAGTAACGTAACCACCAGTCCAGCATATCTACTATCTTCAAAACGTATGACAGTACGTGGCAGACGCTTGGTTGTCAAAAGGTAAAAGACGGCTAAGAGGAACCGACAAATCATATGTAAAACAGTACAATGATCATATGTCAGGTGAAGTAAAGAAAAGGGGGGGGGGGGTTAGCTACAAGGACTGGGTCTATTTACAGTAAGTATATACAAAGGATGAACCAATAAAAGGCATCGAAATTACTGAACCACTACAGTTGTACTCAAAGTTTGTAGATAATATTCTACATGGAGGAAACACAGGAATACTCTACGATAACGACAGTAAGAGGTAAAAATCTAAATGCGCAAGTTAAAAAGTATCTTTTCGTCTTTGCAAGGGATAGGCCTTAGATACCACAACCTAAATTTGGTATTATGTACGTTAAACATCAAACTTTTTGTTACTTTTTGAACCACCCTTTCCAACAAATTCGTACCACAATACTACTGGGGAGTATCTATGGAATGCAGAAATCAACATTAGTCCCATTAGACGAAGTCGCGCAAATACCATTATTAGACTAAATCACTATGGATATTAAGTATCCAATAGTGCTCAGCCAAACCAGGACGCTGACCGTACCAAATAGATCACAGGGGAACGCAAGACAAGAGGTCATCTGAAGCTCATCCACAAAATGTAAGTCAAATGCCAATGCACATTAGGTCCTATATAACGGCAATTGATATTGTTCTAATTGAAAATTTAACGCACAATGGATATAACATGTCAGAGCGTCTACGTGATCAAAGGGAAAGCAGAGCTTCCAGCGATTTATGTGCTTATTTTATCTCCTAAACAGAATAATATTTATGAATTTTATTCAATCTGCACAACTTCTCGTACTTCTAGAATTTTATCCTCAGGAGATTCCGTATATGATGCTCCTTCTGCAGCCTGCTGTAATGGATTTCCTTTACCCTATCCACTCCATTTTATATACTACATGTTGCACCTTGTCAATAACTTCCTTCCCACCATCGTCTCATTCCTCAATCTTCCGTCTATACAAAGCATCACCCACAGTATTCTCGCTGCCTTCAATAAAGCGAAAACTATACTGTTTCACCTTCGCATCATGTACAGCAGCCTTATTATTGTTACTGTTTAAAATCAGTAGTAGGTTGCACAATGCTTCGCCAGTATAGGGCGTTATCAGGATATGTTATAAAAGGAAAAGTTTTCTGCGAAAAAGCATCAGTCGAAAAGGGTACCGAATAAGTGGCTCATGGTGTGGGTTCCTGTTGTCATGTCCTAATTCATGAACCACGGGAAACGTATGAGTGGCCCAGTAAGTGGTCCTGACAGTCGGGATACTAGTTACTTTGGAATAAGGCTGGGCATCTCGGACATATTCTGAGTCGTGGTCAGCTTTGTGCTCAGACGGCAAAGACTACCAAATCCACCGGTTAGTCCCTTAACCGTTAGGGGTAAAACTCAATGGGACCTGGGCAAGTAAGGCTAGCAACCTGCTTCCCTGGTACTTTAACTATGATGCTGGCAACAGTCAGAGCTAAATGCCTCGGACCTTTAGAGATGACGGAGTCCCACGTCTAATTGACAAACCAGGGACTCCTAAGATACGACTCGACAAACGAATGGTAACGAGATGGGGAGCTATTAATATCAATGGGGGCTACTCTGGGAAGAAGGTAGAGCTGGCAGAGGCTGCAAGTAAGATGGGGTAGCACGTTTTAGCTGTTAGTGACATTCGGGTAAGGGGTGAGAGAGAAGAGGGAGAATACAAGGTCTACCTGTCAGGAGTCAACGCAGGAATAGCACAATGGGGCGTAGGGCTTTACATCAGGAAATAAATGGAACCCAGCGTAGTTGCAATAAGGTATGTAAACGAAAGACTAATGTGGATAGATTTGACAGTGTCTAGCACGAAAATTAGGATTGTGTCAGTATATTCGCATTGTGAAGAGACAGATCAATATAAGATGGATAGTTTTTATGACGCACTAAGTGATGTAGTTGTTAGAGCAAAGGACAAGGACAGTGTTCCGCTCATGGGTGATTTTAATGCCAGGATTTGAAATCGACCTGGGCAAGTAAGGCTAGCAACCTGCTTCCCTGGTACTTTAACTATGATGCTGGCAACAGTCACAGCTAAATGCCTCGGACCTTTAGAGATGACGGAGTCCCACGTCTAATTGACAAACCAGGGACTCCTAAGATACGACTCGGCAAACGAATGGTAACGAGATGGGGAGCTATTAATATCAATGGGGGCTACTCTGGGAAGAAGGTAGAGCTGGCAGAGGCTGCAAGTAAGATGGGGTTGCACGTTTTAGCTGTTAGTGACATTCGGGTAAGGGGTGAGAGAGAAGAGGGAGAATACAAGGTCTACCTGTCAGGAGTCAACGCAGGAATAGCACAATGGGGCGTAGGGCTTTACATCAGGAAATAAATGGAACCCAGATTTGGAGAGGATATGGAGGCCAACAGGAACAGGAGACCACTCTTGGATTTCTGTGCCAGTATGGGCTTAGTAATCACAAACTCCTTTTTTAAAGGTAAGAACATTCACCGGTATACTTGGGAAGGCAGCGGAACCAGATCTGTCATTGACTGTATAATAACAGATCAGGAATTCAGGAAGGATGTGAGGGACACGCGTGTATTCAGGGCATTCTTTGATGACACATCACTATTTAATCTGAAGTGAAACTGGTATTGTGAGGCCGAAAGTGCAGGAGTTTACGTCCATACGTAGGAGGATAAGAGTGGAGAAACTTCAGGATAAGGAAATCAGGCACAAGTACATAACAGTGACCTCAGATAGGTACTAGGTAGTTGAATGTAGTCACTTACAGTAATTGGAAAAGGAATGGACAAAGTACAAGGACACAGTACTAGAAGTGGCTAAAGAATGTCTTGGAACAGTAGTGCGTAAAGGTAGGATGAAGCAAACAGCTTGGTGGAATGACACAGTCAAGGCATCCTGTAAAAGAAAAAGAAGGCGTATCAAATATGGCTACATACTAGAACTCAGGTAGATAGAGAAAGTTATGTTGAAGAAAGAAACAAAGCCAAACAGATAATTGCAGCATCCAAGAAGGAATCTTGGGAAGACTTTGGAAATAGGTTAGAAACTTTGGGTTAGGCTGCTGGAAAATAATTCTGGAGTGTAATTAGCAGTCTTCGAGAGGGCTGTAAGAAGGAAATGACAAGTATTTAGGACAGGTCAGGAAAACTGATGGTGAATACTGTTGATGCCTTGGGCAGGTGGAGGGAATATTTTGAAGAGTTGCTCAATGTAGGTGATAATACGACCAGTAATATTTCAGATTTCGATGTACAATGGGATAGGAATAATGATGGAAATAGGATACATTTGAGGAAGTAGAGAAAATGGTCAATAGATTGCAGTGCAATAAAGCGGCTGGTGTGGATGAAATTAAGTCGGAACTCATCAAATACAGTGGAATGTCAGGTCTTAAATGGCTACACAGGATAACTGAAATGGCGTGGGAGTCGGGACAGGTTCCATCAGACTGGACGAAAGCAGTAATCACACCAATCTTTAAACATGTAAACAGAAAAGATTGTAACAACAACAGAGGTATCTCTTTAATCAGCGTTGTTGGTAAAATCTTCTCAGCTATTGTTGAAGGGAAAGTGCGAGTATTAGTTGAGGACAAATTGGATGAAAATCAGTGTAGGTTTAGGCCTCTTAGAGGTTGTCACAACCAGATCTTTAGCTTACGGCAAATAATGTAGAAGTGTTACGAGTGGAACAGGAGTTGTATCTATGCTTTATACGAGTAGATCTAGAAAAGGCATGTGACTGGGTTCCTAGGAAGAAGTTATTGTCTGTTCTACGAGATTATGGAATAGGAGGCAAACTTTTGCAGTAATTAAAGATAGTCAGGCTGCATTTAGAGTCGACGGTAAATTGAGTTCATGGTTCAGAGTAGTTTCAGGGGTAATACAATGCTGCAACCTGTTTCACTGTTGCTCATGTTATTTATGGACCATATGTTGAAAACAATAGACTGGCTGCGTGAGATTAAGAAATGTAAACACAAAATAAGCAGTCTCGCATATGGGGATGACTTAGTTGTGATGGCAGATTCGATTGAAAGATTGAAAAGTAATATTTCAGAGCTAGATCAGAAATGCACGGGCTATGGTATGAATATTAGCATCTCCAAAACGGAAGTACTGTCAGTGGGAAAGAGATATAAACGGATTGAGTGCCAAATAGGAGGAACAAAATTAGAACAGGTGGACGGTTTCAAGTACTTAGGATGCATATTCTAACAGGATGGCAACATAGTGAAAGAACTGGAAGCGAGGTGTAGCAAAGCTAATGCAGTAAGCGCTCAGCTACGATCTACTCTGTTCTACAAGAAGGAAGTCAGTACCAAGACTAAGTTATCTGTGCACCGTTCAATCTTTCGACCAACTTTGTTGTATGGGAGCGAAAGCTGGGTGGATTCAGGTTACCTTATCAATTAGGTAGAGGTTACGGATATGAAAGTAGCTAGGATGATTGCAGATACTAGTAGATGGGACCAATGGCAGGAGGGTGTCCACAATGAGGAAATCAAAGAAAAACTGGGAATGAACTCTATAGATGTAGCAGTCAGGGCGAACAGGCTTAGATGTTGGGGTCATGTTACACGCATGAGAGAAGCAAGGTTACCCAAGAGACTCATGGGTTCAGAAGTAGAGGGTTGGAGTAGACCAAGGAGAAGGTAGCAGGATTCGGTTAAGAATGATTTGGAAGTAATAGGCTTAACATCTGGAGAGGCATCAATATTAGCACTGAACAGGGGCTCATGGAGGAATTTTATAAGGGGGACTATGCTCCAAACTGAACGCTGAAAGACATAATCAGTCTTAAATGATGATGATGATGATGATGACCGAATAAGTCGTATGAATAGCCACCACTTGGAGCTGGTGACAGGCACAGCAGCGCAGAGGAAGACCTCGCGCGATACTGTAAACGTAGCCGGAGTCTCGTCCGTGTTCACGTACTGCATACATTTGAAAGACAGGTACTTAAGCAAAATATTGGATTAGTAGTAATTACAGGCGCCAGGCGGCGCTGCTGCCGTATGTACCGTGTGATGGCGGTGTAAAATTGAAACACTAATGAACAAATTGAGATAAAAGAAATAAAAGCATAGTAAGGCGTATGGGAATGTACAAAATTCAGGGTGTGCTAGATGGAAAACAATGTACAGAGATATAGAAAGGCCTTAGGCTCAAATTCAAATGATGTAATAAAGTAAAATTTGCAGGGCTACTGAATGGAAATTAGACAACAAATTAAGGCTAAAAGATAACAATGAATAATACTGAAAAGAGAAAGTACAATAGCACACACATGACAAGCGACCCAGGCCCTGATAAAAAAAAACAGCTAAAAAGTTATATATTTTTTAACAATGGAAAATAAATGTTCATAGAAAATCTGATTTTTTCCGGATAACTTATCGTTGAGTAACATATGCATCTTGGCCAGTTAATGTAATAATTTCTGTCTCATCAAGGAAATTGAACATCTTTCCTGTGGGATCTTAGTGAAAGGCCTTCAAGTTTCCGACTGTAGGTCGCAGGTTGCCATTGAATTTAAGGTGCTCAGTGAAGGCGGGAGCATACTTAACCTGTCTCTTCTTAGTGAATACATGCTCCTGCAACCTGTTTTTATAGGTCTTCCCGTCTGGCCGATATAAACTGCTTGACATTCACAGCACTTCAGCATAGATACGCTCGAGGCGACGTATTTATCATACTGAGGACGTCCAGTGTGAATCTGCGTACATTCTGACCACAAAATGATTTAGCTTTGGCACAGGGCACCTTACCTAAGATGTACGCTTACCAAGTCTTTAATTTTGAGATGTAAGACTTAGAGTGAAGTAATTCACTCTCATCAACCCTCACACCCCCGCCCCCATAACTTTTCCCTCTCCTTGTTTACACCGAGGTGGCGCTGTAGTTAGGACACTAGACTCGCATTTGGGAGGACGATGGTTCACAAAAACCCACGTCTGGCCATCCAAAATTACATTTTCCGTGATTTCCCTAAATCGCTTAAGGCAAATGACAGGATGGCTCCTTTTGAGGGGCAATGCCTATTTCTTTCTCCGTCTTCCCCTACTCCGATGGGACAAATGCCTGGTCACCCACGTCTGGCCATCCCAAATTACATTTTACATGATTTCCCTAAATCGCTTAAGGAAAATGACAGGATGGCTCCTTTGGAGGGGCAATGCCTATTTCTTTCCCCGTCCTTCCCTACTTCGATGGGACCAATGCCTGGTCCCCTCCCCCAAATCAACCATCGAACCTTGAGCACAAAGTTCTCTATAGAAATTATCTTCTTCCTACCAGGCGTTGTAACTTTCTTTCATTATCCCTTGTAATATCAAACAACGCTTGAAAAGTGCTAAACTAATTAATATCAGTCCTAACACCTCCATTATTTTATTAGTATTACTATTAGTGTTACTGTTATTATTATTATTATTGCCAATTACTATTGTTATTAATAATAAAAGTTATTACGCAGACGTAAAATATCGCAATACCAAGGAAAAGTTGTTCGACATAAACGAAATATAGTGGGCGGGTGTGTTAAAAATTTTCGCCAGTGGCATAAGAGTGGCGCTAGAAGCCCCACTATGAGAACGCATATGAGTTTTATTTAAATACACGTTGTAACGGTCGTGAGCGTTAGTTACATTTCAGACTGGACGTGGTCAATTGATGCTAGTCAAGAATGCATTTAAGGAGACAGAAGCACATTATCAGTATGTCACTGAGTTTGAACGAGGTCGCTGGCTGCGGTGGCCGAGCGGTTCTAGGCGTTTCAGACCGGAACCGCGCGACTGCTACGGTCTCAGGTTCTAATCCTGCCTTGGGCATGGATGTGTGTGATGTTCTTAGGTTAGTTAGGTTTAAGTAGTTCTAAGTTCTAGGGGATTGATGACCTCAGATGTTGAGTCCCATAGTGCTCAGAGCCATATTTTGAACAAGGTCGTGTTAGGGCTACGAGAAGCTTTGTGTGATACCACAGAATGACTTGGCAAGATGTATCCTCTGTACATGATTGCTGGTAGCAGTGGTCACGAGAATTAATGGTACCAAGAAGACCAGGTTCCGGATAGCCACAGGGCACTACCGAGAGTGAAGACCATCGTTTTCGGGGTATGGCTCTAGCACATCGTACTGCATCTGCAGCAGCAATTTGAGCAGCAGTTGGCCCCACACTGACACAGTGGTCATAAATCAGTTACTTCGAGGACATCTCCCAGCCAGACGCCCCGTAGCGGGCTATACATAATCCAGAATCATCGCCATTTGCGACATCAGTGATGTTAAGAGTGACATCTTTGGCAGGCAGAGTGAAGGATTGCTATGTTTTCTGAGGAAAGCTGGTTCTGCCTTGGTGTCTGTGGGGACCTTGTGTTGGTTAAGAATCCAGCAACCAACATGTTCGTGTGCCATACACACCGGACCTACATCTGGAGTTGCGCCATAGCGTGCGATCTCGTATGACAGTAGTACTCTCCTGGTTGTCGCGCGCACCCTGACTGCAAATTTGTACGTCAATCTCCTGATACGACCTGTAGTACTTCCATTCATGAACAGCATTCCAGGGAGTGTTTTCCAACAGGATAACGCTATCCCACGTACCGCTGTTGTAGCCCAATATACTCTACAGTGTCTCGACATGTCACCATGGCCTGCTCGATCACCGTATCTATCTCCAATGGAGCACATATGGGACACAACTCCAGCGTCATTCACAATGGCCATTAACCGTCTATGTATTGCCCGACAAAGTGCAAAGCCATGGAACTCCATCGCAAAAAAGGAGTATGAACGTTCTCATCCTTGCGTTCAATACTCTCGTGGTTATATGGGGCGTTAATGCACCAGAGTTTCACATTTTCAATGGCCTGTCTCGTGCATACATTAGCCTGAATTTTTCAATGTTAATGATTTACATATTGTACCTAGACGAATGACTTCCAAGATGTTCATAACTCTATATTAATAATTTTTTTGGTTTTGCGACTTTTTCCGTCAGTGTATTATTGAAATACCATTTTATTTTATTTTTCATTTTATTTTATTTTATTTTGGTTCGTGGTTTGATGGGGGGGCTGTTTGGGGAGGAGACCAGACAGCGAGGTCATCGGCCTCATCGGATTAGGAAGGGACGGGGAAGGAAGTCGGTCGTACCCTTTCAGAGGAACCATCCCGGCATTTTCCTGTAGCGATTTAGGGAAATCACGGAAAACCTAAATCAGGATGGCCTGGCGCGGGATTGAAGCGTCGTCCTCCTGAATGCGATTCCAGTATGCTAGCCACTACTTCACCTCGCTCGGTTTTGTTCGTGGTCAGATGCAAGAGAGGACCTTAAGACTCAAATGTGGTTGGTATAAATAGGCAATAAATAAAAAACTGTAAACCATAAATTTTTACGTAAAATTACGATCTAAGAGTCGCCACAGCATGCTATCGAATAACTCTGCTGAAACTGACAGCCCAAGGAGAACAACCTTGTAATGGTAAACTCTGCCCTTATACAGGAATGAATTGTACCACCGTACGTTCCACATTTTTCAAGTTGGCCGCGATGTGTAGCCGCGATGTCTCAGACATCTTGTCACGGTTGGCGCGTTTCCTCGCTTCGGAGCTTCGAGTCCTACCTCGGGTATGGGCGTGTGTGTCGTCCTAAGCATAAGTTAGTTTAAATTAGCTTAAGTAGTGTGTGAGGTTAGGGACCGATGACCTCAGCAGTTTGGTCCCATAAGACCTTATAACAGATTTCCAAAAAAAAATTCTCCCGTTTTGTCTGAGTTCCTCCTGTTTCCCGATTGATCTACATCTACAGATACATCTACAGATGCTCAGCAAGCCACCTGACGGTATGTGGCGGAGGGTACTTTGAGTACCTCTATCGATTCTTCCTTCTATTCCAGTCTCGTATTGTTCGCGGAAAGAAAGATTGTCGGTATGCCTCTGTGTGGGCTCTAAACTCTTTGATTTTATTCTCACGGTCTCTTCGCGAGATATACGTAGCAGGGAGCAATATACCAATTGACTCCTCGATGAAGGTATGTTCCCGATACTTCAACAAAAGCCCGTACCGAGCTACTGAGCGTCTGTCCTGCAGAGTCTTCCACTGGAGTTTACCTATTATCTCCGTAACGCTTTCGCGATTACTAAATGATCCTGTAACGAAGCGCGGTGCTCTCCGTTGGATCTTCTCTATCTCTTCTATCAACCCTATCTGGTACGGATCCCACACTGCTGAGCAGTATTCAAGCAGTGGGCGAAAAAACGTACTGTAACCTTCTTCCTTTGTTTTCGGATTGCATTTCCTTAGGATTCTTCCAATGAATCTCAGTCCATCATCTGATTTACCGACGATCAACTTTATATGATCATTCTATTTTAAATCACTCCTAATGGCTACTCCCAGATAATTTATGGAATTAACTGCTTCCAGTTGCTGACCTGCTATATTGTAGCTAAATGATAAAGGATCTTTCTTCCTACGTATTCGGAGCACATTACACTTGTCTACGCAAGCCGAAGTGGCCGTGCGGTTAAAGACGCTGCAGTCTGGAACCGCACGACCGCTACGGTCGCAGGTTCGAATCCTGCCTCGGGCATGGATGTTTGTGATGTCCTTAGGTTAATTATGTTTAACTAGTTCTAAGTTCTAGGGGACTAATAACCTCAGCAGTTGAGTCCCATAGTGCTCAGAGCCATTTGAACCAACACTTGTCTACACTGAGATTCAATTGCCATTCCCTGTACCATGCGTCAATTCGTTGCAGATCCTCCTACATTTCAGTATAATTTTCCATTGTTACAACCTCTCGATGTACTACAGCATCATTCGCGAAAAACCTCAGTGAACTGCCGATATTATCCACAAGGTCCTTTATGCATATTGTGAATAGCAACGGTCCTACGACATTCCCCTGAGGGACACCTGAAATCGCTCTTACTTCGGGAGATTTCTCTCCATTGAGAATGACATGCTGCGTTCTGTTATCTAGAAACTCTTCAATCCAGTCACACAATTGGTCTGATAGTCCATATGCTCTTACTTCGTTCATTAAACGACTATGGGGAACTGTGTCAAACGCCTTGCGATAGTCGAGAAACACAGCATCTACCTGGGAACCCGTTTCTATGGCCGTCTGAGTCTCGTCAACGAATAGCGCGATCTAGGTTTCTCTCGATGTCTTTTTCGAAACCCAGTCTGATTCCTACAGAGTAGATTCCTAGTCTCTAGAAAAATCATTATACTCGAACATAATACGTGTTCCTAAATTCTACATCTGATCGACGTTAGAGATATAGGTCTATAGTTCTGCATATCTGTTAGACGTCCCTTCTTGAAAACGGGGATGACCTGTGCCCTTTTCCAATCCTTTGGAACGCTGCACTCCTCTAGAGACCTACCGTACACCACTGCAAGAGGGGGGCCAAGTTCCTTCGCGTACTCTGTGTAAAGTCGAACTGGTATCCCATCAGGTCCAGCAGCCTTTCCTCTTTTGAGCGATTTTAATTGTTTTTCTATCCCTGTGTCATCTGTTTCGATATCTACCATTTTCTCATCTGTGCGACAATCTAGAGAGGGAACTACAGCGCAGTCTTCCTCTGTGAAACTGCTTTGGAAAAAGACATTTAGTATTTCGGCCTTTAGTCTGTCATCCTCTGTTTCAGTACCTTTTTGGTCACAGAGTGTATGGAAATTTTGTTTTGACCCACCTACCGCTTTGACATAAGATCAAAATTTCTTAGGATTCTTTGCCAAGTCAGTACATAGAACTTTACTTTCGAATTCATTGAACGCCTCTAGCATAGCCCTCCTCACACTACATTTCGCTTCGCGTAATTTTTGTTTGTCTGCAAGGCTTTGGCTATGTTTATGTTTGCTGTGAAGTTCCCCTTGCTTCCGCAGCAGTTTTCTAATTCGATTGTTGTACCACGGTTGCTCTTTTCCATCTCTTACGATCTTGCTTGGCACGTACGCATCTAATGCATATTGTGCGATTGTTTTGTACTTTGTCCACTGATGCTCAACACTGTCTGTACTTGAGACAAAACTTTTGTGTTCAGCCGTCAAGTACTCTGAAATCTGCTTTCTGACACTTTTGCTAAACAGAAAAATCTTCCTACCTATATTGATATTTTTAATTACGGCTGAAGTCATCGATGCAGTAACTGCTTTATGATCGCTGATTCCCTGTGCTGCGTTAACTGTTTCAAATAGTTCGGGTCTGTTTGTCACCAGAAGGTCTAATATGTTATCGCCACGAGTCGGTTCCCTGTTTAACTGCTCAAGGTAGTTTTCAGATAATGCACTTACAAACAATTCACTGGATTCTTTGTCCCTGCCACTCGTTATAAACGTTTGAGTCTCCTAGTCTACCCAGAAGTATAACATGGCCGGGAAATCTACTCTAAATATTTTCGAAATTTTCCTTGAGGTGCTCTGCCACAACAGCTGCTGAGCCAGGGGGCCTATAGAGTCAGCCAATTACCATGTTTGAGCCTGCTTTAACCGTGACCTTCACCCAAATTATTTAACATTTCGGATCTCCGTCAATTTCCTTCGATACTATTGCACTTTTTATCGCTGGAAACACGTCTCCCCCTTCACTGTCCAGCCTGTCTCTGCGGTATACATTCCAATATAAGTTCAGAATATCATTGCTCTTTACATCTGGTTTCAGCCAACTTTCTGTCCCCAGTACTATGTGGGCATTGTGACCGTTTATTAATGAGAGCAGTTCTGGAACATTTCTATAGACGCTCCTTCAGTTTATTATTACCACATGAATATTGTTACTCCCTGTTGCGTTTTGCCTACTACTGCCTTGTCGCGTCTCAGGAGGCGTCTTGTTGGTCCTAGGGAGGGAATTCTCTTACCTAGAAAACCCACATGTGCACTCCACACGTACTCCGCTACCCTTGTGCCGCTTCCTGGGTGTAGTGCAATCCAGCCCTATTCAGGGGGACCCTATATTTCTCCACCCGATAGCGGAGGTCGAGAAATTTGCACCCCAGATCTCCGCAGAATCGTCTGAGCCTCTGGTTTAAGCGTTCCACTCGCCTCCAAACCAGAGGACCGCGTTCGGTTCTGGGAACGACACTACAAATAGTTAGCTCAGATTCCACCCCGCGAGTGAGGCTTTCCACCTTCACCAACTCTGCCAACCGCCTGTATGAACTGAGGATGATCTCTGAACCAAGGCGGCAGAAGGCAGAAGTCATTGGTGCCGACATGAGCAATAATTTGCAGTCAGGTGCCCCCAGTGCTCTCTATCGCCGCCGGCAGGGCCACCTCCACATCTCGGATGAGCCCCCCTCCCCCCCGACAAGCAGACAGAGTGAACACTGGCCTTCTTACTCTTAAGATTCTAACGAGGTCGATATAAATAGCCAATAAATAAAAAACTGTAAACCATAAATTTTCACGTAAAATTAGGATGTAAGAGTCGCCTAGGCATTCTCTCAAAAATTTTGTACTGCTCACATGCATCTTAAACAGGTCTCATTGACTTATCCGTTTCCTTTAAATAACACAGCTTCAACCGGGCTCCACGGCATCTCATTCCAGTATTTTGTTTAAACTGAAACGAACACCCACCCTATTCGCAAGTGTAAAAGGGAATGGTTTTACTTTAATTGGTTCGTATTGGTACAACTTTAAGCTTGTATTCGATATTCACCAAATTAGCAGGTATTTCTGAATAAACATCCTCATACCATCTAAAGAAATCAAACAGTTCTTCCTTTTGAGCCCCCCTTAAATTCTCGACTGAGTCGAGATTTCTCATGATTTGTTCGCTCATACACTGTGCTCTGACCTGTGTCTTCTCCATGTGTGCGATACTCTTTCCGCCTGAGACGATGTGTGTACGGTATCTATCGTTTTCTCCTCGAACATCCTGAACCTCTCCCCTCTATTCATAGCAGTTCTGCATTTAATCCTGATATCTGTGCAAAGAATTGCTTTCCAAACTAGACCACTCAGTACAAAACAACTTACCCCAAATTCTGCTTTATTACTCGTAAAATACCAAAAACGTACCTTGTCCAGCAGGCTTACTTAGTCCACTGGTAGCCATTTTTATTTTATTCTTATAACGAATAATAACTTGACTGTTACTCCTTGTTTTGTTCAAGAAATTATTCTGGTGTTGACAGATTGCTTCCCAAATATAAAATAGTTTCAGATTCCACTCCGTGGACAAAAATGTCAGTGACTCATTTGTCTCTCTCATCAGACATTTCAACTCCAAGTAATAGTTTTCAGGATCAGGACCTTCATTATCTGTTCCTATTACACAAGTCTCATTACAAGCTACATACCCGATCTCCACATCCTCTTTAAGTAAGTCACTGAAAATTACTTGAACATCACGACCACTCCTGAAACTCTCAAACTTTCTAGCCGTTCTACACAAATTTTTCCCGCTATTTGTAAAGTAAAGACTATATCATTACGACACAGCATTTGTAGTCTACCGTAGTGAAATTTAGTACGTCTTTCCACATCCATGTCGTATTGACGTGCTTGTCAGTAACTGACGTCTCACCTACCTCTACGGAAACAGAAGTTCGCAAACCATCATCGATAATATCAGTTTCAGTAGTAATTCT
The DNA here is from genome assembly GCF_023864345.2 of Schistocerca serialis cubense. Classification (NCBI taxonomy): domain Eukaryota; kingdom Metazoa; phylum Arthropoda; class Insecta; order Orthoptera; family Acrididae; genus Schistocerca; species Schistocerca serialis. The sequence continues at coordinate 313,787,337 of NC_064641.1, forward strand.
ACACATTCATCATTTACTTCAAGATGAGTCCTGCACGAGAGTAATTCGTCATTAATGATACTCGTGGCATGAACCGCCTCAAATGAAGCATGAATCTCGTTGACGTTTATACCAGACAGCTGCAACGTACTGACCACTATCTCGCCTCTAGCAGATGTGCCAGCATTCACGCTATCATCAACAACGAACCACTGCTCATCCGCTTTTTGAATTCATCGGTTTCACCTCCAACTCCATCCAGCTTAGCAGAGCAACCCGACAGAAGCTCCAAATTAAAATTTTCACATGATCTGCCTCTTTGAAAATGAAAATCTTTCGAAATATTTGCTTCCCTTTTTGCCACAGATTTCTGTACTAACTGCTCAGATATTTCATCCCTACTGCAATGCTCCGCTCGCCTTGTTCACATTTTTGCCATCTTAGATCGAGTCAATGCATATTTATGGTTTTCCTTTCACCCACTTAAGTCTTCTCCCGCTCGTTTTATTATTCTCAGTCCGTCATGCTTTTTGCAGCTGTTTTCTTCCTCGGAACCTGGACGTGGCGCATCTTAGTTTTCCGAAATTCTTTTGCTGTTTTGAAGTCATTTCTTAACGGAGCCGACAGATTTGTTATGCTGTCCGCTTTAATTTACACTACGTGAATAACGATTATCCTATTGACCACGATTTTGTAGCTTACTCTTCCAAAGACTAACGCGTTTATTATTGTGATCATCTTGGACATTATACCCTGGCCGATTGTTAGAACTACGTTGCCTGATCTGGTGCCAACTTCGCCCTAGTTCTGCCCTATTATTACTACTGATCTGCAATTCGGAGAATAATTTTGGTGTGAATTGTGATCTGGTTTCTCAACGAAATCGTGTATTTCATCGAACGAGTTTGAGCTGATTTTAGTATCTGTGTCTTTGACAAACATGCTGTGTCCTGACATGCACTCGATTTTCCCAATGATGTTCTACTCAAAATCACTAACCTATTCATAGAGATCCTTTCTACCTTGTTAACTTTCATACAAATTTGTTCCATAAGCTCATTGATGGTCTTCATGTCTGTTGTAATAGACATAACGTATTGTCTAATTTGTCCTTGCTCTCTGTTTTCAATTGATCCACATCAGTTCTTATACAAGTTTTCATATAATGGCTCTGACCACTATAGGACTTAACATCTGAGGTCATCAGTCCCCAACAACTTAGAACTACTTAAACCTAACTAACCTAAGGACATCACACACATCCACGCCCGAGGCAGGATTCGAACCTGCGACCGTAGCGGTCGCGCAGTTCCAGACTGAAGCGCCTAGAACCGCTCGGCCACATCGGCCGGAAAGTTTTCACATAAAGCAACTCTTATTAATGTTTCGCAACTCCTTATTCATGTTACTTACCTTAGTATTCATATTTAATTTCAGGTTCCTGAGACTAACAACTAAATTATGACATGCTTTGCAACTGCTTGTAAGAGTAATATCATTTCATCCCCATGACCCCGTTTCCGTGCTAGTTCGGATACTTTTACAGTCACTGTTCTTACGACACGTTGCATGACAACGAATTCTACGTTTCCTGGTATACATGGTTGGGAGTCCGCGTTGATAGATCAACAAATGGAAGAACTTTATAAATGGTGAGATCGTGGGCACGTGATAATCTCTTTTTGGCATTCTCTCATTCTTCCATCTCAAACGATAAAGGGCAAAATTATCAACAGATGTGGTAAAACAAAGAGTAAACGAAGAACGAGGAAAATTTACATGGAAGAGAGTAATAAGAGGGATTGGAATGACGGAAGACACCAAAAACAGTACAAGCAGAAAGGAAGATTCACAGGAAAACGGGAATGTGGAAATCGTTCAATCTGTATCTGTCGTAAACCTGATCAATCGAAGAAGAAGAAAATTATATTTTCTTTTCTGATTTTCCTTAACTAGGTGCATAAACTTAAACTGAATTTCATACACACTTACGGAAACCGGCAAGCTACATTTTGATGTCTGTACGTGATTGCTGTACTTTAAGGGGAAGTTACTATCTTTGGGTCGAAAAAGGCATGTTCTTCGAGAATTTTTTTTCTCTTGATGTGTTATACATAGCAATGTGAAATTTGGTCAAAATATTTATTGATATTTCCTCTACAAACTGAAATTTCTTTGACCGGAAATGTCGAAGAGCAAAGGCGAAAGTGCCGTCGGAACGAAACAAAATTTCGATGTAGATCACCACGCGCGTTATGTCACAGGTTGGCCGGCTCGTCTGAAATCAAAATTGAGTTGACGTTAGCGAATTATATAGGATTCTTTAGGAGTTGTACCTAGCTTCAGTTATTTAGACCATAGGAGACAAAGTGGCGGCTATTTGAAACAATATAAGGTTTTCTTTACCGATTTTTCAAATTCGTCGGCCAAGTAAAAATATTTATAGTTGATGGATCGGAGTAAAAACGGTAAAACTCATAGAAAATTTAATTAGCTTCGTCGGAAATAAAGAATCATGCCAATCGGTTCAATAGATTTGAAGTTACCACACCGCACGATAAAAAAAAGTAATTTCGAGAACAGCTCGTTTATAGTTTTGACTACATATAAATGCAATATTATGCAACTTGCGTTCAATCTGCTAGTCCTTCCTCTTCCTCATAGTGGGCGTTCTGCTCGATCAGGGCCATCCTGCGCTACTCCAGAGACGCTCGTACGGACGGTGACAAGCGGTTTCCGGCGGCTTGAATACGGTGGTCGTCCGAATGCTTGGCGAACTGCGTCGAATAGGGTCCCAGAGTGACGTCCATAGTTGTCATCGTCTTCACAATTGCTGAATACCCTTTGTTGAAACTGCACACTGCCAGGAAAGTGGCAATCTACACAGTCTTCGCACCAGTATGAAGATGCTTGGGGGCTAACTTCCAAACACACGCGTTCAACTTTCGTTTTAATTTTGTGTGTTTTCTCCCAAGTACCGGTACAATAACTCGTCCTCCGAAAGGTCCTCAAAGATCGGATGAATCACTTTCTGAACTTCTTTGGAGAGCGGCTGGTCGTGTTTATATTCGTCCAGATGTGCGGTAGCCTCTCCAATGCCCCACTTGCACCAACTAGATTTCCCAGCCGGACAATTTAGGTGTTGTGGGTGGTCATCCGTCCAACACTTGAGGAAATACGTTGCCGAAATTGCCATCTTTATCTGTTCCACTGAATTGGAAAGCCGTCGGATTGCTAAGCCATAGTACGTCGTAAACTCCTTGATCACTGGATCATTTGATCCTTGGGGAAGCACATACAATAATCTTCCGCGGCCGCAAAGTTGAAATTGCCGAAAAAAACTGGTGCGTGAAAAAGGCCGATTTCAGGCAGGTGTATTTTTTTGTTGAACCACGAATAACAAACATTTCTGTTCCGTATTCGGAAAAACCGTTTGAGGGGTGGATTCAAACACTTTTAAGGACCCAAAAATGCAATTTAAAAAAATCTATTTTTTGAACCATGAGGTAGTAAACCTCCTCTTGAATACGTGACATTCTTTCGGACGGTCGTCACAAAAACAGGACGGGAAGAAACCCTAATATTTGGTGAAATGGGAAAGGGCCTGCAGCGTACTTTGCACAGTGATCTATACTGTTCTATGCAGATGAATATCACCCGACTCGCACCTTTCACATTTTTAAGCTATTTATGTGATACATTTAATGTTCTTAAGTATTAATGTTCTGTACATTTACCGAAATAGTTAGGGAATGTGGTGTCATGTGCTTGAAGATTTTTCACAAGCGCAAATGAGTTTTAGTTTAGGTCATTCGCCTCATACGTAGAATGTATCCGTGCTGTGCTGCGAGGCTATGTGTTTTTCGGCACACAATGTCACCTACTTAAACGGGCTGCATGGCGTTAATAATGACGGGCCGAAACAGATTACGCATTACCGGGGCGGCTGTCATCAGTGGGGAGTAATTGACCCGGAGCAGCAGTAAACAACGCAGGTGCAGCCAGTGCGCTGTTTACTGTTTGGCAGCTGTCGCTGCGTGCGCTGTTCGCAGTTTATCTTCCAGTACTCCGGTACGCCTGTTTCCCAGTAAGAGCCAGAAAGAAGTCAGGGTGGGAGTTTGTTGCTCTAGTGTATGAATGCCTACCGCGGTAGTTGGAGCACAGATTACATTTTTTGTTGTATTGCTCATCAGAATAGTCATAGACATCTTGAAAACCAAAGTACTAATCTTATTGTGGTATCACTCATGATACAAATGATTATTTCAACAGTGCCTGAAAAAAGTGATTTTCAACAAACTTGAAGCCGTAATAAATTCGTGACATTGATTCGCAATAAAAAAATCCATGCCATGTTAGCTGCATTAGGTATGAAGATATTATCTGTTGATGACACACGAAAATTTGTGCCAGACAGTACTCAGTCTCCTATTTCCCTTAACTCCTTAGACTGTCCGAGCATTCTTCAACAACTAAGAGAAACTACCTTATCTCATATTGTCTGCAACTCCATTGTTCGCAACTTTATTGGTATAACTACCAAAGGGATTTGAAGAGACAAACGTATTCAACGTTAGTATTATGAGAGTTATTTAGACCATTACTGCTTGTACTACTTATTTTAAACATTGGGGGAACAGATATAGGCAACGATCTTGCAGCTATACAGCATTTATGAAACTTTTCTCTTTTTCTCGCGTTACTTGCATTTGGTATGTTGATATTACCTACTGACGACACATGAATGTTTGTGCCAGACTGGGACTCGAACCCGTATTTCACACAACTTGAGAACAGTCAGACTTCAACTACCCAAGAACACTTCCCGAACTCACTAAACCTAACATATGTCATAGTGTCTACAGGTCAGTCATGGAAGCATCCTCGTGTAGTCGAAGTCCGTAATGTATGGCAATCCTCCATCCGCCTCCTACTCCCCCACCCCGTGACAGGCGGGATATCCATGTTCGAGTATTGGGCTGGCACAAATTTTTGTGTGTCACAAATAGGAAGTATTTTCACATTGAATGAGTACTTATCTTGAATATACGTAGTATTTACATGGAGCATGTTTGTTTCCATAAAATACTGTGGTGGGAATCAAAATAAAATTGCGAGTGATGCGGCTGTAGGCAGTATGACACACAGAAGTTTGGGTCAGCCGTGGAAGTGTGCTCGGACAGGCAAAGAAATTAAGGCGAAATCCGGATTCGATTCCCCTGTGGCACATATTTTCATATGTCATCAGTGGTGATAAGTTATATATCTAATGCAGGTAATATCAGAGAGATTCCGCAGTTGCAAGTAAGTTTCATGTATATAATTCTCTGGACAATTTAATACGACACTAGGATATAAACAGTAAATAAGGTGGTGGTGGTAAATTCCTGTGGGACCAAACTGCTGAGGTAATCGGTCCCTAGGCCTACACACTACTCAATCTGACTTTAACTTACGCTAAGACGACACACACACATGCCCGAGGGAAGACTCGAACCTCCGACGGGGGAGCCGCGCTACCCCGTGGCAAGGCGTCCCAGCCAGCGTCGCTATCCCACCCGGCGGTAAGTAAGGAATGAGAACATATTTCTCTGTAAGAATTTGGGAAGGCTTACATAACAACTTACAGTGTTGTCGCAAGATATTTATTATTAAAAATTGCCCTGTACAAGTAATTGCAGAATCTCTGAAACCGAAGATGCAGTTCTCGTAACGGAGAAACAAAACTAAAAAAATTCTTACGTGTGACTGCAGTTAGACTAGACTGTCGCACTATTCTGGCAGTGAGATGGTATCGCCATATGAGCTGATTGATAAAGGAAGAAACCATGTATTGGGGCGTAATGCCTAGTGCCGACATGTCAGTTTGAAACGAGAGATCAGAGAAGGCTGTGAAGAAGACGTCACCCAATTGCACGTTGACCAACCTCTCTCTAGGAAGACAACGTAACGTCAGTGCCCGCCATTCCAAGAGGAGATAAGCGCCACGCCCATTAGCCGCGGCCCACTTCTACAGCAGCATCAAGATCAGACACTACAAAACCAGTGACTTAGGAATTGAATATAGTGAAGAGATTTCTTATTTTCATGCCACCCTTGGCTTGCGACACTTCAGTGTTATTGTCAAAAAATTGTTAAAATGGCTCTAGGCACTATGGGACTTAACATCTGAGGTTATCAGTCCCCTAGACTTAGAACTACTTAAACCTAACTAACCTACAGACATGACACACATCCATGCCCGAGGCAGGATTTGAACCTGTGACCGTAGTGGTCGCGCGGTTGCAGACTGCAGCACCTAGAACCGCACGGCCACACTGGCCAGCTATTTCTTTGCGTACTACAGGAATATGCAATAAAAATGTGGGTTCCTATTTTCAAAAAAAACGCAGTTGATATCCGTTTGACCTATGGCAGCGGCATGTAGCGGGCCAACCATAGTGCCATCTGGTTTCCCCCTTCAAGCTAGACGAGTTTGGTTCTTTGTAGTTTTTTCGTTTGATGCTTATTTCGTGAGATATTTGGCCCAGTCACGATCTATTCACCAAACAATAATTAAGTAAAATCTTCCTGCTTTATTAAGTTAAATTAAGGTCTCCATAATTTTCACTTTTCTATCTTAGGTGTATTGTCTAGTTCACTCTATAATACCCACTAGCTTACTTTTCTTTGTTTCAAGCTATGCTCAACAACTGTAAGTGTCGTTTCGTTGAAGATGTGTGGCCTGCATTTGTAATAACAGGTGATGCCTATTAATTACGAGCGTAGGGCATTTGGAGCGAACATCAACTGAGTTCGGAAACCTAGGCGGCTAAGCGTCTAAAGTGTCAATAAATTCTCCATTATTAATCATCATTTATTAATTATCACAATACTGGAAAACAGTACTGCTCTTAAGACGTACCTCCACAGTGTTGTGTATGTAGTATACGAGACAGCTTAACACATCGGACATTTAACATATTTACTTACAAAATGTAGAAATTGAAAGTTCTGGAAATATAACTCCGGGAATGCTATGATATATCCAAGGCTGAACTGGCCTTCACTTTCTAGCGGTTATAAGACCCAATCACTGGCTACTTGTTAACACTAATAGCTTCATATAATATAGATGTATTCTCACTGCACGTTTTCAGAAACGTTCGTGGGGGGGAAGGGGGGTGGATGAAGCTAGATGAGCGACGTCTTAACCCTTTGTGCGTCACATTTAGAAAAAAAATTGGAGATTTTTTTTGCGATGAATATTTACTGTATATGTTGCACATATGCCATATCCATTGCAAAAGTTCTTTTGAAGCTATTGGTTAATAAATAAAATAATGATTCCAAATGGCATCAATAGAAATTACATAATAATTACTGAAAAAAATGCATACATAACTGTATTGTAAACTTACCGTATTTCTTTCCCTTGTCCTTGAGGAACTACGTAAAGTTGGTTCCATAACGAAGTATTTCACTATACACAGAATAAAACTTAACACAACAGTTATTGTTCAGTCGCAAATGCAGTAACACAACTCGCGACACTTCTCTGTTCTGCACTTCTAAGAAACGGCGAGTCACGAAAGCAAACGCCACTGTGATCTGTTGGCCAAACTTGGAACTATGTGAAGCGATGCGAAACGCTATCATTGAAGCATTGGGAAGCTTAAACAAGCCAGGAATACTTAATCATGCCATTTGGAATCGCAGACGCAGAAGGGGATAAAGGGACTTACCACTGGAGCAATCGAATAGAATGACTAATTCGGAAACGATGTCCTCCGATCGAGTTTGTGGCCCCACACTTCGGAGTCGGCGAGCGATGGAGAGAGCGGGGCTCGCCGAGGTTCGCTGGCGGGAGCTATCAACTTACCGTCTGCCGCAGAGGTATGATCTGCTCTCGTGAACTCCATATACGGTCAACGATGACACAGTCGCAGAGTCGACACCGCATCTACCACCCTCCCTCAAAACTACGGATGCGAGAAACCGATTGATTAAAGCCGATACCGGTATTTCAGTTCTGAATAACCAGTGTTTGTATTTGTTTAGTTTCGTTCATAAAGGGTTCTTTCAGTTATTATTACTAATAAGTGGGGAAAATAACGGCATATCAATTTCCAAAAGCAGCATTGTTAAAATATTTGGTTTTTAAATAAAACGGTCTTTGCTTGATGTCTACGATTTTTACTGGAAGTAATAGCAATAAAGTACCGAAAATCGGCTATTTCAGAAACATGCTACTTTGAGCGGTTTTAGCATCAGGTTAAACTGGAGACGAGAACACACGGGGGCCACCGAAAGTATTTGTTTCAGTGATAACCACCATCCCTACCCACAACTCCAAAATTACTCACCATCGTCAAATAATGCGGGTGCTTGCGATGACGTGGGGGGGGATTGTGGAGGTCTGTGCCACTGTGCTACTGATGGAGCTGGCTGTTGAGCAATGGCAGGTAACTCCTAACAACCGACGTTCCGACATTCGCCTTGCGAACCTCCGAGACCATCTGCAAAGAAACCGGATGAAGGACGTCCATCCAATGGCACAGACGGATGCAGCTGTGGCTCTGCTGAGGACGCCGAAGACTGTACAACTGATGCATGCTTTATGTCTGTCACTGACATCACTGTTAACGGCGACGGGTGCTGTGGCTGCGTCAACAGCTGCCTAGGCGGCCAGGAATCGTTCTTCTTACAGTGACAAAATTTACTAGTAACGAAAGTAAAATTGCAAAATACCAGCAAAGTGAAAAACCAGTTATTAGCCTACACAGCATTCCATTAAATGAATTACTTTCCTAGTCACTTACAGAATTAAATTTCACTTATAAGCAATGCTGTACGCTGCTGAAGAGTTACATTAATAACAGACTTAGGCAACATGCTCAGAACCAGCGAGCGTAACTACTGGCATCGGTTGACGAAATAATTTCAAGTCGCTTTAACAAGGAACATCTTAGCCGTAAGATACACAACGCTTTTCAGCCATCAGTACAAGCTCCAAGATTTACGAGCATAATTATGAAGTTATCTAGGACACATGGAAGAAAATATAAGCACACTCTCAGAACAAATGAACGGACAACGTTTAAAGGAACCTGTTCAGATTTCCACAAACGAACAAAATTTAACTACTTGACCTGGACCTTAGCAATTATCGTGCTGATTAAGGTAGCGACTCAAAAAACCATTTAATTGTATCAGAGCATCTTATCCCTGTCTTACATAATTAGGGAATTATTTAACTACTATGAAATTCTCAGTCACCAAACTTGTCTGCACTCAGCCCACTTTAATTACTTCAGTAGTCTCAAGACAAATTTTATCACAGCCTGGGTAAATACACACAACTCGTTCCGGTCTCTCTCCTCTCTTTATTTTCTTTTCTCTTTAAATCCTCACAGTGCCAGACAGCGAGAGCGCGCTGAGGCGGTTAGGTTTTCCCGTGAAAATAACGGTATCCGGAGGAAATTTATCGGAGATAGGCTCAAATGGCTCTGAGCACTATGGGACTTAACATCTATGGTCATCAGTCCCCTAGAACTTAGAACTACTGAAACCTAACCAACCTAAGGACAGCACACAACACCTAGTCATCACGAGGCACAGAAAATCCCTGACCCCGCCGGGAATCGAACCCGGGAACCCAGGCGCGGGAAGCGCTACCGCTATTCATCAGAGCTCATCATTAACCAAAAATGTTACCGGAACAAGCAGACATATCAAGCTGGAACCACAGGATGTCACGACCCAGGTGACAAGCCACTATCGCACTCGCGTATCACAACAGCCACGTCTCCTCCCAATGCTAACATTAGAAGTTCGGCAATATGGACATGCTCCATCAGTTCGCCACTCCACACCGCAGCTATAACACAACAACCAAGAGGAGCACTGCAGAGCTCATGCCGTCTGAACGGACGCCAATTAGCTCTGATTTTCCTCTGCTGGTGGCTATGCAAGTGAGCATTAAAGTGAACATTAATGAGCCCCCACTCCCCTCCGTCATACCCCCTGGTCGCAACCAAAACGTTGACCACTGTCGCATATGAAGCAAAGAGGACATTCGTAGAAAGATAAAATGTTAAGACTCATTCAACAGCCAAGATCGCATAAAATACGTTTTTATTTGAGGCAACCTCGTTCAACAGACTATGCAGTCATCCTCAGGTCTTAAAATCTTTTGTTGTAAGACATGCTCATCTTACGCTGTCCTCACGCACAAGATCTCAAGTAAAGTCAGAATAAAGCGAACATGTTTTACAACAGACTTTAACACCTCAAGATGACAGCGTAGTCTTCTGAGACCGGTTGTGTGAGATTAAAAATATCTTATGCGATCTTGGCTGTTGAATAGTTTTTAACAATTAAACAGATAGCCCTTCAGTTCTCTCAAAATGAGAAAATTTAGACAAAGGTGAATTGCTCTGCCGCATCAGGCCTCAATTTACTCGATAACAACATCAACATGGACATCTTCAGAAAGCCATCCACAAGACAACACTATTCCAGCGTCTTCTTGCCACTCCCCCAACAACATAAGCCAGCCTTCTTTAAGTACATAGCTTCCCAGGTAGCGGAGTTGCCACTTTGTGAAGCAGCCATTACCGCAGAAGTTGGAAAACTAACATATTTTTGCTAAGTATGGTTGTATTATTTGCATTCTAAACACTTTTTACGAAGCAAAATAGTCAACAAAGCCAGATTACATTTTAGTAGCTTGACTGATTAGGAAATTAATTAGGTACGATTGCCCTTGTTGGGGAACTTTCCCTGTGATCTGGCTTTCCTCTACTGGGGGACGGACGTGTAAGTCGTGTTATCTGCAAGAACCATACATGCATAACGAGCAGCCGAACAAGAATAAGTTATTGAATTCTGGTGCTCACCCACTCCAAAACAATGACTGTCGAGCTGCTTACGCTATCGAAATTGGCAGGACTTTTAAAGCCAGGTTCCATGAACATGTGTTGAACAAAAAGGACCGAGTAAAACATAAGTAGGTCTTCCGAGAACATCTTAAGGCTAGGGGAGATCTGGCACCTACGCTAGAGAATTTGACATGGCAGTTACGCAATGTAGATGTATTCCATTTCGTCCACTCAAAATTACTTCCCAAGGTCCATACATACTTTTTATTCCCCTGCATTATTTTAGTGTATACTTTACGCACTTGAAATATTAAATTGTTACTTACCGCACTCATTAAACCCCGTTTTATATCAGCATATTACTTATATTTCTAATAAGAAATTTTATTGATTTCCCACTGTTCGCTTCTTTGGCTTATGACTATATTTCACTGTTAAGATAACTCTATTCTAATTCTCTTTTCATGGCGCCATATTTTGTGACAGCCCAAGTACTGGGGCAGTGTACGTTGTCAAGCATTATGTTAGTGCAGGTTGCATGCATTCAGGAGCAAACTTCATCGATTTATGACTTCCTTAAATTCCCCTTAACGTATTGTTAATGCTAATTCATTTGTGACCTCGTAGTGACTGATTTATGATAACCCCTGGGGATAATCCATCTTTGAGAGAAACACCCCCACCCCTCCCCCCTTCTTGTTCCACAAACATCTGGGAAGTCCTTAACCCCTCTCCCATCCCCATCTCAGAGACAAGAACACTTTTGCTACCAAATCAACTGACTAATTAAATAAATCGATAAATTAATGAAATCCCCAGTGGTAAATCCCACAGCTCCATCCCCACCACCATCTGCGACCTTGTCGAAATAGGGCTCAGTCTGTGTTGGAGAGGAAGAGCTTCATGATAAGAAATTGAAGTCAATGTCAATTACATAGCAGAGGCTATACTGTTTACTTATGAAATTCTGTTTTCATAGGTTAGATCTCCTTATTTGGCAGGAAAAGTTCACATCCAGAAACTACATGTCCTAATTATGTAATTACACAGCTGGAGATCGGAAATGTTGTTTTATTGGAAAATTTTCGTGTTTGTGCTCACCCTGACAGGAAGGGATTGACTGAGCTAGTGCACAATGCTACAACCAGAGGAGATCTTACCCCTCTGTCCCCTCCCCCCCATACCTTATCCCTTCCCCCCCATCCCAAAAAAAATTGGCGGGAAGAAGACTTAGTGCTGCAGAGGCTAAATCTCATGACACAAAATTCTGATCAGTATTGATATCATATTTACGGATACTATTATTCTTGGAAGAGGGGCATGCTAATTTTAGAAAATGTGGCAAGATGTGATGTCATGATGCCATGGGCAGAAGTGACATAAAATGGACAAAATTAGGAAGTTTGACGGAAAATACGTATAAAGTGAAGGAAAATATGTCAAAATGCGGGGAAACTTAGGTGGAGTGAGGGAGTACTTGCATGGTGCAGAGGAATTCTCATACATGTAACAGCAAGAGTAATACAAGTTGACATGGAAACACTGGGAATGAGAGACATTGATAAGACAGCTGAAATAGATTGGTGGACATGAATGAGAGCCAAATGAAGAGTAATAAATTTACATACGTCGAGTCACAAGCTTAGGTGTGGCCCCTGAGACTTCAGCAACCTCTTATAGATTTTTATAAAGTATCCTTAGCTAAATAGCGTTGTATAACCAGCTGGGGGACTACAATACACAACTACAGAATCAATTGCATGTGGGACCCTGTGCAAGACTTTTAAGGTGTTTTTAAACCCTAACAAACAGTACTTAACAATGTGCTTCTGTGTACTCTACCAATCAATACCTTACAGAACGATTGGTGTATGGTTTTTAACAACATTCTTCCGTAGGTGGTTTGAGGTAACAGGGATATGTGCAAGTTAACTGCTGTCTTCGATGTTTTCCTTGAAATGAGACGATCTGCCTCTATACTGACATGGATCTGCATTAAAGGATGATAGAAAGCAGATAATGTGATCGGTGGAGAGGGTTCTTAATGAGGGGTAATGGTAGACTGATGTACTCTAGAGACAGGAAGATATTCGGTAGGTCATTTATAAGTTCATCATTTTTATCCATTGTTCTCTCAGAGTCCTTTTGTTGTGTGGTATAGCTTGCATTTGAGCCAGAAACAATTACATGATCTGTATGTGACTCAGAGCACTCTCTACTTGCAATCATTAAAAGCAAACCTCTCTATAGCATAGTCACAGAGATCTTCGAATGCATGTGTGATGAGTCACGTCCATCAATGGAAAACTTATTGCAACACCCTCCTCTAGAAGAATGAAGATGCATGAGACGTACTCCATTTATCTGCCACATCTTGGAGTTATATCAAGTCTTCAGTTTCATAGCTTCAGTGATTCTGAGTTAGTGACAGGAGTTTGACAGGTAATGCAATCCTTTTGTGTATTTGCTTGAATAATATTGTGTGTGTGTGTGTGTGTGTGTGTGTGTGTGTGTGTGTGTGTGTGTGTGTGTGTGTGTGTGTGTGTGTGTGTAGTGACTGTGTGGAAAGAGTGTTTTCGTCCACAGAGTTAGTGCAGCATGTCGTGTAATTTCACATGTCAAACACTGCAGCTACGCGTTTGTGCTTATGTTCTATGATAATTTCTCATTTCCCAGTACCTTCTTGGTAGGGAATCCAAACAATACAACAGTTCTACAGATTAGGTATCAAAAATTATTTATGTAACATGTTTCAAACTCCTTCTGCATAACTCGAACATTCCTTCTTCTTCTTCTCCTTTTTCTTCTTAATCATTCCCTATATCACCAGAAGACTCTCAAATTTATCAAGCTTATGTATACTATGTACCAATAAGGGGTAGTTAACTTCTCAGCATTCAATCATCGAGAGAGATCATTTTTAATTTATGTAATTGATCAGGTAACACAGATAAGATTGGTATGCAACAGTCTTCGCAGAAGGGCAGTTACCAGTATTGGAATGAAAATACCGGTCTATATCTCTAGAGCAGGTCAGTACAAGTTCGGAACAAGTGTTATACCCTTTGCAAAAGCAAAATATCGAAATGCATTGATTACCTGGAACTCAGCTCGTTCTGTTCTTTCACGAGACATCAAATGTAGCTTTATAGCACCCTCCAACTTCTTGTCAGTTCGAAGTTAAATAGGAGACAGTGTTGCAGTGGGGGTTAGTTGAAGAGAGAGGAAGAGATATGAGTGCATAGACAGGATATGTAGAGTTTGCCCCAGGGTCCTTAGCCTGTAGGTTGAACAAAGAGGTAGCTCGTTTCGAAATAGAGGACTGACTGCTGGAGCTTTGAATACCCAATTTTATTCCACGAATGCGAGAACACTATTTGACTCAACTAACACAGTGGAGTGGAGGAGGAGGCGGTATGGGACATCATAATAAAATCTTAGCGAATTTATAAAGTGTTTCAGATAAGGAACACAGTTTTTGCGCTTCCTCTCTGCTGGGACTAAGAAACAGTATTTGTATCATGTGATGTACGCTGTGTCACAGGGTTCATAATGTTTCCACATGTATATGACCTTCTAAGAATAATGCATGGGGTGTTTTAGCAGTGATATGGAAATTGAGAACCATGCTTCAGTGTCATTGACTAATAGTGCAACGAGACTGACTTGATGAGACGTATTGTTGACATGACAACTCTTCGAGAATGGTGGTTTGAACCTTGAGCAATGAGTAAAATGCGTTGAAACTGTGAAAAACAAGGTAAAATTACCAAAGTTTAAGGAAAATATGTGGAAATGATCAAAATATGGCAAAAATGTGGAGCAATGAGGCTACTTAAATGATAGCCTGATTGTATGAAAATCATTCCATTTCTCAAGTGGTGGGAGTGATAACTGATGGTGCATACTGTCGATGCTCTATGGGCTTAAGTCCTGTAGAATACCCCCTTTGTCCCACTTATGATTATGCAGTGTAAGTCATAAAAATGAGAGACACAGTGTACAAAAATTTGGAGGTCAGGGTGACTACCACCTAATGCGCTGGCAGCAGAAACATATACCTAGGTGCAATATGCACCACCAAGATTAGGCATCAATGCTCAGGGTCTCTTTGAAAAATGGAACACCAAGTCATCGGCTACCCTGTCACTGTGCAAGATAAGGTCAAATTTAGAGATCATCACCTTCACACACTTGTTTGGAAACACTTCACAATGTTGTAAATTCTTGTAGTTGCACTATGTTGCAATGTCCTCCACATTTTTGTCGATAAAAAACACCACCTCTGTCCTTTATTTCAACCATCATGTGTGTTGAGATAGAAGCATAGCTTATACTATGGGATGTCCAGCTTTCCGTGAGAGCCAATGGACTGAAACGTGTTGGAGTCAGTTTAGCACCTGACGCAGACTTCGAAGTCATGGTGGAAAAGCGTAATGTATGGTTTATTACATTTTAATTAATTAATTAATTAATTTAAGAAATTTTAAGAAAATTCTCTGCTTCTTATTTGTTTTTGCCACTTTTATTTATGTTTTCCAGTGGTTGTATTTAGGTTTTAGCTTCAGTTTTTTAAAAGTTAAAGAATATGAGTCTATGGTTTTAAATACCACAGGAGAGCTTGATATATGTCCCACAGTGTCGATCTTACTGATACTCCTCGTCAGGACTGCTCCACCTGAAATCTCAAAAATGTTTATTTCACTACGAAGATAGTTCGGCAGAACTAGGTGCTATGTTGTATGATGCGTATGAACTGATATGTCTAACTTTTTTATCAATCAAATGTTTATTGCTTCTGAGATATTTTCTCAAAAAATATTGACCATGAGAAGATGCAGGCTCGCACTATCCTTCCACACTGCACCTTCGATCGATCTACGTCATGTGATATCTGAAGAACATTTGTCAAATCTTTTATAAATATATAAATACACACCCTGAATGCGTATTATTTTCTTGAATTTGCTTATTGTGCCACTGACTAACTAATCATTCACAATGGAGCTTAATAGCTCAAAAATGGTTCAAATGACTCTAAGCTCTGTAGGACTTAACATCTGAGGTCATCAGTGCCCTAGACTTAGAAACTACTTAAACCTAACTAACCGAAGGACATCACACACATCCATGCCCGAGGCACGATTCGAACCTGCGACCGTAGCAGCAGCGCGGGTCATGATTGAAGCACCTAGAAACGCTCGGCCACAACGGCCGGCAGCTTAATAGTATCACACAACAATAGCAAGTTCTCTCCAACATAAAAAACGTCCGATCACTGTAGTCGCTTAACACAGAGTCCTCCAATATACATCTTTGGTTACTTATTACAGAGAGATTCGTCCGTAGCACAGAATGTCCAATTCTAGCAGGAAGCTATTATTACTCTCGGAATTAATAACTCACCCCACCTGAGTCAAAGTTTTTCACCATTCACGATCAATTACAATGGTGGTATACAAAGCTGAAGTCATACACTGCTTGGGTGTGTTATAGCAAAAAGAAATGAAACTGCTTATGAAAGAAAAAACGAAGGAACTCTTTGTGGTGATTGATAGTCTGTGCAATATGGTCCTCCTATGGTGACTTTGATTACTGGCCACCTGCTACAATAGGCTAGTACCCATATGTCTAATAGGATCGCCTCCATGTCAACATGCAGGCAGCATTTGTTTTCGATATATCGGCAGAGAGGCATGCAGTAATATTTGTCGATATATCGGCAGAGAGGCATACAGTAATATTTGTCAAGTTCTCTATCAGGTGATGTTAATGAGGTTCTTATAGTTCGTATTTTTACTGTGTTGGATGTTACAATATTAATAAGGAGAGAGAGGGAGAGAGTGAGAGAGAGAGACATTGTGCTGTCAGTGAAGTCTTTGACATCATTACCTTGTCATATTTCTAATGTAGTATTCATGGTAATACGATGAAGGAGATCAGCACCAGTACAGGGTGGTATTTATAAACAGTTATTTGATATCGACGAGTTGTAGGTGTTATACTTCTAACGTTTTTGTTCTGTACATTGCAAATTTCCTTGTGTACCTTAGTGTGTATTTTTCTTATACATTCAAATGCTACATATCGCAGACTAGAAGATTTGTGAGAGTACGATAGGTAGGCGATACCCTGACGAAAAAGGAGAGATGAGATCTATATCATTTCTTCTAAGTATTCCTGGTGAACATACCACAACCTCCCAGATAATTCCCGTGAAGTGACTGAAACGAAAAAATTGGAGCTAATATGATGAATTTTACTAAGATACCGTCAGGAGTAGAAGTTATATCTTTTGGAAGTGACATGGTAGTAGGCAGACTAAATTTACATTTACATCTAGAAGTCTTTTTTGCAAGCCATCATACTGTGTGAGGTGGAGGATACCCCATATAACTACTAGTCACTCCCTTTTCTATTCCCCTCGCAAACATACCAAGGAAAGAAGACCGCTTATATGCCTCTCTATAAGTGTTAATTTCTCATATCTTCTTTTTTGGACCCTTTTGTAAAATGTATGGCGGCTGCAGCAGAATCCTATTGCTGTCAGCTTCAGAAGTCAGTTCTCAACAGTGTTCATAGAAAAGAACATTGTCTTTCCTCCTGGGATTCGTTTGAGCTACCTGGTGAGTGTAATTGAAGCATACGGTTCCTAAAGCCGCCTATCCATTTTTGAAAATTTTTAAGGAAACGTTAAAGCACATTTCTTGCTCGCTTTCGCTAAAATAAATGTATTTCTTCATATTTATTATACTGTGGTACTTACATATATTGATATATCTGAGAGCTGCATATACTTGTGACATGTAAGGAAGACATTTACAAATTAAGATAGGATAAGGTGTGTTTTGGAACTCAAAGTTGGAGAAGGAGGGTCTTGCACATGTAGCTAAAATATAATAATGATAATTTTCGTTGTTTAATTGGAATTATTATCGACGTTATTTTATTATTTATATTATTTGGAATCGCACAAAGTATTTCAGTCATAGTATACAAAAATATGAAATACCATTAATGAAACTCAATCTCAATCATAATGTAACAAAATTTTCAAAAAATGTCGATTAATTGTTGCACAATACACATTACTTTCCTTCATATTATTAAAAGTGTAATAATGTGTACCCAGAAAATAATGTAAGTGCTGATTTAACATCAAATCATTCATTTTCTGAAGTCAGTTTCTACTTCATCACCACATACATTTTCCCCTTCGTCTAGCTGTTCAGCAAAATCTTCATTCTTTGCAAGTTCCATTTTTATCAAGCTAGAATTCAAGATGACGTTCTCATTACTTTACATGCCCTGCCAAACCGTTTTGAGAGCCGTTTATCGGTATCCTTTAACTTTTCAGGCTTTAGTGGCACATCTTTCGGTACAGTATTTAGGTAATATTGTCAATTTTATGATGTTTCCTCAAGGGAGAACGGAAAACACAAATTTCGCCACTATAATTGGGCTCACCTGTAGCGAAAACTGCAGATCTACCTTCTTTAATGATAATTCTTTTACGATGGTGAAGTTGGAAATGCCATTCACTTGGAGGTTTATATCTTTCAGATACACGATGTTTCCAGTTTTGTTCGGGGAAATCACTTCCGAGCCTTAGAACAGTATCTCCTTCCTCAAACAGTTCAATATATTCTGCAGGATTCACAATGATATTTCTTCTCGGCACCTTCATCTCTATTCTTCCAAATACACGCTCTGTAAGCAAGAATAAATGTACAACAACAGGAAACGTTAGATGTACTTTCTAAATGTTACTGGGAGCTTCAAGAGGCAACCAGTAACACAGAATTCCAGCAACTGCAGAATTCTTATTTTAGCCAGGGCATCCGTCAGCATATGGTTAAACAGTTGTAACCTCTCGTAGATTAGAATGGTTCAGGTGATAGTGCAGAGCGGAAACAATTTCATAGCACCCTTTGGGCGCTCATGTTCAGGATAGTCATAGATCGTAGCTGTTTCTTTCTTCTGACAAGATTTTGACTCACCGCAGCAGATTGTAAGGTCGTATGAATATAACTGCCTGGAGTAATACGCCGTTTGATCTGGTAGTTAGGCAAAACCATGTTCTCCTGACAGTCGAAAGAACATCTGAACTCCGCTAACTACTCTTTCTGTAACAGGGCTTGAAAGACAGCCGCTTTGAGCTTATGCACATGAAACTGTGTCATTGCAGGTAACTTTTCTTTCGGTGATAGGTGGGCTGATTTCATTTGTAGGTCGAGGAACTGACATTAAGAACATACATCAGTAGCTGGTGTCTTGAAACTAATACTATAATCAGTCACAAATATTGTTCTCAAATAATTGTACTTCACCTTCATATCCGGGAGGGCTCCTGAATTATAATTTCGCCATAATTTGCGAATACTTAGTTCCGTGGGCGAGTGCAGTCTCGTAGATTTGCGTCTACAGTGGTGAGAATCGACTGGCTGTACTTTTTCAATGAATACTTTAACCTCTTCTCATATTTTAAGATACTTGGGATTTGTCGTGTTAACCTTCTCCATTCTCCTTTGGAGACAGACCTGTAGTGAATGAATTCTTACACAATACTTTCACTCTGTCCTAGCATATGCCTGAAATTGATAAGCTCTTCTGACAAATCTGCGCTAATGTGGATCCAGTGCTTCCCTTGACTCTGATAAAATACTTGACAGAGATGAATTTCCTGGAACTGTTCGTTTTAACAGCGCTCTCTCTTTTAGGCGCTTCTTGAGTTGTGTATCTCACTTTGTCACGAAGCTCATAATACGCTTGCTGAAATCGCCATAAATCTTGAATTTTAAGTTCATTGCACTGGAAGACAGCTTTTGCAGTTGTTGTTTGCAACTGGGCATTGTTGGCAGGCGATTTGAAACATACCTGAAACGAAGGGTTAAGAGAAAGGCGGTGTTGTTGTTCACAAAATAAATCTAAGCATTTCAACAGTTTTTATAGGGAAAGAGTGAGATAGACAAAAGGTTATGTTGAAGCAAAATATAGGTAAGTGTGTTCACCTGTTCCGGTTACCTCTATTCTTTTTCTGTCTTAATGGATCTCTCGTCTTCTTCCTGCTATGTATATGGCTCCTCTCTAATGCACTTCCGCTTTCCATTACTACAGAAAATAAGGTACACGGTTTTACTGAAACTCGAAACACCACTGGCATGTCTCACAAACACGTGCATGTGACAAATTGGAGCGAAATAATCGGGATGGGATAAGGTGGATTTTGGAAACATAATCTTAGGTTATGGCGGGTTTTGGAAATGTCATCTGAATTTGTGCTATATTTACATGGGACAAAAGCGGGTTTAGGAACAGTTGTCTTATTGGAAAAGATGCCAAATAACATGCTATAGAGATACGGCAAAACTCAATTTTCATACAAAAAAAGGATAAGGCGGATTTTGGAACCATGCACCTCAATTACTCACTGTGAAAAGTGACTCTTATGATCAGTTTAATTAATTAGCCTATGAATTTGATATCAATGACATGCCGCTGGCTCGGAAAAATTTATGCCTACTCATAAGACGGATATAGATTTACGTGGGCAATTGGTATTTCCAGAGAAACAGTCGTTGGGAGGAGGTATTTTCGATATTTCACCCATTGTCAAGTGTCATCAGATTCTGGCTGCAATCGTAATACTTAACTGAAATTACATTGATAAATATTTGGCTGGTTTCCAAGAACGACTATGTCTGCTGTATAAGTGAGCGTCGGAGGTTGCCGGTGACCAGAACGATTGGGCATATCTGACTTATGGCTGCTGGCGAGTGAGAGGTACAAACAAAAGTTCCAGCTGTCAGATGGCTTGTTCTTGCATGCAGCCGTGAGGACAGGTTCTGGTGGTGGCCCTTGTTGCATCCTCTGGATAGCTAAATAGTGAATTAGCCATTATGCTGGTAGAGTGGCGACAGAAGCCCATGTGTGTGTCGGATGAGAAGATTCAATATGATAGGTGTTTGCACTGGATGATGTAAATTGATTGACTGACTACTTCGTGAGAAGCGGGTGTGTGGTTGCCAGAGAATGGGCGGGCAGCTGCCGGCATGGCTGGCGAGAGTGCAGGTGGCGGCTACCCAGCAGTCAGCGGATGGAGTGCACTTCACGTTTGCGAGTATTGTGTGTATTCTCTGTGCAGAATTGAGCCATTCAATATCGATCACTGAGAAGTGGTCCCCTCCATAGCTGGGGAGGTGCACTCTTGCAGACACAAGCGTCCATGACTGAAGCTGCAATCACAGAAATAGTTTTCTGTGGCCTCTGAGCTATGGCACTGGCAATGAACCAGGAGACAAGTGCGCTGCATGTGGACAACCTGGGAGGTGAGTGGCATGTACAAGAGTGTTTTCAGCGATCTCAGGCATCTAGCCACGATAACTGCTTTAGTGCTCCTCAACACATTGTGGTGCACTCTGTCTTGGCGTAGTATTTGCTGTTGTTACTATCCTATCCACCGGTTGAACCTTTCTCACTCCTTCTTCATAATGGATTAGATGAGAGAACAAACTTAGGAATTCTATAGTGCTTTGTAAAATACACTTAGCACACCTGTGGCGGTCAGGAAATCAACAACCATGACAATATAAAGTCAAGCCGAAATTTGAAATAATTTTATACAGGACCACTTCCAGTCGAGAGATGAAATTCCTGAGTGGTCAATTTTTTGTTTCCAATAGTGATACTGTGAATACACGCTTCAGTCCAGCTCCTCCACCGATTGTTCAAGGAGATAGCATGCAATTGAGCTGAAATTTGAAATTGTCAGCTACCTCAACTATAATGAATTTACTACTAAGCGATATAAATGTGCGAGTATCTACCAGCTAGAGGCGAGGGTTCAATTGTTCAAATGGCTCTGAGCACTATGGGACTTAACATCTGTGGTCATCGGTCCCCTAGAACTTAGAACTACTTAAACCTAACTAACCTAAGGACATCACACACATCCATGCCCGAGGCCGGATTCGAACCTGCGACCGTAGCAGTCACGCGGTTCCAGACTGAGTGCCAAGAACCACTAGACCACCGCTGCCGGCTGGAGGCGAGGGAAAAGATTTGGAACCGAGTAGTTGTGGGATCTAATATCACCAAACATACCACTCCTAGTATCCACCAACTGGATGCAAGGAAAAACAGTCCCACACAGAGGGTATCAATTTAATTAATTAGTCAGTCAATATCTCCAAGATATCCGCAGCTGGGGATTTACCAGGTATCCACCACTTTGTTCATTACAAATAGGGGTTAGTGTAGCACACCATAGGTGCCACCTACTTCTTTTCCAAAGTCTTTTTCCATCTGCTACAGGTTTCCATATCACTGGAAATGTGAAGTGGGTCTGGTATCAAATTTCATAGGCACGCCGCCACTTGATAATTTCTTTGGGGTCACAAGATCAAAGGAGGCAGACGTTCGACACTTTGCCGGTAGCATTTAGAATTGTGATCTTTAATTACATTCTTGGGTGGCTTTTGGCCTCCATGGCAGCCCCCAGACGACAGAGACACGCAGGAGACATCAAATGGCGGCTTATGTACCGCACTCCATTCCGTTCCTCGGTGCTTACAGTTACTACATCAGGGGAACTTGGGGTGGCTCCCTTGGGGATGGGGTTGTGTGTTTTCTTAGTATAAGTTAGTTTAAGCAGTGTGTAAGTCAAGGGACCGATGACCTAAGCAGTTTGGTCCCTCAGGAATTCACACACATTTGAACATTTGAGCTGGATGGGGGTACAGGCGGGAGCTCTAAGCAATTGGGATAGCCCTGTCTCCCACGAACTGATTTAATAAAGAATATGTATTGATATAAAAGTATTACTGACAGTGATTTGAATTTCACGTCATGAGTTTTGTTCTCTCCAGCAAAAACTGAGTCTTCTCCTGCCATTTTGGTTTATGGCGGAGTGGGGAAGGATGGGGCGAGGCTTGAGAATGGGACATCCTCTGCGGTGGCATGTGCGCTAACGTAGTCCATCTCTGGATGTCAAGGTGAGTACACACATGAAAATTTTTCAGCAAAAAAATCACCTCCAATCTGCAGAAGTGTAATTGCATAATTAGGGCATCTAGTTACTGGATGTGAGCTTCTCCCACCAAGTAAAGAGATACAACCCCTGTAAATTGAATTTTATCACTAAGCAATGTTGTCTCTGCAATGTAACTCACATTGACTTCATGGATCCTCAACCAAGAAACCTTGTGCAGCTGGCACTAGAGTCTGCATGACTACATAATCCTGTCGATACCTTCCAGAACCTAACGGTCTCTCTTCTTCACGTTTCGTAGATGCCCGCTTTGCAAAAGTTGGTTATTCAGACCATAGACAAGTGGGCACATAATTGTGACATAACAGTGTGATTCTCTCATGCAGGTGGTGTGAGGTTAGAGATCATAGGAGGAGTGCTTGAATGCACTTTGTGGCGAAATTTAACGCTGTAAATAGCTACATAAAACACATTTATAAACAAAAGGGGTGCGTGCCCCTTAACTGCATTTAGCAACGAATACATACAAAAATCTTAACAATCCAGTTCCCTGCAATCCGACTGTAACAACTTAAAGATCATAATTACACTGGTGTTCAAAATTCAAGCAACAAACGAAAATTTAGCAAGGTGGCGTTTATTTTGCCACAAAACAGTGCAAACAGGTGACAACAAATCTAGAAACAATGTAAACAATACACAACATAAAGAACTGCAACATGCATAACGGCAGACAAAAATATTCTTCGTCTTTTCAACTTAATGGATTTGCACACACATTCCGGCAACTGATGACTGTACTCCGTCTGAAGTGTAACCACCTCTGGCAACAACACAACCCTGGCAGCGATGGAGCATGCTGTGAATGATGTCATCAGTCTCATCTGAGACAATTGTGCCCATTCTTCTTCCCGGTCTGCTCACAAGTCGTGGAGAGAGGTTGGTGGATGCTGAAGTGGTGCAACACGTCTCCCTAGTGCACGGAGACATGCTTTATGGGATTCAAATCGGGGGAGCGAGCAAGCCACGTCATCTTCCATTTACAAGAAAAAGTCAGCCACTGTTGCTCTGTGAGGTTGAGCATTATCGTCCACCAGTATGAAGTCGAGGCCCACAGTAAGTAGAAGCTACCACTCATGACGCCCCAATTTCTCATCAGGATACCTGAAAGCAGTTAAACATTGCCGATTCATCCATACAAAAAAAGGTGTTCGAGAAGTCAACATAATCCCTGCCAAAATCATTAGGGATTCACATCGATATCGGTCTCTTTCCACAGTGTCTTGGTCCCGAGATGGTGTTCCACGTTCCCTCCAGATGCGAATCCGTCAAGAATCACTCTCCAGACCAAATGATGGTTCATCCGTGAAAACAATATTGGCCCTCAGTTCCACGGTCCAGGTGGCATGTTGGCAACTCCACATTAGACGTTCCCTTATGGGAATACGCACCTGAGGTACAGCAGCTCGCCGACAATAAAGTCTATTCCACCGAAGCTTTCTGCACACTGTCTACCTGATACAACACGTCCGGTGTATGCTATGAGGTCAGCTGACAGTTGACATGCAGTACTAAAGCTGTATTGTCGTGCCCTTGCAGCCAAATAACGGTCCTCTCTTTGTGAAGGAACATGTACTCAGCCGTGCTCTGGCCTTCAGGAGACAGTTTCAGTCTCTAGAAACAATCGCCACATCCAAAAAACAGTAGAACGTTTCACATTAAGCCATCGGACCATATCAGTTTGCGACTGTCTTCCTTCCATTCTTCCTAATGCCTTCTACCGCTAACAGTCTGATAGGTGTCTTCTAAGTGCCATAATGCACCGTCTCTCACTGTGCACACAGCGACTGTGGGTGTGGGACTACACGGCAAACACTAACCTGATTGACAGGTGCCCTGACGTCATCGTTGGCGTCGTTGTTCGTTGACCAGAATGCTATCGTTCATGCAGAAAACGATCGCACGGAATTCAGTTGACAATTTGTACGATTATATCGTCAGTTAGACACAAGACGGGGAAATGGCAGTTCTTGCTTTAATTTTGGACGGAAGTACATTTAGTAAGGACCTGTTTGGTTAAGGTATGCATCATGGAATCACAATTACTTACACAAAGATTCACACTCACAGAAAAGGTGAGAGGGAAATTCACTATTTTGAAGTAAATAAGCCGTCAAATGCGACTTGTGACGTGCAACAAAAAGAGTTGTAAAATTTAACTGGCCACACAATGCATGAAGTGAATCGTAGCCGAAGAAAAAAAAGAAATTGTCTCCTTCTGAATGTAAAATAGTAGCGTTCATCACTCACGAAAATCTCGCACTGCTCCTAACGGTAGAAATTAGTCCTTATCGAGAATCCTTCCTCAAAACTGCGCTAAGTTCCACTCGAAATCGCTGTACAGGTTGGCACTGAAGTAGAACATCATCATTATGGAGCATCAACACCGTGCTGCGTCTCGTCTTGTCCGTGCCTCGCTAGCTTCAGTCTACAATCCATACTGCCTTGCCTCTGAGTGCACAGAGGGAACAAACTTGGTTGGCCGCACTGATCATGCAGCAAGATGAGTTTAACAGGAATATTAGGCTTATCCTACAAGCTGAAGACAGGAAAGACAATGTGTTGCTCTTTCACCTCAAAAATTTCCATTTGATGTAACATTCGAAATTCGAACGGAAGCGTCCTTGTCGGGTGGTATGTGAGAGCAATTCAAGAGAGCCTCCGGTACGAAAATCCGTGCAGTTAGTGCTCCCACGCCCATTAGACCGGAGCCTGAAGCGAGTTTTGATATTTCAGCTGTCATTCCCAGGCTTTAGATTGAGTGACACCTTTCTGCATTGCTGTGTAACTGGAAATCACTAGGAGATGATAAAGTACCACATGTACCGTAAGAAAGGTATCAGCGAAAGATAGTAGTATCCGAGCTTTGGCGCGCGATTTGATATATCGATAGCAGGCTGGTTCACGATCCTTCGCGGTGATTGGTTTGTGTGAAGCCGAGAAGAGGGACAATGTCCTGGTCAGTGGGGCTGCTGCTCTCGTGCTGGCAAGTGTGGTGATTGGAGGCTGGTGAGCGACAACATTTAGGGGCTGGCTGATTTCCATCCAGGACTTCTCGGCAAACCATGTGGCCAATTCCAGTTTCTGAAGCTCTCTGTTGTTGAGTTCATCCTTGGGCCTATGTCATTTCTCCAGTTGTCGGTTCTCTTAGCAACCTACCTACTGACGTGCTGGTGTTAGCACATGCTGATCCATCTCATATCAGTCCTCTGACGGTTCGAGAACGGACTGTCAAACAATAATAACTCTATTGTATGAGTCTTAATTTCTTACTTACATTTGACCTTAATCTGATGGCCTTTCACATATAAATTCGGAGCTTACTATCGATGATAGTGGCGACCTTTGATCCTAAATATTTGGGAACCTGATTCACTATGAGTTGAAGAGTTAGAAAATGGAGAACTTTTCTTAATTACAGTTGTTAATTGGAAGGTTACTAACAGAACAGAGTTTTGTAAGCACCAGACTCGCATTTTTTTCTAAAATTGCAAATAATATTGAGATTGTTTTGGAAAGAGAAATTGTTATTGACAGATGATTTACTAAGACACAGGTGGGCACTTTTCAGCACTTGAAAATTTTGTGTCAGTTGTTTTGGCTCTAAGCACTATGGGAATTAACATCTGAGATCATCAGTCCAATAGACTTAGAAGTACTTAAACCTAACCAACCTAAGGATATCACACACATTCATGCCCGATGCAGGATTCAAACCTGGACCGAAGTAGCAGCGCGGTTCCAGACAGGAGCGCCTAGAACCGCTGGGTCACAGCGGCCGGTCAATTGTTTTGAAAAGATAAATTGCTACGGAAAGTTCAGTAAGCTCTAGTCGTATATGTTCTTAAATCTGAAATTTATTGAAATTCTTACGAACATCTGCTGTACTGAGTGTTGTGACGAATTTTTCGTAACTGCAAGTTGTTTACTGCGTAATCAGAATTTCATCCGAGTATTTCATACAGGAAGAAACTGGCTTGTGCCCATGCATTCACTAGTTGTACTTGTAAAATCAAATTGCCACCATGCAAGCTGTGAATGATGTTGCTCTTACTGGGCTAACCCTCCCACTCCACAACATTGTGCGCTGACTCTTGTGACCTGTCCCTATGACTGTCAGCCCAAAATCAAGATTATAAGCTGACTGGACTAGTAAATGATCTGTTGAGAATCTTACAAATTCACTGAGCGGTGGCTCCTTTCGATAGAAATTTCGATTCTAGCGTCTGTTTGACTCTGTAACGTTGCAACAATCACTATGGTGCACCTTTGTAGTGCACAGCTTGCCCTGCCTGCCGACTTCTAGGGTGCTATCTGGCTAGTCTTTCCTCTTTAAGTGCCTCTGAGTCTTCGTACTGCAGCTTCCCAATGAAGACGTCAAGACTGCATGGCTCTGCGATGAGCCACGCTTCTCACACTATCTTGTTGAAGGAAGCATCGCGTGACTGCACGTTGCTAAGCTTCAACTGTTTTTTCTGTGTTGCGGCATCCAAATCACAGCCAGTTTCTGATATATGTATACCCACCCTACTTTATGTGTTAATCTTCTGGTATCTGTATTTGTTATTACCTGTTCTACATTTTCTTGAAGTTTATAGCATTTATTGAAAACTTGTGGATTTTTCTCAAATATTTATTCATAGCTTTGGAACATCTGTCATTTACAAATTCTGTAAGTAATCTAAACCGTTCTAACACCTTCTGATATTATATATTCTCTTTTCATTCCCACCTTCAAAGAGAATTACCTTGATGTCGTAGCTTTTGTGTTTGGCCAGTTGCTGGTGGAAAGTGTCGAGTATGCCAAGCGCACTGCACGTCCGGTCCGGACAGTAAATCGCCAGCGCTGATATTGATGTCATAAATTCTTTTAAGTGCCGATTTGTGCGTGATTAATTTCTGGCCTTCTATTGTTAAACCTGAAAGCAGTCTCATTCATTCTGTGCGTTATTGGCTTCACCAAACAAAATAATTTGTTTATGGGGATAAATGCACTCTAAGACACAATAAAACTATGCACCACACATGAGTTATAGAAATTGGTCGCAAGTTGATATTTATACACGTATTGACGGAAAAGGCAAAACTGTAGACTTTAGTGGCCGATAGATGGATGTCTGACACTGCAGCGCTATTTCACAGCTCAGCTGGCATGGATACTTAACAGGAGACATGTCTATACAAGGGCATAAAGTCTTTGGGAATCTCATTCCGTGTACTCTGTAGGAGAGTGCCTGTATCTCGCAGAGACTTGCTTCAAGAATATAAGCAGAAGGAGTGTTTTTCACAGGGGATGTGTAACTGGCCTCAGAGAAGTTGGTTGAAGTAATCGGTGAATCGCTCGATGTTTAAATGAGAAGCGATGACACTGTTCATATATAATGGCAGGAATTTGTGAACAATGGCTGCACACAGCGACAAGCAGGAAGTGGTCTACCTAGGGAGACAACACACCATGAGGGCCGAGCAGTCAATCAAACGTGCAAACTTGCAACGACCACAAGGACCACGAACTTGCGGCTCACAGAAAGGGTGCTCAGTTCGCGGCTCCCCTTGCCCCCACTACCACTGACCTATGTACCCCAACAAGCCCGTTAATAGCAGTGTTGGCAGCATTCGTAATTGAAGCTCACTGTCTACTGTCTTCGTTTTGGTTTCTTCCGTGGCATCCGTACAGCATAGGGGGGACTCTGACGATCTAACGCACAAGTTGGATAGAATTTGGCTCGATCCAACACCTCTGTCTATCAATGCCAAGCCGAATAACTGTTTCCATAAGGGAAAGAGGTGAACCAGCACGTTATTGAGTGCTCAATTTGTGAACCTCTTTCTCTTGAATAAATCATCAAATTTTTCAGAAATTTTAATCGTTAGTTCTCTTGTACATATAAATCATATATACCAATTTCCGTGGCAGTCGAATAATTCCGTCATCGTGCGTCCTTTTTCTTATTGTTTAGTGTATTTTGTTGGCTTGGCTACTCTTAAGCCCAGCTGCTTGCACTTATCCTTTCCGTCACATCACGTTTTGACACGCGCTCTCAAACACTGAAGGGCTCTCACGACGACAAGTATCCTGCAGCATCACAGCCTGTTGCCTGTCTGTCAACCCTGTAGTAGATATTTAGAACACTTTTGTCATTACAGTTTGGGATATACCTCGATAAATTTATTATAGTTTAAAAATAAATCTGGTGTTGTTATTAAATGTCAAATGCCCGTAAAGGACTATCACTGAAAGACACAGTAGTCTCAGCTTGTTCATCTCATATAGCAACCACAAGGAAGAATTCAAAACTGCCAAATGACTGGTAGCATAATATTGTCCAACTCTGAAAAATCAATTCCAGAACCATTGTATTCCTGAAATAAGGTATGTCATGTTAGCATACTAGAAACATGTTTTCAGGGGACACTGATACTAAGAAGATTCCACTGAAGATATTTTTCAAGAAGAACCGCTCAGTTGTTTCTGAAAAACATCACACAGGTAAGGTGCCTCACTTTCTCAAGTCAAATAAATTGTGACCCTTTAAAGACACTTGTAACCTGTTTTCACACTAAGAAACTGTGATCAGGAAGTCATGAAACAAAGAGAAAAGCGTTCTCGGAACTTCATTACTAATCCTTATCGAGATACTGGCGTCATATTTGGATTTTTAAACGGGAAATATGCCATATTTTGCCAACAGATTAGCAGATATCAGTTGGACGAATTGAGTGTTTTAACTCTTGTATAGATCTACGACGAGACATCGAAATATAAGTTACATATTATTATGGGAGGTCACGTAACATTTGCAGAATGGTGCATAATGAAGCGAACGACATGCTTGACACTGTTTTTCAGTGTAATCACCATGTACCCGTCGGCAACTGTACCAACATTCTACCAGTCCTCCAAATCCTCGACAGTAGAGATCCACTGTTTCGTCGCAGAGCCTTTCCAGAACCGCTGGCGAATGTCCTCATAGTCACTTGTGTTGGATCTTCACGGCCTTTCAACCTGATGAGCATCACGTTTGTGTCAATTGTCACAGTTTTGGCACCGTTTCACTGTGGCTTGACGTCGTGCCGTTTCGGTTCACTACCAAAATTGAACAGTGAATGTGTGTCCTATTCATAGTTTTTACCCACGAGAATCTTACAGGCACCTGTGTTTCAGTTTTTGAGTACGTACACAGGAGCCAAGTCATTTGATTCTCGCACTGTTATGCACCTGTTATCTGTACAAAAAGGAGAGCTGTCTCTGCAAGAAATCCAAAGCATTTACTATTTTCTCATAGTGTGTCACTCTATCTGCAGAATGGTCTTCGTTTGGCACTCCAGTGTATCATTACTTGGTATGCACTTCAGGTGACCAGGATATGCAGTTACCGAAAGATCGAAGATGCTGGTGATGGAAAATTCAAAAATGCACGATATCGTTAACGGCAAATTTAAAAAAAATGCAGAATGGAAGTAATAGGGAATTCAATAATCCGAGATGGCACTGGTGGGAATTAAAGATTGTGGACCTACAACACTCTTGCTGGTGCTATTAATGGTGATAAGTTAAATAATATCCGAATGATTTCTTCAACAATTTCTGAAATATTATAACTATTTATTAAAATATG
Organism: Schistocerca serialis cubense; assembly: GCF_023864345.2. Lineage (NCBI taxonomy): Eukaryota > Metazoa > Arthropoda > Insecta > Orthoptera > Acrididae > Schistocerca > Schistocerca serialis. The sequence continues at coordinate 313,817,846 of NC_064641.1, forward strand.
TGTAGTGTTTGTAGATTAACGTATTTCAGCACCTCTAATATGTATTAGAAAAAGTAAATTTCAATTTAACTGGGTAAAATGGCACCATCTCCAGAGGTTTCTCTACAAACTACGATAGCATCTATTTTTTTTCAGGTGGATGTCATAACAGATGTCTTATCATTCTGTCGCTTCTCCCTGTCAGTGTTTTCCACATATTTCTCTCCTCTTCGATCTTGCGCAGAAACACCTCATTGGTTATCTTATCATTCCACCAAATTTCCAACATTCGTCTGTAGCATTACGTCTCAAATGCTTCGATACTCTTCTGTTCCAATTTTTCCACAGTCCATGTTTCATTACCATACAATGCTGAGCTCCAAACGTACTTTCTCAGGAATTTCTCCCTCAGATTAAGGCCTATGTTTGATACTAGTAGACTTCTCTTGGCCAGCAATGGCCTTTCTGCCAGTGCTAGTCTGCTTTTTATGTCCTCCTTGCTTTGTTCGTCCTTGGATATTTTTCTGCGTAGGTAGCAGAATTCCTTAACTTCATCTACTTCGTGACCATCAGTTCTGATGTTAAGTTTCTGGCAGTTCTCATTTCTGCTACTTCCCATTCCTTTCTTCTTCCTTCGATTTAATCTCAATCCATATTCTGTACCCATTAGATAAAGTAAATATTCTTCCATTTCCCTCAGGATAGCAATGTTCTAAGCGAATCGTATCATTGGTATTCTTATACCTTGAATTTTAATTCCACTCGGGAACCTTGCTTTTATTTCCATCATTGCTTCTTCAATGTACAGATTGAAGAGTAGGTGCGAAATATTACATCCTTGTCTTACACCGCAGTACGTTATTGGTCTTTCACTCTTACTGTTCACTATTGGCTCTTGTATATATTTTATATTACCCGTCTCTCCCTGTAGCTAACCTCTAGTTTCCTCAGAATTTCGAAAATCGTGCGCCACTTTACATTGTCGAATTAATTTTGCAGGTCGACGAATACTATGAACATGTCTTGATGTTTCTTTAGTCTTGTTTCCAATATCGGCTGCAACATCAGAACTGCCTCTCTGATGCCTACCCCAACATAATCCCCTTAAAAATACTCTCTGCTACAGCAAATACTTCCCCCCACCGGTGCTTCTACTGTCCGAAATATATTTTGTAGTCAGCTTTAGAAATGGCTGACAGCTCTTTCCTCATTTTCTCCTTGACTTCTTCAATGTTGTCAAAATGATGTCCTTTCATGCCCCTTTACATGTGTGGAAATAAGAAAAACTCACATGGAGCCAGTTCAGGCGAGTAAGGTACGTGTAACAGCGCATCCATACCATTTTTAGCCAAAAGTAGTCAAGCAGAGAAGGCTGTGGCGGAAGAACAAGTGTCCTGTCTACCACAAATTGGATCTTTTTTGACGAACACTTGCGCAATCTTAAAACTTCCAAATAAAAAGCTTTATTTACGGCCTTACTTTTTCAGTATTTTCGTCGGTTCGGGCAGTTGATGGCGATCCAGAAAGAGGTTTGTCATCAGCCGACATGTCACCATTTGTAAATCGAGCAAACAACTCGCGTTCTAAAGTTTGTCCTATAGAATCATCTTCGTTAACTGTTTTCTACAGTATAACGTTTTAAGCAGTATTTTTACCGACTAGAAAAAAAATCAAAGCTGCACGTTGTTCAGTTAAGCCGGCTATCATAAAAAACGTATCAAGAACAAAACACTGTTATAGAAAACAGTCAGTACATATGAATAGAACAAACCTGGTCGACAACACAGGTGGCACTGAAGTGGCAATGAGTTGCGCTATGCAAGCCTAGCCTAGCGGCAGAAATGCGTACCGCACAAGCTCCTCCCATCACATGGCAGTATTACTGGGTTTCTTTCCTTTTTTTTTCTTTTCTTTTGGGTGCCCCCTCATGTAATGACCTATTCAAAAGTAACCAGAAATACAGTGCAGACACACACGCACAGCTGAAATTGGCGCCGTGTTCAGTAGTATTTCAACAACTTCAGTATGCACAATGATCAAATGTATCCGAATGATTTGAATTTTTCATAAATTGAGGCCAAGTTAAATAGTATTTAAAGGATTCCAATTCTGTGACATGTTTAAATGTTTTTCATTTTCAAAAGTACTTGAATACATGACAGTATTGGTGAACTTGGAACTATTGATCACAGTTACACCTTAAGCATCACCAGCTAATGAGACTAGGTCGATCTCTGGACCACATTTGGCACAAGGCACAGAGGAACACCCAAATGTTTCCACATTTAAGTAGTCTGTATTATTTGTCAGACTTATGTAAACAGAAACAAACACATACATACCAACACACACACACACACACACACACATGATGGTTATGTCAAGTGTCACAATGTTATTTCCACATATAAAATATTTATAAAATTTGATGCCTAAAAATAACTTTAGTCTCTCAAATTAAGTGCCTCATACTATTTCCATATCTAGATTGTTCTGCAACAGTAAAAACAGTGGCTAAAAGTATAATGCAACACAAACAGTTGACAACTCAGTTTAGGCTTAAATGGCGCTACATACACAATTGAACCTGTCCAGTCAATAACAGTGCAAAAAAACATGATAGCTGAAACACCGTGCTAAGCAGCCAATCAGTGGTAGTTGACACAAACAAATAGAGAGTCTGAATTACTGTTCTGTAACTGTTAGATACTGGTAGAATGCGATTCAGTTGCAATACTTGATGCTTAAACTTAATTGTCAATTCTCAAACGAAGCACTGTATATATTTCTGTGTCTCAGTTGTCCATAATGTTAATTAAAATACGTAGAAATATTCCAATTTCAATCTTAGGCCTACTTGATGCTACTGATAGTACAATTTGTGAACTATGGTCATTCGATGTTTTTAGTTATTTTTCACTAATGCTTTGCCTTACCAAACACGATTTAGGACGAAGTAGTTAATGTATCATATTCAATAAATTGCTCTACACCTCACCTGTTGGTCTGAAGCACTGGATTTCAAATATTTTTCTAATACCAGAAACTGGGAGTGTATGTACTATAATTTGACAGTGGTAGTTGGCTACCAGATCTCTAATACTCTCCCAAGCATTATACAAAATTGTAAGATACAAGCCTGTACACTGTCACGACAAAATGATAAAAAATAACTTAATATGACAAACTCTGTTTCAAAAAAATTTAACGATTTTCCTTTTTGCCACCACTGTTATGCAAAACAGTCACATGTTCTCCCACATGCCACTGAGTAAGCAAACTGTAAATTGTTTTGGTAAGCTGCATCTGGTTCCTACAAGCAAATGTGTTTAGTCATCAAGTTGAGATTTGTCATACTAGCAGGCCAAGACTTATTCTAACAAAGAAAAACGTTTAGTGAGAATTGTGACATCATGCATCCAAGGCAGTACCATGTGTATGACATTGAAATTACATCATAGTAAAGGGAAATGCAAGTGAGGTCATAGATAGGGTACTGATCTGTGAATCTGACACCAGTGAATAATCATACAGCTATAGGAATGTCTAACATCAATTGAAATAAAAGAATAAGCATCTGTCTGTGTCAGAATATATTTTCAAGTCCAATAGAAAGGTGCTTGGTAAGGTGAAGCATTAGTGAAAAATTTGATGAACATGAGGTGACCATGGGTCAAAATTTGTACCAGTGGTGAGATAGCCACAAGTAACCATTAGATCTGAACACCAATATACTTCCATGTTCTGATAAATTTTACAACTATTTTTCCATAGAAATATATAACATAAAATTTTTGAGTACATATTTGTGGTTCAGGTATCAAGCATTACATGTTAATTCCTGTCTGTCAATAGCTGTAAGCTATAAGTATAATGAAACTTCCTGGCAGATTAACACTGTGTTCCGGACCGAGACTCGAACTCAGGACCTTTGCTTTTAGTGGGCAAGTGCTCTACCAACTGAGCTACCCAAGCACTGTGCTTGGGTAGCTCAGTTGGTAGAACACTTGCCTGCGAAAGGCAAAGGTCCCGACTTCGAGTCTCGGTCCGGCACACAGATTTAATCTTCCAGGAAGTTTCGTATCAGCGCACATTTCGCTGCAGAGTGAAAATCTCATTCTAGAAGTATAATATTTGTATGTGTCAAATACAGCTGGTTGCATACTTAGCAGTGTATTTTACACAAAGTGTGTCTTCACAGTTATAGAATCAGTGAAATTCGTTTTTGTATATAGCCTCATTTATTCACAAAATAAAATCTCAGCTGGCCGCTTACCATGATATTTTCAGCCATATTTGTTTGAAAATGTTACAGAAAGATTTTGATATGGAAGTAGTATTGAGGCATAATCATGTACAAGAGGAAACATTCACACTGAAAGACCAAGAATTAAGTGTACCTATCAGAAAGCAGTCCTCTGTCGCGATCTTAATCTGTACATCTAAGAAGGAATGATAGATATACAAGAAAGGTTAAAGAGTGGGTTTCAAATTCAGGTAAAATGATATGAATGATAATATTCGCTGATGACGTTGTCATCCTCAGTGAACGTCAAAATGAATTACCACAAGATCTGTTGAATCGAATAAACAGCCTAATGAGTATCGGATATGGATTGACAATAAACTGAGGCCAGCCAGAGTGGCAGGGCGGTTCTAGGCGCTACAGTTGGAACTGCACGACCGCTACAGTCGCAGGTTCGAATCCTGCCTCGGGCATGGATGTGTGTGATGTCTTTAGGTTAGTTAGGTTTAAGTAGTTCTAAGTTGTAGGTGACTGATGACCTCAGAAGTTATGTTCCATAATGCTCAGAGCCATTTGAACCATTTTATTTGACAATAAACTGAAGGTAGATGGAAGTAAAGAGGAGTAGCAGAAATGAAAATAGCGAGAAGCTTAACATTAAAAGGAAGCAGGAAAACATTAAGGAAGTATACATAAAAATTATGCTACATAGGGAGGAAAGTAATCCATGATGGACAAAACAAGGAGGATATAAATAGATGACTAACACAACCAAACAGGCCATTTCAGGCCAAAGAGAGACAGCTAATAAGAAGCATAGGATTCAATCAAATTTCTCATGATATACATTTGGAGCATAGCAATGTATGGTAGTAAGTCATAGACCGTAGAAAAACTCGAAAGAAAAGATAATCATTGCCTTTGAGTTGTGATGAAAATTAGATGAGGTCAGCAGGTAAGGAACGAGAAGGTTGTCGTCAGACTCAACGAAGGAATAAACACATGTAAAACACTGAGAAGAAATAGAAGGATGGTTATAAGACATCAAGAAATAACTTCCATAGCACTAAAGGGAACTGTGGAGGGTAAACTCTGTAGAGGAACACAGATAAATTGGAATATAACCAACAAGTAAGTGGTGACATTGGGTGTAAGTCCAAAATTCAGTCGAAGAGGTTGGCGTTACACAGGAATTTGTAATGAGTCATACCAAACCACTGAGAAGACTGATGACCGAAGGGAAGAAAATAAAAAAAAGTAAAGGAAAGAGAGAGAGATTGAGGTATGTTTTAAGCATCAGTTTTTATGGATGTTTTATATGTGTATTTAAGACAGTGGAAAATATTGATATAGTTTGGAAGGATAGGCCACTGATAAATTTTGATGACTGCCAGAAAAAAGAAGAAATTCATCTAAGTATGAACATTAGCCATGTTTTTTTAGGTACAGATGTACAGTGCAAGTCGCTTTTGTCCTTAAGAGGTCATACACATTAACAAACTGCAGATTTCACGCTCACTGATTATAAATTGGAGGTGAATAGCGACACAGTCGCGTTCCATCTGTAAACAAACGCGCAAACGCCATGTTTAGGGATCCTCAAACGTCAAGCAACCTGAACTTCCAGTGTGCAGAAGAGTCGACAGTAAAAAAAGTCTATGAAGCACAAGAGTTCCAGTGGGCAGAAAAGTTCCAGCACTCTCAGACCAGAAGGCCTACAGCAGACACGGTGAGTGACCATTATCTTCAGTTAAGCTGTGTACTGTGAAGGATTTGCGCAGCCTGCCTCTACATACCCCTGAACTAGAACTGTACGCCTGTCTACATAACTTTCATTGGGACGAGTACTTGAACTTATGGGTTAGATTAGAGCTGTAGAATTTGACACTACCGTTGTCCGTGATCTGTAGTACCACAAATTTTTCTAGATACTGAAATCTTAAAGTCACAGGAGAGGGCGACATTTAGTTCTGGTAACTGGCTGGAAAATCTAGTAAGACTCATCTCTGTGCTCTTCTGCATGCTCACTGCAACTCGGAAAGAAGAAACAAATTGTAGAGCACTAAACCACTAGTCATCACCATACCTACCTCCTTAGCCTAACATCTGAATCATTCGCTTGGTCGCCTACCATAGAGATCTGAAGTATCTCAGATCGATCCTGTCGCCATTTCAGTCCTTTATGCAGCCACTCATATTCCAGGAAACGGATGATCAAAATTGTCGCGTCATGTCTGATTTGAGCATCAGCTACTGAGTATATATGTTGTGACTCATGTTGGGCCGCGACAACGCAACTCTATATGGGACATAATGTGGTAGTTCAGGTAGAGAGTTAACTTGCTCGCCTGTTAGTTATTTCTTCTTTACTTGTTTGCAGTGAACATGCTGAAAATGCAGAAAAGCACATAGATGAGTCTTGCCGGATTTCCCAATCAGTTACTAGAACTATAGATCACCCTGGCCCGTCACTTTAAGAGTTCGGTAATCATAAAAAGATGAAGATGACACCGAAGAGGTGGATACTCGAATAGATTTAAGACAGGTTTGCAGCATGTCACAAGCAGTTTTCAATATACTTACTGATAACCTTATCAATAAAGCCTTCAAAAGTCCAAACGAATTTAGAGTGGGAGGGGGGATAATAAAGACCAGACGTTAGCCAAACGTGTGGTATGCAGTGGTTCTGAAACCTGGACCCTCAGACAGAAAGAACAGATGTAATTGTAAAGTTTTGTAATGTGGTTATGGAGAACAATCGTGAAAGAGAGATGGATCGACAGATTAAGAAATTAGGAGAAGCAGAGCTGGACAGGGAATGAACGGAACTTCATGGGAGTAATACAGGTGAAGAAGACATCTTGGATGGGACACATTTTACATAGGAACTGTCTACTATAGGAATCTTCGAGGGGAAAGTAGAAAAAAAAGAGGGAGAGGAAGAAGAAGATTTGGAATGTTAACATACGTGAAGAGAAGAAGGAGTTAAAAACGAACGAAGAATTGTGCTCAGGACAGAGAAATTTAGGAGGTACAGTTCACAAATGTCTAGGACAGTTTTACAGAAAGAAGACTTGACATAACTGTTTTGTATTTGTGTGTGTGTGTGTGTGTGTGTGTGTGTGTGTGCACGCTTAAGTGCTTTTTGTAAATAATACGTAACATATGGACGTAGAAATATTTACTTTGGGAACTCCATTGTGCCATAACCAGGTGCAGTGCAGAGACTGAACTAATCTCCTCGACAGGTATTGCTTAAGGTGTAACTTAGATCAATAGTCCCAATTTATATATTTTTGAAGCTGAACAGAATACTTCTGTACATGGCACTGAATTCATAGCATTTGGGTACTCCTGAATAAGGTGCAAAATCCATATCGTTACGCTAATTTTAAACATGGCCAAATTCAGATGATCTGGATACTTTTGAAAATGGCGCCGTTGTGGCTGCAAGCACAAGAAGGCTACCACAGTCATATTGGAATTCCACATACAACAGTAGCAGTTTACCTTTTCCTGCCATCGCTCGCTTCTTGCTGCTACCGCAATCTTGCATTTTAAATTTCCCACCTCTGCCATCTTGAATTTTTCGGCAGCTGCAGCTGTGGATAGAGACGGCTGTGTACCAAATAATACTTTACCATACTACTGACACATCTAACTTGTTATCTCAAGTTCTTACACAAGAAGAAATTCCGGAAGAATAGTATACTGAATATAGGAACTTTTTCTACTGTTAGTTCGGTCATTCTATGGAGTGAAACTCTGAAGTCTCTGAGACTCTCTAAGCAAACTTGTCTTGTTCGGGTAAGACTCAATGCCCCGCTTGTGTGGAAGACCTTACAGCTGTTTACCTGGGAAGTGATTCAGCCAGCATTAAGACAAGATAATTTTCTTGGCTTCCTCAGAACCTAACAAGTGGTAAGATAGCCACGAGAATAAGTGATTTAAAGGAATGTTCATTCCTGAGATAGTTATTGCAGACTGAAGGATATAATTTGTTATTATAATGAAGACGAAATTATTTCTTCCCTTTTTAGTATTCCTTTGTTATCGCACACCAGTAAAAGCTCATAACATTAAAATAATACCTGGAAATAAATAAAAGGTAATTTTGTAAATAGAAAATAACGAAGACGTTGTTTTCTGAAGTCGCATTCCTGTCGGAGGATTCTTTTAAGAGTATGTTCAAAGGTAGAACCTTTTGCATCACGACACTTTCGTATTTGCTACAACATGGCAGTACTCACTACTGTGGGCTAATTGCTTTGCACGCTCAGTAATCCGATCTCAAGTCCTCCACCATCTTTAGATCCTCCTCGTAGCCCACATGCCCCAGACGATCGTAAGTGATAGTGCTGGATACCACTGAATAGGATTGATTCTTCCGATCAAACGATTTGGAAATAACCGGTCTGCTGCCTCTATCGCTATTGAAGACATTCTTACTGTTGGAAGCACATCACATAATGGGCTCATAGGTGCATATTTTCTAACAACAACGGTAAAGTATTTACCTCTACGTTGGTGATTCGGATTTAGGTTTTTCATTGTTTCCCTATACTGTTTAAAGCGAAGGAAGGAATGGTAGCTCTCAACAGTCTTCCTGTGTCTAAAATATTGCTCTTTCTATAATGACTTCGCCCATAAAATCCTGAACTTTATTTTATATTATATTCGTGGTACATTTCGCATCAGGAAAACGGTTAGCAGACTTCAAACACCCGAAAGATTTCGGTGCTATATCCTATGCTGATATCTGTCATCTCACTGATTTCACGTTTCTGGTAGTGAAGAGAAAATTTACGATCGTTCCGTCCTTTAACATCAACTGCAGTAAATATCACAACCAACATCTGCCGAAGTATTACCGAATTACAAAAACGGTTTTACGTAAAAGTACATAATTTTTTTTTTGTGGTAACTCGAAATCACTAACACCTGAAGCTACGTTGAGAAAGACGTAAGGTCGTTGAAAATTCCATGGGACCAGGACATTATACCACGAAAATTTTAGTGTGTTTAATTGTTGTGACAATAAATGTTCGCATTTTCTAAGAAATTTGTGTAAGAAATCATTCTCTACACTCTTGCATTTAGAAACTGTAAGTAGCAGAATTCACAAGCCAGTGTTTTTGTAAATGGACCAGCTCCATTATATAGATTAGATTGTAGCGTTTCAATATATGGAACAGACGTGATGTTTGTGTATGATTCACCAAGTTACTAAAGAGTCAGATTGTTTTACCTCGTTAGGCATGCATCTCACTTACGTATAAGTTCGCTAGAACTGAATCGAGTAGTAAGTATAAATACCTACATCCACAACAGTGGTGTCCTCTCCTGTTGATTATTTTGAAAATTGGTGTTGCGAACTCCGATCGGCGGAAAGGATGTGGACGTGAACGCTGGGTTCCGAACGACTCGAGACCACACTCAGGCTGAAGCTACACGCATCATCCTGACATCTCTTACACGAGTATCGAACTACTGGCAAAGTTAAACCTCATTTCCACTCGTCACGCAGTTTCACCTGATTTAAACTCGTGAGGAAATGTGAACAAATTTAATTTACTTCTGGATGGTTTCCCGTTTATACTGCCATGTTTGTAGTTAGCTGACAGTTCCGCTTTACACTCACCTCCTCCACTTTCTCACACCTAAGCTTTATCTAAAACGTTAAAACAACTGTATTGGTCTTATGGCAGCTCACAGAAAATTAGGCTTCTGCATACTGTTGTGATAATTTCTCCGTCTCCTACATATCGAAATTCATGTAGCTGCCGAAATACTGTGGTGACTTATTCCGCTTACTTCCCACTCGCAGTGGAAAGAGCACATGGTGTTTCGTAATTATACACTAGTAACTTGTTGTCTGAACATGACCAGTATCCTGTTCTGAGCAAGCCATATTGCTCTGGAAATTGAACCAAATAGAAATGAAAATCAAGTTCTGTAATCTGGATCACAATTTTCCAGTGAATTCTTAAGTAAAGTCGCTCAATTAACTTTGAGCTATGGGAAAGGACGACACAAACGAAATGAATACGTAACGTATCGAATTTCAGCCAGAAATATAATAACTTGATGAAAAGTTTAAGTGAAGATGGCAGTAGCTTACTTCATCTGTACAGGATGCATTAATCATTATATATAAGTTTCCATATTTGTAGGGTTAATATTAGGGGGATCCTTTGATCCTTTAGTTACATAAAAGCACCTGGTGCAGAAACAGCACACAGTTACCTTCAAACGTTTGTAACATTGAGATCAGTACACATACAAAATATTTCTCTCAGTAAACAATAATTAAGTAAAATCTTCCTGCTTTGTTAAATTAAATCATTGTCTCCATAATTTTCATTATTCCATCTTCTTAAGTGTATTGTCTAGTTCACTCTTTTAAACCCACTAGCTAACTTTTCTTTGCTTCAAGCTCTTCTGAACAACTGTAAGTATCAATGGTTTGAACATGTGTGTCGAATAATGTCCATTAAATAACACATATAAATAATGAAATTCAGTAGTGCCTCACGTCATACGCAGTGCCCTTAACAGGTCACTGACCTCTGCCTTGACGGTTATGACAGTACTAAGAAGCAGATAATAAGCATGTCAGAAAATACATTTCACAAGGGTTCTTGATGCATGTCTCCCCACAGAATTTCAGTTACCTAACTGAACCCCCCGCCCCACCAAATATCATGGGAGGTGTTTAAAGGCACATTTGCATGCTGAGCTTTTATTAGCAAAAAACAACACGTAATTATAAGTAATGAAATAAACAAAAGTTTGAGCCATAGATGTAGCCTACGGCTGTATAGATATAGTATGCAGCCGCTGGAAACAATTGAAGATTTTTGATCTTCATATTATTGGCGAAAGAGGAAGATGGCAGTAGCTTACTTCATCTGTACAGGATGCATTAATCATTATATATAAGTTTCCATATTTGTAGAGTTAATATTAGGGGGATCCTTTGATCCTTTAGTTACATAAAAGCACCTGGTGCAGAAACAGCACTACTTTTATTATTGTTATTACTAACCTATGTATGTTTTATTTTGTAGCTTTAGTCATTGTAAGATTGTTGGGTGACTTGACATGGCAAAAGGTCCCGTACTTTTAAGCGGAAAGTCGTCCAGATCGATCCACCGTCGTCTTCGAGTGCTGTTTTTCACACGAAGTCCGATCCACCACACGGAGAAGAAATATGGTTAAAAATACATGAACGTACCTTTAACGTAAATGCCATGCTCAAGCGCCGAGTCTGTATGAAACATATTTTACCATTCCGTAAACTTAATTGATAAACATTTAATATTCATTACTATAATTGATTGTAGTGTCTCGATCCAGTTAACAATGAACCTTAAAAAAAACCTTAATTAATGGTGGAAGGGGCTGGGGATTTTGTGCCTACCTTTTGAAAATTTTGTAATCTACTCAGTTACCTTATACTGCCCTTCAAAGTTTTGAAAAAGTTTTGTTTCTTTGTAATGATACCTTCTACCTGATTCCATAAATGTTTTAAGTTTATCAGTTCAACTAGAGCCACAAATTTAGGTCTCAGTAGTAGATGTGAGTACTTACAGTCAAAATCGTATTCAATGTTTTTAGGTTCAGGACTCTACTTACACATCAACATCTGCTTGAAAAGTATATTGAGAGTAAAAGTCAATAATAAGTAATGGAATTAGTATTTCTTAAAATTTTGGGGTCATCAAGAAGAACTCCCCCATCCTGCCGTTCATAGTATGTTGGTATAGCTAAGACTGTGCTGAAGGATATTTTCGAGTTCTGGACATGCTTACACATCACGGCAACTTCAAAAAATCCTCTTGTAATGAAAAACAACAACAAGGAACTAATTTTGTTATTTCTAATTTTTGCGTGTACATTAATTACTCCCCCAGGTTAGTACGCATTATTGACCATACTTTCTCATCACGAGGATGAAGATGAGCAGTAGCTACTACATAGAGTTTTCATTGACATAAGTGTGGAGTTTGGCGCATAAATGAAAAGATCAGAGAGTTGAACGAAATAGTGACAAGGGGACGGCCCAATCCGACATTTTTTATCCAGGAAGAATGCACCAAAAGAAACAAAATAACAGTTTTAGTCCTAAGACACACTGTAAGTGTTTCTTAAAAATGTTGAAAATTACCAAGCCCGTAACTCGACAGGGAGCGGGAAAATGTGCATTCTTACCGTAGCTGTAGCAGACAGCACATGTGCGACACAGCAGGCACTTATCTTTCACTAACCGCCAATTAGTAAAATAGGTAACACGGTACAACGCGTTAGTAATTTATAAAGCAAATTTCAGTTGCCATTGATAATTTCACAGATGTTGCTTCTCATTAAATATTCATCATAATTAGCAGCTGCCTTGCTTTACCTCCGTGTTAAAACAGAGATAAAACCGACAGAATCTTCTATGTGTTATCTTCATGTATGCTTGTCAGTGACTTCTACCTTTTTGCAGGTTCGAGTAGTTCATACTAATTAATACTTTCAGCCTTGCAACATAAAATAAGAAGAATGTGGTACGCAGTCAAATTCACCTGCTTGTCCTAAAGACCTACGTATGTATTATTTATTAGGTAATTTCTTAGTCATTCATTCGAATGATGTCGATTTTCCGTTGGAAATTGTGGAAGTATTATTATGAAGAGGAAGTAACCCTGACACTTCTGTGAATTGTGTTTGAAGAATGATTTTTATACTAATTACAGTCCAGAACAGAAATACAGTACCTCACTGACACAAAGAAAGCAGGGAGAGAGATAACGTTCAGTGATAAAAAAAAAATTGAAAGCAGGGAGAGAGATAACGTTCAGTGATAAAAAAAAAATTTTTTTATGTGAAGAAGGAGGAAGTGCTACAAGTTAAGATCCCACCTAAGGCAGTTTTATTTCGGAAAATCTTAAAGTCAGTTGTGTAAACGGTACAAAGTGTTACATGCAGTACGAAATATGCGCCAAAATGAAACCAGTCCAGGTTTGAAGGAAAAACTATTCAAAAGATTTAGAACTGCTCGTTTACCATTACTGAGGGAAATCTACGAGACTAGACCCTCTGAGCTGCAAGTGAGACCAAAATTACTGATTTTCATGATTCTTCGACCTGGTGTAGCAGATTCAAAAATTGTACGGGAAAGTCTTTCATAAAATTATGAAATTTACGTCAAGTGAACAGGTAGAGGAGATGTGGTTAATAGGGAGTACTATAGACGTAATTTTAGCTTCTGTTTATCACCTTAAGTCCACTGTGTGAAACCAGTCACTCAGATTTCGTTCAAGAACTGTATGCAAACCGTACTTTTTCATTTTGATTTTTGAGCGAAAAAAAGGAGTCGCTTGTACAGTCGTTGAATACTATGACACATTTGTTTACATCAATAACAGTGACCAATATCAGTGAACTATTGTTTCTACAGCTTAATATCATCATGAGAAACTTCAAGGCAAATTGGTCTCGAAAATTAACAAAAAGACAGATTAGCAGCCAAAACTTGTAATCGAAGAAGAAAAATATGGTAAAATGGGAGAGAATAATTTTCAATACCTTAAAAAATACCTTTTTACCAGTTTCATAAAATAATCCATTGCTCTTGTGGGATTCTTGCCCTGGACATAGCATCACATCTGTCTTTAGTTGGAGGACGAAACGACTGTTAATATAATTCGACTATAAACAAATTCCTTGACAGTGTGAAACATTTTCAGAAAATTATCAGACAGTATAGTATTCATAGCTCATTGTCATTTCATGTTTTTCAGCGTAATAGTATTGTCAAACTTCAGTCTTTCGTGTATAGTCAGAGTTCATCACGTTTTACGACTTTAATTAAGTTTGCCTTGTACGAAGTACATTATGCAGGAGAATATAAACGATTATTTCTTTCTTCATCCCAATTCTGACTAGACAAAACTAGTAATTAGTGTAAGTTCCTAAATGTATTAATTTCTCTTTTATCAGATTTGTTTATGTGAGGAAATGGTATGTATTCGTCATCCAGTACACATTTCGCAGTTTTATTACGATTACTGGGGATAAATTAGGAAATGTTTCATTGACAGTAAAAAACGTACGATTCAAAATTAATCATAAGAACTCCACGTCAACAAATTAAAACCCGATTGAGAGGAGTCATCTGCAATGTAACATAAAACGCTGCCTTGAACTGTTTGCGCTGCCAGTCACTTGTGTAACAATTAAATAAGCAACAATCTAGTTGTCAATATAAACTGCAAGTTGTTAAAAAAATAACGGATGGAGAGGTTTTTGGTATGGTTTAAGTGCTTAAAATTCGCGTAGATATATTTCTTGGACTTCGTGTTACATGGCGCTACGTCTTCTTGTCACGGTTGTGTGTGCTCACCCACCAGATCGCACGCTACGCAGAAAGGACTGTATAAACCATTGTTGTGAGCTGTTCTTCGCCCGACAGAATGCAGTAACATACATTCTTTAAATATTTACAGTCAATCTTAGCAGCTAAGATTTATACACAGCGTTTGTTTCGCTATATTCTTCCTGTGTGAAAATTTCAGGATAAGTTTACATTGGTACATTCCATTGTGAGCTTGGGCTTCCTAAACTGTTTTACTGCTGACGAACGTAATAAGATTTTTCATATCAATCATTGCATGGACCAAGAACAAATATGACACTAAGATAGCTGGTAACAGTGTACAAAATAAACTGTGATTGTTCAACGTTGAAATGACGCCGGAACTGACGAGACACAGCTATGATTCTGCATAGGTTATTCTAAATAACGGTAATTTATCGAATAATGCTGGAGTAAACTTGGCTCCCAATTGATTAGTAGTAAGTTAATCTTTACCGTATGAAACGAAGATAATAGGACAGGTGCATGCTATTGTAGGCGTTTAAACGAAATTATCTCCGCTATAAAAATATTGCACATGTTCAAAACAGGAACATCAGCTATTAACACGACGGAAACCAGCTCTGTAGGAATCATTATGGATTCGATAAACAGCGACCTTCGGAAACACTTCTTCTCTTCGTTCGCGAGACCTGTAAGTAGATAACAGTGTAGATAACGGTGCCCTGGGTGATTCCGTATTTCTTGATTTCCGGGAGACATTCAGTACAGATCCGCGGTATCATATAGTGGAAAAGAAACGTATACTAACTTACAAAATACAGAAACAGATTTCTGAGTTGATTCAGAACTTCCTAGCTCATAAGTAAACAAGTACAAGTCATCATGTAAATACAAAGAAGTGTTACAGCTCTGTTACTGTTCACGTTATAGACCACCACAAAATTTGAAAGAAATTATGAGACCAGAGGGTTATTGACGCTTTATAAAGAATCTGGTTGCTCATTTTCAGTTAAATGCATTCCGTATAGAAAGGGAAAACATTGTTTTTAGATTACAGTGTTTGTCTTAAATCACTGGGAACCTTCAAAATCCGTAATTATACTGTAATCTTCGGCAGGTAATTTGAGCAGAACGAGCTCATGGAGACTACTGAAAATTCCTGATCTGAAATTCATAGTGATACTATTTCACCGGAAAAAGAGGTAGTTTACAATTTGAAACTTCCTGGCTGAATAAAACTGTGTAGCGGACCGAGGCCCGGCATCAGGACCTTTGTATTTCGCGTGCAAGTGCTCTGTCGACTGAGCTACCCAAGCACCTCCGACGAGCGTCCTCACAGCTTAAGTTCTGCCTGTACCTCGTCTCGCACCTACCAAACTTCACAGAACGACTCCTGAAAGAAGGATATTGCGAAGAAATGCAGGGAGAGCAGTTGCCTGTGAAAGGCAAAGTCTGCCAGGAAGTTTCATATAAGCGCACACTTCTGTACAGAGTGAAAATTTTACTATGGCAACTTGCCCTGGCTGTGGCTAAGCTATGTCTTCGCAATATCGTCTCTTTCAGGAGTGCTAGTTCTGCAAGGTTTGCAGGAGAGCTTCTGTGAAGTTTGGGAGTTAGGAGACGAGAACTGGCCGAAATGAAGCTGTGAGTGCGCTCGTGAGTTGAGGTTGGGTAGCTCAGTTGGTAGAGCACTTGCACCCGAAAGGCAAATGTTTCGAGTTCGAGTGGCGGTCCGACACACAGCTTTAAACACCCAGGAAGTTTCATATCAACGCTGCAGAGTGAACATGTGTGTATTGTACATCATTCAAAACATAAATTGAATTTATAAGAGCGCTTGTAAGTAACCAAGGCAATTACTTTTGATGCAAGTACAGCTCACATGCACAAACATAAAAGAACATACGTAATTGTTGTTATTTTGTAGTCAGTGGAACGGTCTTCATCATGATCAAAGCCGAGAGATTTATGAATAAAAGAAATATGTTTTACATTACGTTCGATGAAGTACTTAGGTAATACTGTATATATATATATATATATATATATATATATATATATATATATATATATATATATATGGGTTCCTTTATTTTACACTTTTGTTGAGGAAATGTGGTTTCGTAGCGCTATATGAAGAAATCAGCATTGTTTTTCTTATTTTTACTACCACACACTAATGTTACAAGTTACAAATTAACATTTTTCGAATAAAACCTGAATTAATGTTCAAAATTTAAATTTTTCTATACATACTGTATACTTTTAAGTAAAAGACGTAGGGTACCCTGCCCTTACCATATCCTCACTCAGTTTCTGGGCAGATGAACGCTTCTCGTTCGTTAAAACACTAATGAGATACTCAAACAAAGCGATATTTATCAGGTTACTCTCGACAGCTTTGAAACACACCTAACGTACAGGTAAAACGGGTACGACTTTAACTGACCAAAGCTAGTAGCAATAATACTGCAATATACGTTTGCTGAAGATAGTCTGCGTTAGCCTATAGTAGTTTTACAACCACGTGTGGACTTAACTCAAAATCTGTGCTTCGTATAGTGCGCATTTCATTTGCCATGGGTATTAAGGGTTTCTTGCAGTCCTCTACAATATTAGCTGTAGCATGTTATCCCTTAGCAAGTTAGTTCCTGAAGCGAAAATTTTCGTGTAAGTTAGAAGTGTCGTGTTATAATAACGGTGAAGATAAATCATTTAATAATGTCTAAGTCTAGACGTTGCCCAGTTCATTCTTCACAACGAGCCATCCAAGAGCAAACGACACCGCCAAAGATACGTGTCTCTCTGAAACTTTGATAAGTTGTCTCTGTTGTGGTGGTCTCAAGAAAAATTCGTGTCCATTCTGACGACTTCGTCTTACAAAGACGGTAGAGCCAGCCCCTGCGACGCCGCGGTCACTTGCGGCGCGGCTGGAAGCCGTTTGGTCGCCTACAGCTGCTGCTGCTGCTGCTGCTGGCGACGTAACGATCGGTGGGCGTGGCGTGGGGTGGCAGCAGCTCCGGACGGCCTGCGGCGGCCGGGTTCGAAGCCGGAGGTGTGCGGCGGAGGTGACACGTAGCCATTAAATTCCCATTAGCAGACGTTTCCCACCGGCGCTAGGTGCTGGAATGTCTTAATTTTCTTCTCGACTCTTCTACCGCCATCCCCACATCCATATCGGACTGTCAATAACGCGGATATTAATTGCGCTGCAATTCTTTATTTCATGGGTCGATAAAAATGAAAGTTCTCATCCATTATGGGTAAATGGTGCGGTAAATAATAGGAGGACAGAAACTGATAATCTATCTATATATATCTTTGCCTTTACTTATGTTGCACTTGATGCACATTTGATGAAATTCGCAGCTGAGGTGGTGGACAACATGACCAAGAGATTAGAAATATACTAATACCGACAGCTGCACGCTGGCGTTGATATAGGTCGACGGGGACAGGTGAAAATGTGTGCCCCGACCGGGACTCAGACCTGGGATCTCCTGCTTACATGGCAGACGCTCAATCCATCTGAGCCACCGAGGACAGACGAACAGCGTGACTGCAGGGACTATCTCGCGCTCGCCTCCCTCGACACTCACATTCTCACCTTGTAAGTCCACACATTACATTCGTAGTGTCCCACCCCAACACACTCATTACTCGTGGAAGACATTCTTCCAAGTTCCTTAAGAGTTGCGGGAATATGCGTGCATCCGCACAGAAGAAGAAGTTCATGGCCGGTATCGCCAGAACTATATACTTATATGGATACGGTGCCTGTTCTTTCGGACATCCGAGTATGCTGCACACTGCAAATGCGCAGAGAAAGTGATCTGTGGACATGTCTACAAACATTGAAAGCCGACCTGCTCACGCTGACATCACTTTATTATAGAAATGAGCTCAGTGCTTTCATGTGTTCTTAATTTTTGGTGTATTGTTTGTTATCGTACTAGTGTTCTCCTACAAGAGAAGCCGTGCGCGGTAGCCTCGCGAGTTATGCGCCTTGTCACGGTCTGCGTGGCTTCCCCCGTCGAAGGTTCGAGTCCTCCCTCTGGCGTGGGTGTGTGTGTTGTCCTAAGCGTAACTTAGTTTAAGTTAGATTAAGTAGTGTATATGCTTAGTGATCGAAGACCTTATCAGTTTGTTCCCATAAGACCTTAACAAAAAATGATTCAAATGGCTCTGAGCACACTGGGACTTAACTTCTAAGGTCATTAGTCCCATAGAACGACTTAAACCTAACTAACCTAAGGACATCACACACATCCATGCCTGAGGCAGGATTGGAACGGGTGGTCCAGACTGTAGCGCCTAGAACCGCTCGGCCGGCGGACCTTAACACAAATTTCCCATTTCCTACAAGAGAACAACTATCTGTTAGCAAAAAGTTATTTACATTTTAGAGAGGAGAGGGCCTACATTATGCATAAATAGGAACAAAAGTAGATAATCCAGTTTTTGTGAAAATTCTTTCAACATTCGAAAAATCGGAATTATTTTACCATAAAAAAACTGTCGACGTCATTTAGCACTTAGCAAGAACGTAAGCTATAGAAGATGAAGAAAAATGTGTTATTTACTATTCTCCCGATCTAAGTTCACATTCGGCGCGACTGTAAGTGAGAGCGATTGTAAATGAGAAATGCACTAACGGTCGCTTCCATCAACCATGGCGCCGCCTGTGAATTTAGTTTGTGTAGTTGTTACTGCGTCCTAAAAAGTTTTTGAGGCGTTCCTAATTACATATTTTCTCGAGCACTTATAGTAACTCGCATAGTTATTCGGAAACTCACTAGTAAGTTGCCATTGCGACGCATTGGTCCTATGGACCAAAGATAATGTGTAAATGCAAACTAGTTATCAATACCCTTGTCCTACTGAGTCAAAACCACTGTGAAAGCTTTATGTTTAGGAAACAAGGGACAACCCTGGAACATCCGAACGCCGTCGACGTGCGTCAACGAAGTTACTCGAACCATCTCAGTTGTCCTGCAGAAGTCGTGTGTAGAACAGCCACGGACAGTGTGAACGTAAACATTCAGCGAGGTAGAATGCTGTGTATGGTTGAAGCAACGATGTGCTGCATAGGAAGAGAGAGACCATTAGAAGAGCTGCACCTAGTAATGTATCACCATACTAAAGGCCAAAGTTGTCAAATAGCTGCAATATTATAAATGAAGAAAAGTACAGTTTCCGATATAATCAGAAGATTTCTGGAATAAGATATTATTGATAATCTACCGCATACACGACGTCCAACAACGTATTCTCTGTTGCTCCATAGTGGATGCGAGACAGCGGTTGGTCAAATATTTGCCACGAATGTCTCCAAATAACTGTATGTTCTGAGAAATTATTTTATTTACACAATCAGTTTCGACATCTCAATAATGACATCTTCAGGCCACATATGCACTACCTGCATAGACAATCATATGTATCGATACTAGCGTACTGGAGCCATCAGTATCTAGATACCCTGAATTCGTTATTCGAGTATTTTTCGTGGAAGACTTGACAGCAGCTGTTGTTTTTAAGGTATGCTACTACCCGTGAGAAACAACTTGGTGGTTACATGAACCCGGTACAGGCACTTAATTGTGAACTGCAGAGTAATCATGTAGATGCAGCTGCTCATGCGAGCGCGAATCTTTCAGAATCGTCACAAGCTTTTAATACAGAAAAGTAATATTTGTCCTCGTGCAGGCGGCGAAGTTATGTGTATGACTAGAGGAAAGGCGCGCCTCCTGTTGGCCCCAAAAGCTTTCCGAACTTCCAGCAATATCGCTACCATTAAAGAAAATTTATGCCGCCACACGTTTAAGTTTTGATCTAGATTTAAGACCTCGGTTCCAACGGCTTTCAAAAGCTTCAGTTAACGCATAGCCACTTTAAAAAGTTATTGGCATTTAAGAGGAAGTATTTACTTCTTATGCACACAGTCTCACGTGTTCTTTTGTATGTTTCTACTTTACATCTACATCTACATCTACATTTATACACCGCAAGCCACCCAATAGTGTGTGGCGGAGGGCACTTCACGTGCCACTGTCATTACCTCCCTTTCCTGTTCCAGTCGCGTATGGTTCGCGGGAAGAACGACTGTCTGAAAGCCTCCGTGCGCGCTCTAATCTCTCTAATTTTACATTCGTGATCTCCCCGGGAGGTATAAGTAGGGGGAAGCAATATATTCGATACCTCATCCAGAGACGCACCCTCTCGAAACCTGGCGAGCAAGCTACACCGCGATGCAAAGCGCCTCTCTTGCAGAGTCTGCCACTTGAGTTTGTTAAACATCTCCGTAACGCTATCACGGTTACCAAATAACCGTGTGACGAAACGCGCCGCTCTTCTTTGGATCTTCTCTACCTCCTCCGTCAACCCGATCTGGTACGGATCCCACACTGATGAGCAATACTCAAGTATAGGTCGAACGTGTGTTTTGTAAGCCTCCTCCTTTGTTGATGGACTACATTTTCTAAGGACTCTTCCAACGAATCTCAACCTGGTACCCGCCTTACCAACAATTAATTTTATATGATCATTCCACTTCAAATCGTTCCGCACGCATACTCCCAGATATTTTACAGAGGTAACTGCTACCAGTGTTTGATCGGCTATCATATAATCATACAATAAAGGATCCTTCTTCCTATGTATTCGCAATACATTACACTTGTCTACGTTAAGGGTCAGTTGCCACTCCCTGCACAAAGTGCCTATCCGCTGCAGATCTTCCTGCATTTCGATACAATTTTCTAATGCTGCAACTTCTCTGTATACTACAGCATCATCCGCGAAAAGCCGCATGGAACTTCCGACACTATCTACTAGGTCATTTATATATATTGTGAACAGCAATGGTCCCATAACACTCACCTGTGGCACGCCAGAACTTACATTAACGTCTGTAGACGTCTCTCCATTGAGAACAACATGCTGTGTTCTGTTTGCTAAAAACTCTTCAATCCATCCACACAGCTGGTCTGATATTCCGTAGGCTCTTACTTTGTTTATCAGGCGACAGTGCGGAACTGTATCAACGCCTTCCGGAAGTCAAGAAAAATAGCATCTTCCAGGGAACCTGTATCTAATATTTTCTGGGTCTCATGAACAAATAAAGCGAGTTGGTTCTCACACGATTGCTGTTTCCGGAATCCATGTTGATTCCTATAGAGTAGATTGTGGGTTTCCAAAAACGACATGATACTCGAGCAAAAAACCTGTTCTAAAATTCAACAACAGATTGACGTCAGAGATATAGGTCTATTGTTTTGCGCATCTGCTCGTCGACCCTTCTTGAAGACTGGGACTACCTGTGCTCTTTTGCAATCATTTGGAACCTTCCGTTCCTCTAGAGACTTGCGGTACACGGCTGTTAGAAGGGGGGCAAGTTCTTTCGCGTACTCTGTGTAGAATCGAATTGGTATCCCGTCAGGTCCAGTGGACTTTCCTCTGTTGAGTGATTACAGTTGTTTTCTATTCCTTGGACACTTATTTCGATGTCAGCCATTTTTTCGTTTGTGCGAGGATTTAGAGAAGGAACTGCAGTGCGGTCTTCCTCTGTGAAACAGCTTTGGAAAAAGGCGTTTAGTATTTCACCTTTACGCGTGTCATCTTCTGTTTCAATGCCATCATCATCCTGGAGTGTCTGGATATGCTGTTTCGAGCCACTTACTGATTTAACGTAAGACCAGAACTTCCTAGGATTTTCTGTTAAGTCGGTACACAGAATTTTACTTTCGAATTCACTGAACGCTTCACGCATAGCCCTCCTTACGCTAACTTTGACATCGTTTAGCTTCTGATTGTCTGAGAGGTTTTGGCTGCGTTTAAACTTGGAGTGAAGCTCTCTTTGCTTTCGCAGTAGTTTCCTAACTTTGTTGTTGTACCACGATGGGTTTTTCCCGTCCCTCACAGTTTTACTCGGCACGTACCTGTCTAAAACGCATTTTACGATTGCCTTCAACTTTTTCCAAAGACACTCACCATTGTCAGTGTCGGAACAGGAATTTTCATTTTGATCTGTTAGGTAGTCTGAAATCTGCCTTCTATTACTCTTGCTAAACAGATAAACCTTCCTCCCTTTTTTTATATTCCTATTAAGTTCCATATTCAGGGATGCTGCAACGGTCTTATGATCACTGATTCCCTGTTCTGCACATACAGAGTCGAAAAGTTCGGGTCCAAGATAATATCTCCACGAGTCGGTTCTCTGTTTAATTGCTCGAGGTAATTTTCTGATAGTGCACTCAGTATAATGTCACTCGCTGCTCTGTCCCTACCACCCGTCCTAAACATCTGAGTGTCCCAGTCTATATCTGGTAAATTGAAAGCTCCACCTAAGACTATAACATGCTGAGAAAAGTTATGTGAAATGTATTCCAAATTTTCTCTCAGTTGTTCTGCCACTAATGCTGCTGAGTCGGGAGGTCGGTAGAAGGAGCCAATTATTAACGTAGCTCGGATGTTGAGTGTAACCTCCACCCATCATAATTCGCAGGAACTATCCACTTCTACTTCACTACAGGATAAACTACTACTAACAGCGACGAACACTCCACCACCGGCTGCATGCAATCTACCCTTTCTAAACACTGTCTGTACATTTGTAGAGATTTCGGCAGAATTTATCTCTGGCTTCAGCCAGCTTTCTGTACCTATAACGATTTCAGCTTCGGTGCTTTCTATCAGTGCTTTAAGTTCCGGTACTTTACCAACGCAGCTTCGACAGTTTACAATTACAATACCGACTGCTGCTTGGCCCCCGCATGTCCTGACTTTGCCCCACACCCCTTGAGGCTGTTGCCCTTTCTGTACTTGCCCAAAGCCATCTAGCCTACAAAACCGCCCCGTCCACGCCACACAACCCCTGCTACCCGTGTAGCCGCTTGCTGCGTGTAGTGGACTCCTCACCAATCCAGCGAAACCCGAAAAACCACCACCATATGGCGCAAGTCGAGGAATCTGCAGCCCCCACAGTCGCAGAACCGTCTCATCCTCTGATCCAGACCCTCCACTCGGCCCTGTGCCAAAGGTCCACAGTCAGTCCTATCGACGATGCTGCAGATGGCGAGCTCTGCTTTCATCCCGCTAGCGAGACTGGCAGTCTTCGCCAAATCAGATAGCCGCCGGAAGCCAGAGAGGATTTCCTCCGATCAATAGCGACACACATCATTAATGCCGACATGAGCGACCACCTGCAGATGGGTGCACCCCGTACCCTTCATGGCATCCGGAGGGACCCTTTCCACATCTGGAATGACTCTCCCCGGTATGCACACGGAGTGCACATTGGTTTTCTTCCCCTCTCTTGCTGCCATATCCCTAAGGGGCCCCATTACGCGCCTGACGTAGAGCTCCTAACTACCAGTAAGCCCACCCTCTGCGACTGCCCGGATCTTGCAGACTGAGGGGCAACCTCTGGAACAGGACAAGCAGCCATGTCAGGCCAAAGATGAGTATCAGCCTGAGACAGAGCCTGAAACCAGTTCGTCAGACAAACTGGTGAGGCCTTCCGTTCAGCCCTCCGGAGTGTCTTTCGCCCCCTGCCACACCTTGAGTTGAGCTCCCACTCTACCACAGGTGAGGGATGAGCCTCAATGCGGGCAGTATCCCGGGCAACCACAGTCGTAGTCCGATCGGGGGGTGCGTGGGGCGAGATGGCCGTCCCCGACAAACCCCCATCCAGACCCCCACAGTGATGCCCATTGGCAACAGCCTCAAGCTGTGTGACCGAAGTCAACACTGCCTGAAGCTGGGAGCGAAGGGATGCCAACTCAGCCTGCATCCGAACACAGCAAATGCAGTCCCTATCCATGCCAAAAACCGTTGTGCAAAGAACGTCTGAACTAATTTACAGAGAGCGCAAACAAATCGACACAAAATTTAAACGGTTATTAAAATACAAGATTGCCTAGTAAATGCAGTAATGCTGCTACTTGCGCACTGCTGACACACTGTTTGGCGGCGGAAGGTGACTACGCGATTTTACTCTATTCTGGTACTAAGACGCGATGCTACAACCCTCAAATACTATAATACGCCCGAAATTTATGAATTAAACAATGCAAGTACCAAAAACACGCAAAGAAATTAAGAATTAAACTATGTAACAAATGAGTGAGCTAGGAGTATACGACTTGCTGCTGCAGCTGCTTATCCAACGGCGGCAGGGAGCACGCTGACTGTGACCAACCTACATTGGCCGTTCAAAACAAAAACAGAAGAGAGACGACTACGCGAATTTACACTATTCAGGTACTAAAACGCGATGCTACAACTCTCAAATACTATAATACGCCCGAAATTTATGAATTAAACAATGCAAGTTCCAAAAACACGCAAAGAAATTAAGAATTAAACTACGTAACAAATGAGTGAGCTAGGAGTATACGACTTGCTGCTGCAGCTGCTTATCCAACGGCGGCAGGGAGCACACTGGCTGTGACCAACCGACACTGGCCGTTCAAAACAAAAACAGCCAAGCATATGAAAGACACACAGAATGAACAAATCGCCAAGGAAGCTTCGTTTGACATAAGACGCCTTGTCGTTTTGTAATGTAAGCAATGGTTAGTCGCGTTACATCCTAACTCTTTCTTATCCATTAAATGTTTACACAGTCATAACATTATATTATTTTGCAGCAGTTAGTTCTGAAAATTAAAGTCAGATATTTACGCTTGAAGTAAAATGATTCAATCGGTCGCTAAATGGAATTACAGCTCAGTTCTTTGTAACTGAGCTCGCATTCGGGAGGCCAATGATTGAAAACCACGTTCGGCCGTCCAGATTATTTTCCCTAACTTCCCTAAATCGGCGAAGGCAAATGTCATGACGTTTATTTTGAAAGGGAACGGCAGATTTACCAACCAATGGTACCTTAATCCGAGCTTCTGCCCATTCACTAGTGACCTTGATGTCGATACAACGTCAAACCCTAATCTTCCTTCGTTTTTCCTTGGTAATGCTCTTTTGCATTCAACCGGCTTTATTGTATTGTTTTTTGTATTAATCAGAATAGTACTGTGGCTTTATCAGTTAGCTCTCCCAGGGACACGTCTTTCTTTATATAGAATCAAAACAATCAGAGAAGGCAAGAGATCAAAAGCCACTATTTGTTTCGACAGCTACATTTGTGTATGCTATACATGGAATTGTCGTATAATTATTTACATTTTATTTACAAGTTACAGTGTTTTTTACGTAAGTTAAGTTTCCGTTGCGTGCCGCTGACGTAATGCAGCAGATGCGCGCTCCTTCGTATACCGTTTAACTAGTGGCAGAATAGCCACTAGCAGCTGCTAACTTTGTGGCCACGCGCAACTGCTAACCGTGCCGAGAGCTCCAACCTAATGGGTAAAATCCACGCTATAGTATATCTGATCTTTTGTGCACGATATGTAAAGCTCCATCTAAATATCACACTACAGTATCTCTGATATTTGCATATGGTATGTAAGGCGAACATCCCTAATGAACAAGCACTTCTGTATGTTTATGGTGCTATTAATCTGAAGATGGCTGTTTAAACGAGCCGAAAATAGTATTTTTAATAAATGTCTTGCGATCTTTATTGCCTTCTCTAATTGATCATCAAGAACAGAACGCCGTTACCTCCTTGGCATGACGTTTAAAATTATTTTGGCGTTGTATTTCCGTCCGTTCTCCAAATTAATGTGACGTGAACTCCTTCATCGAAACGGACAAATGTCGGCGAATCGTTAGGGTCACCGCAGGCTTTCTTTATTTGAGAATGTACGTCTGATGTCAGAACCTAAATACTAACGGGTTGACGCAGATACAGCAGAACATATAGTATATTTTTACATATGTTTCATTGTCTACTAAATTTTTTAAGGCGTGTGCGACCAACGTAGAATTTTCAAGCCAGTCATTACTTTAAACTTTAACCTATGACATCATGTGAGATTATGACACTGCTTTTCAATGCCCCAGAACATTCTCCTTCATATGCAATCTCACCCATAAGTGAACTAATGTAATGCGACTATCTTTCAGATGTGTACTGTCCACGAAATTTCTCGTAGCTCAACAGAATAATTAAAGGGGGTTTAATGTAAACTAAGCCAAGACAAATCTAAAACCATAATCCTTACAACAGATATTTGCTATTTCACTTGTGTAATTCGTGCAGTGCTGATGTGTTGTCACTCTACATCCATCCACAAATAATAAATAGAAAAGATTTGAGCTAGTGTGATAGCAAAATATCGAAGTCTCCGCCGCATCGACTACATGCTCAGTACAACACGAAATCTCTTAGCTATCTTTCAGAGGAGTGTAAAATACGCTCATTAAAAAAATAATCTCGTACAAACGACAAGGAAGATCATCCGGGATACGAACTGACGTCAAGTTCATAATGTGAAGAGTTGAAAGCCGGCCATTGTGACCGAGCGATTCTTGGCGCTTCAGTATGGAACCGCGTGACCGTTACGGTCGCAGGTTCGAATCCTGCCTCGGGCATGGATGTGTGTGATGTCCTTCGGTTAGTTAGGTTTAAGTAGTTCTAAGTTCTAGGGGCTAATGCAGTCAGAAGTTAAGTCTCATAGTGCTCAAAGCCATTTGAACAATTTTTTGAAGAGTGGAAGAACAATGAGGTATCGAACCTACTAGCCAGGATGTCTGAACAGAATTTAAATATAGTTTCCTAGGGTTATAACCAAATTGTTAACTCGAAGAAAAATACAACTTTGCCGGCGCTGAACACGACTGTAAAACATCTCGTGTAAATAATTCTGATGTACCTTAAAGCACAACTTCGAAGACGCAGGGCAAGCTAGGTTATGTTTCACCATAATCCACAACGATATCTCTTCGACGTGCACATTTCCTTATTACAATAGGAAGTGTCTGCATTAAAAATATCGGCACGTAATGAAAGCACCAAACGGAAGAATAGAGTGTATCACGTTGTCCACTGATCATGCGAACTTCGTTAACCGACTGCACCCTCCGCCCCCCCCCCCCCCCCAATCACTTTCATTGGATGGTTCAGCTCTGAGTGTAGAGCGTAGGCCACTTATTTAACACTTGCCTTGCATGAAACTTCCTGACAGATTAAAACTGTGTGCCCCACCGAGTTTCGTAATTGGGACCCATGCCTTTCGCGGGCAAGTGTACCACGGTCTGAGCTACCCAAGCACGACTCACGACCTGTCTTCACAGATTTACTTCTGCCAGTACCTTGTCTCCTACCGTCCAAACCCCACAGAAGCTCCCATGGGATCCTTAAGGAACTAGTACTTCTGCAAGAGAGAATATTGCGGAGACATCGCTTAGGCATAGGCTGGAGGATGATTCTAAAATGAAATTTTCGCATCGCAGCGGAGTGTGCAGTGATGTGAAACTTCCTGGCAGATTTAAACTGTCTACCGGACCAGGACACGATATTCGGGACTTTGTCTTTTGCAGGCAAGTGCTGAACCGACTGAATTACCCAAGCAAGACTCACGTCCCATCGTCACACGCTTACTTCTCCCAGAACCTCGTCTCCTACCTTCCAAGCTTCACGAGCCACTGCCTGATGGATGTTTCCAGAATGAAATTTTCACTCTGCAGCGGAGCGTGCACTGACAGCTTTGACGACTGTTTGTAAGTCGTGCGAATGGATGTGTGATGTCCGTAGGTTAGTTAGTTCTATGGGACTGATGACCACAGATGTTAAGTCCCATAGTGCTCAGAGCCATTTGAACCATTTTTTTGCTAGCACGTCTTTGGTGTCTTTCTTCATTAGCCACTGATACTTGCAGTCTGTGCTCTGCAGAACTGTGCATTTCGTAGGTTTTACACATTACACATTTCGTACAGTGATTTTTACTGGTAATTTTTATACTTATATGTGTGTATACTGTTTCTGGACCGCCCGGTTAGCCGTGCGGTCTAACGCACCGCTTTCCGGCCGGGAAGGCGTTCCCGGCAGGGATCCGCCCGGCGGATTAGTGTCGAGGTCCGGTGTGCCGGGCAGTCTGTGGATGGTTTTTAAGGCCGTTTTCCATCTGCGGAGCGAATGCGGGCTGGTTCCCCTTATTCCGCCTCAGATACACTATGTCGGCGATTGCTGTGGAAACTCTTTCTCCACGTACCTGTACACCATAATTACTCTACCACGAAAACATTTGGGTGACACTCGTCTGGAGTGAGACGTTCCTGGGAGGTGGGGGGGGGGGGGTTAAGCCGCACAATAACGCTCGGTTCGGTGTGGGGCGGCGGTGAGGAGAGTGAACTGCTGTAGTCTTGTTGTGCACCACTGAGGGCTACAGAGGGAAGGAAGCCCCTCTGTCGTTTCTAGGTCCCCAGTTCCTTACAATACGTATTTTTTAATGTTGTCAATATAACTTGCCGCTAGTCTTTGACCTGTATTTTTTTAAATTGTATGTGTATTATTTCTAATTATGTTGCTGTGTATTTATATGCCGCGTAAGAGTAATGAATCAATAGTGAAGGAGTGCTTCTCTTAAAATATGTGTCGGAGCAAGAAGCGAAGATGAGTGGACATAAATTAAATTAAATGAAGTTGGAGGGTGTCAGGTGGTGCTGGGTGGGAGAGGGTGAAGAATGGTAAAGACTCTTTTCTGTCTTTTCATATGATTTTCTCAATTATTCTTTATAGTATCTGGTTTCCAATATTTATTTGGTCATTGCCTTGGGTTCAGTATATATATTTCTGTGCAGTTTCTATACAGCAGCAACGGAAAGACATAAATCCTGTATACAAATACACAGAGCTTACAGCAGCAAAAGAACAAGATAACTCACTCAGCTTTCTAGGTATAATCACAAGTCAAACAAAGAAACGCTCATTTGAAATATTCAGAAAAGCAACAAGTGACACTACCTTAAACGAAACCTCAGACCACCTGCAGAAACAAGAACGCGCTGCAATCACAAACATGTTAAACAAAATTAACAGAGTCCCCATAAACTTTTAATTACCAATTATAGCCGACCATTATAAAACAAACAGCCTTAAAACTGCATACAAAGACATAGTGGTAGACAAACTAACCAGAAAAATAAAGACACAAATAACGAAAAAAGTAACCAAACCACCCCAACACATAAATCTACACTACCACAGAAAATGGCATACAATGATATACCCCAAAAATTCACACATATAGTAGAAAACATACAAAAAATCATGGCACTGACACTGCTTGGGAAACAAATTCCTCAATACGAAAGTACATATCAAAACTGAAATCTTTAGCACACAGGAACCAACATTCTGTTATATATCAGCTCAGTTGCAGAGATTGTGAAAAAATATGCACTGGAATGACTGGCAGGACAATCGACACAAGACGTAAAGAACACGTCAGAATACTGAAATGTGGTACACACCATTCAACATTTTCACATCGTCTAAAACAGGGTACCAAAGACCAAGCAGTCATTGAAAAATATACGATCAGAAGAATCCGTAAAGAAAAATATATCCTCCCTTTCCAAGAAAATCTCCATGTACACAAAGCATTAACAGTTGCTCAATGACCAAATAAATGTTGGAAACCAGACACTGTGTAAAGTAATTGGAAAAAATCACATGAAAAACAAAAGATCCTTTTCCATCCTTCACCCTTTCCCACCCAACAGCTTTCTCCCGAATTTCATTTCACTTCTTGTTCTCCCTTTCCCATCTATTTACAAAAAAAGAAAGAAATAAACATTCCTTCACCATACCTTCATTACTCTTATAATTTACATAGACTACAACATAATTAAAAGGAATAACACATACATTTAACTAAGCAAAGAAAGGTGAAACACAAATTTGTGGCAAGTTATGTCTACAACACTACAAGATACAATACAGACTTAGAAATAGAAAATTAAATAGCAAACAACTGTCTGAAAAAAAAGTGTGTAATAAATACATAGCCTTGCAGATCCAAGGAAAATTAGACCACATGTATCGGTGTCTAATGAAGAAAGACACCGAACTTACGCTAGCAGATGGCATTTCCAGATGTGGGCGAGAAACCAAGCAGAAATCACTGTAATTAAAATCCAACAAATTGGTAACGAACTACTTCTGGATCTTAACAACAAATCAAGTTGAAGATTAATCAGACATCACTGGTGGTGCTTTATGGCTAAATGCGTCTGATGAAACCAGGAAAAAAGCGGGCGTTTACTTGTAGTTGTAACAATGAAACGAAATTCATACAAACATGTTGGTGAAGTAGGATAGTCGAACACGTAGTGAGATGTGTATGTGGATGCCGAATTGACACGTCCTGCATCCAACCTACAAGCACTCGTCTGTGATCTGACTGAGTGCCTAACATGCATCGACTCACCTGACCATTACACATCTTCATTAGAGGAACTACGTTTGTGGCTTAAATCGCTGACGTCAGAATCGGGATTACAAGAATTGCACCTACACGCAGTTCCCGGAATTCCCTCCCCCATCCCTTTCCCCAGTGGCTAATGGAATTCCTATGTGAATCGAAGTCATCGTGCTGTTAGCCATTAGCTAGGTGGCTCAAGAGCATCGGCATTTCGACAGATAGCACACACATTCAGCCCCCCCCCCCCCCCCAAAGCAATTTTTTTTTTTTTTATAATTCTGTTGCAGAAGTTGCACCACTCTCTGCATTAATTTTGTAATGAGATGACTTGTATAAAATGCAGCCAGCAGCAAAGATCAATAGGGGAAAAGATGATTATCAATAGTTAGTACCTCTTTCTCTAGCTATTACTGATATTATTACTGTCATTAATGCGTATTCTTTATTCTTTGTTATTATTATTATTATTCCAGAATGAGCACTTGCCCGCAAAAGGCAAAAGTCCCGAGTTCGAGTCTCGGTCAGGCACACAGTTTTAATCTGCCAGGAAGTTGTTTCATTATTATTATTATTATTATTAATATTATTATTATTATTATCGATTATTCCCATTTAAGAGAGCGTTTGAACTTGAATTCCTTTATGATGATTGTTTATTTTTTTTCTGAGCCCAAATTTTCTTCATGTGTTCACTGTGTTGTTTCTTTCGCTCCGCTGTCCATTTGCATCCTGGTCTCTTCTGTGTTGTGGTGACAAATTTATGTTTTTTGATGATGTTCCTGAATTCAGTTCTATTTTCTGCATCGTTTACTGTTGTGTGTGCTTGTCTGAGGTCCTCTTCAACTTCTTTTATCCATTTTGTTTTTCCCCAGCCTGAGTTGATGACTTTAAGAATTCGCTTTGAAATTCTGTTTTCATTCATCCTGTGGATATGTCCGTAGAACTGCATTCTTCTTTTCCTTATTGTATCCGTAATCTTGTCTGTGTATTTGTATGATTCTAATGTTGGTGTCTTCTTCCAGATTCCTTGCTCTTGTATCGGGCCAAAAATTTTCCTGACAATTTTCCTTTCTTGTTTCTCTATTTCTTTGATTTTAGTTTCCCACCTATTTGTGTTGTATCAGATGCCTACAGTGCCTCCGGAAGTACGACAGTGTAGTAGTGCCTCAATTTTGCGTCAATGGATATGGACTTCTTGTTATAATAGTTCCACGTGAGTTTATATGCTTTCTGTATTTTTTTATTCTTTCCTCATTGGCCTTTAGGTTGATCCCTGATGGCTAGATGATTTCTCCCAGGTGCTTAAAATGTGGTACTTGTACGATTTTCCCATGGGTTGTCACAATAGGCAATTTGTCTTGTGGCACTCTTTCTATGTACTGGGTTTTCTCATATGAGATTTACAGGCCAGTTCTTTGTGCAATTTCGTGTAACTTCTCTATGGCGTTAGTGGCTTGTTTTCTATTATTTGTTAGGATTGCAAGGTCATCCGCAAAAGCTAAACACTTTACATTGAATCTATTATCTTTTCTAATGCCAATTTTGATTCCTTTGACTTCTTTTTCCCATGTCCTGAAAATTTTTTCAGGAATGATATTAAAGACCAATGGTGAAAGTCCGTCACCCTGTCGTACTCCAGTTTGGATTTCAAATGGTTCCGAGATATCCCTCATAAATTTAACCTTGGAGACTGTGTCAGTTAATGTTTCCCGAATGATTGCTCTTGTCTTTCTGTCAACGCTGAATTCTTCCAGCGTCTTGCAGAGCGCTACTCTGTCTATTGAGTCGTAGGCCTTTTTAAAATCTACAAAAGTAACCGCTTTGTTTCGGGTGTTTCTCATCTGGAGAATCATTTTCAGATTCCAGACCTGCTCTATGCATGATCGTCCCTTGCGAAAACCAGCCCGGTATTCTCCTATTTGTGGGTCAGCTTGTTCTTCTAATCTATTCATGACAACTTTTGATAGGATTTTATATGTGACCGGTACGAGTGAGATACCCCTGTAATTTTTTGGTTCAGTTTTGTCCCCTTTTTTGTGGAGTGGATGGATGAGTGCGCATTTCCATTCAGAGGGAATCTGTTCTGTTTCCCAGATGTTTAATATGATTTTGCGAATTTTTCCTGTTAATCTTACATTATTTAGTTTCCATAGCTCTGCAATAATTCCATCTTCTCCTGGGGCTCTATTGTTTTTCAGTGTCTTGATAATTTCTACTATTTCGTTGATGGTTGGCGGTTTAGTGTCAGGATTTGGTGTAGACGTCTCGTAGTGAATATCCTCTGTAGGTCTTTCGCAGTTGAGAAGTTTGTTGAAATAGTCTGCGAGGATTTGGCAGTTATGCTTCGTGTTAGTTTCTAGTGAACCATCCGGTTTCTTGAAACAAAGATTGGGTGGCTGGTATCCTGCAATATGTTCTTTAAACGTCTTATAAAAATTCCTGGTGTTGTTCTTCTTAAAATCTTGTTCTATCTCATCTAGTCGCCGTTTGTCATAATTTCTTTTTTCCCTCCGAATAGTTTTCGAAGTTTGTTTTCAGATTACTAGAAATTGTTGCCATTTTTCTGATGTTTTGTGACTATTGAAGCTTTTCCAAGCATTGGTCCTTTCTTCTATTGCTTGGTCAGATATTATATTCCACCACCTGTGTTTTCTCCTTCTCGGGGGGTGACCCAATTTCATCGTGGATTTGAGGACGTCCACAAGTTCTGTCCAGTTTGTGATGTTTGTCTGACTAATTTCCTGTAAGATGTTTTCCTTGTTGAGTTTTACGTATTCGGGGTCTGGTCTCAGCACTTTGTTTAGTTTTGGCTTTCTTCTATTGGGTTGTAATCAGGTCTTTATCTGTAGAAGATGGTGGTCTGAGTCAAAAAATCCTCTTCTCGTTTTCACATTCAGAATTTCTGCTGTGTTACTCTTGGAGATGACAACATGGTCTATCTGGAATTCACCCAACATTGTGTTGGGCGACTTCAAAGTATACACTCTCTTGTTGGGTTTTTTGAATTGTGTTGACATAATTACGAGGCCGAAATTTTCGCAAAAGCTTATCAATCTTTCCCCATTCTTGTTAGTTCTCTTGTGAGCTGTATGGATTCTGGTGATTTTCCTATATTTTTTCTCTTTACCTAATTGTGCGTTAAAGTCGCCAAACAAGATTATTACATGGTGTTTGGCAATTTTGTTTGTCGTCTCTTCAAGGTCATTCCAGAAGTCATCCACTTTCTGGCGGTTATTCTTGTTATAGTTATTTGTAGATGCGTGTGCGTTGATCAAGGTATATGTTTTGTTGGCTGATTTGACGGAGAGCGTTGATATACGTTCTGAGGCAGACTGGAAGTCAATGACAGAGTCGCTGATAGATTTGTAGACTGCAAATGCTGTGCCAAACTGTTTGAGTCCTTTCTCATTAGTTTTAACTGCTGGTTTTCCTTTGTAGATCCTGTAGTTGTCTGTATCAAAATGTTTTTCGTCCGTAAATCGTGTTTCCTGGATTGCAAGGATTTTGATCTGGAATTTTTGTAGCACGTCTGTAAGTTGTTTGATCTTGCCCAGTTTGAAAACAGTATTAGTATTAAGTGTACCGATGAAGTGTCTTTGATTTGTGTGTAATAATTTGGACGTCGTCTGGTTCTCAACCTTAGGCGTAACATGATGCTCCTGGTCCCCTGGAATCCGATGACCAGGTAAAGCCAGCCTTGCGACTGGTGCCCGGGGTAGTGGATTCATTCCTTGTGTTATCATCATGTTTGGTTTTCAAGTTGAAAACTAACTTGGTGGTGGTCCTTCCGAGGAAAGATCACGAGGAATACGACTTGATTGTTTAGATCAAGAAGGTTGCTGGAGCCGCACCATCTAGGCGAACAGACGCTGACCCCTAACCGCTGGATACCATGCAGACGTTAGTGGATTTCGGTTGATAGTTTTGGTCCACCCCTGGTATTTTATTTCCCCGGTACCCTCCATATCTGGAGAGCATTCCCCTATCCGCCACCTGGGGTGGCGCCCGATGGGAGACTATCAACTCCACACGGATTAGTTATTACTATTATTATTATTACAGATCATGATATGATGGTGGACGAGTACATGCTGGTATTCCATTATGCACTAGTGCCTCAGCAGCAGCAGTCACTATCAAGAGAATGTCTTTGACTTATTGGAGCCACTGTCAATCAACTATTCTATAGCACAGCAACAGGAGCATAAATCTGAATATTAGGTAATTGCTAGCAGAATACCGCTATTCACTAATATGTACAGTTTGACTGGAAGTGTTTCTAAATGTGGTTATGTGAGACTAGTACCTATAGTGACATTTACGTGATGATTGAAACAGACAACTTTAAACATATTGGTACTGAAGTACAGTATGCATGGTGTGAATGGAACTCTCTGTGAAGCATGATAGAGACTATAACCACAACATAACTCTATTAACATCATACTGCTTAGAAATTCCGATGGAATGTTATCTATTCTTCTGTCTTATTTGATTTCAAGTCGTAAAAAGCTCTTGTAAATTCTGATTCTATGGATACCCTGTATCATCTATATGGTCTCCTGCTTTTCCTTCCATTACGTCATCACATCAGGTCTTCCCCTTATAGAGGCCTTCACTGTTCTCTTTTCTCCTATCTGCTATCTCTTCAGCATTTAACAGTGGGATTTCCACTGCACTTTGCACTACGCTGAGTCAGTTCTCCCGACAATCATTTCCTTTTCGATATCTTTAGACTTTTCTTGTAGGCATTTCGCCGTAATTTCCCTTCACTTCCTATATATTGCGTTCCTAAGTGACTTGCATTTCAGTATCCTTAAATTTCATCAATCATTTGTGTATTTGATTCTTTCTTCTGTCATTCAAGGTTTCTTTATAGTTACTTTCTTTGTACCTACGTTTTCTAATCCAAAATCTGTGTTGCCCTTTTTTAGAGTTGTCCATTTCTTTTCAGCTGAACTGTCTACTGAGCTATCCATTATATCAGTATCTGCATCCTTAGAGAACTTCAAGCCTATTCTTTATTTCATAATTCGTCCCACTTCTTTGCGCAATGCTACTTCACGACTAGTCTCTTAAACTTTAGCTTACTCTTCTTCTTCTTACTTCGTATAGGCCAACTAAGGGCCACAACATTCAACTATTGCGTTTGGAGTGGACTTTCGTTTTTCCAGTAGTTACGCATCCGCTGGCTGTGTTGTTCCTTCCTCTCCTATGTTCAGACGGCACCAGTCTTCCTTTCTTGGTAGTCTGTTCTGGAACCTCTTTTGTCTAAGCTTCTTCTTGAGTACCGTCCGATCCTTCAAATTTCCTTCTGTTATTCCCAGTTCCTGAAGATCTTTCTCCACTTTGATCAACCATAGTGACTTTCTCTTCCTCTTCTGCCAGTAACAGAGAAGCTAGTTGGTCAGTCTGTCACGATGCATCCCGTAAACGTATGCATAAAATGCTAGACGCTTTTTCCTAGCTACATCTGCGATTCTTTCACAGTACCCGTAGAGCTCTCGGTTCGGTCGCCTTTTATAATTGTCGCCTTCCATGACTGGCCCCAGTATCTTCCTCATTACCTTTCTCTCCTGGATTTCGAGGTTTCCAGTAAGTCCCTTCCTATTAAGTATTAATCATTCTGAATTATATAAGGCTTCAGAACAGATGACTGTCTGGTAGTTCTTCAGTTTAGTGCTACGGGAGAGACATTTTTTATTATTAGTGTTCTTGGTCAGCTGGTATGCCAGCTGTAGCTTGTTGATTCGAGTTGATAGTGCTGTTCCTTCAGATAGATTAGGTTCCAGCCATTCTCCCAAGTACGTAAACATGTTGGTTTTCTTCATCTCTCCCTGGTGTAGACGCAGTGTATTAAGAGATTCACGTATGTTCGTGATGTACAGTGTTGTTTCAAGTGATACATGAAGCCCAACCTTTGTCGCTTGCTGTCTGAGAACGTATAGTTGTTTCACTGAAGTTTCCATTGAATCTGATAGAAGTACTAGGTCATCGGCAAATGCCAGGCAATCAACATTGAGCCCACTGCACTTATGTCCCAAGAGATACCATTTGGAATCGCCTCTCGAGCTAACCCTTATGCCACTCTTTTATTACCTTTTCCAGGGTATAGTTGAATTGGAGAGGGGACAGACCATCTCCTTGTCATACTCCCGATTTGATTTCAAAACTATCTGACAGGATATCTCTGAACTTTACTCGTGATGTGGTGTTGCTTAAAGTCTTTTGGATAAGGCTGTGAGTCTTCTCACCTAGCCGTAGTTCTTGCAGGATCTCCATGAGGGTAGGTCTATCAACTGAGTCATATGCCTTCTTTAAGTCAACGAAGATGACAGCATACTTCTTACCAGCCATTTTCACTTGTAGCACTGACTTCAAGTTCAGTATCTGTTCAGTGCAAGAGCATCCTCTTCTAAATCCTGCCTGGTATTCCCCTAGCTGTGGGTCCAGTTGAGGTTCGGCTCTGTTTAGTAAGGCCTTGGAGAAAATCTTGTATGTCACAGATACCAATGAGATTCCTCGATAATTACTGATGTCAGTCAAGTCCTCTTTCTTGTGTAAGGAATGAATCAAGGCAGAGGTCCTGTCACTAGTCTCCCACATGCTTCCATAGTTCAGCCACTATTGAGTCTCCTCCTGATGCATTGTTGTTTTTCAAGGACTGGGTGATTTCTAGTAGTTCTTCTTTCGTCGGTGGTTGCGAGTTTGGATGCTTGGTGCTCTCCTGGTAATCAAATAATGTGTCAGGTGAGTCGTATTCAGCAGATTCTCGAAGTACACAGCCAGAAGGCAGTCGTCTGTATCGTTGTAGGCTAGCTTCCCATCTGGTCCTCTGAGGTGAAGACTAGGTGGACAGTAGTGGCTTAGGTTCCGTTTAAAACTTCTGTAGAAATTCCTGGTGTTGTTTTACTTGAAGTCGTCATCCAGTTGCGTCAATTGGTCTTTTGTGAACCGCCGTTGTCTGATGGTTCTAGCAGTTACATTTCGTTGTTCTATAAACTTGTCTCTCTTCCCTTGTTTCTTCTGCGAGTTCCAATTCAGCCAGGCCATCTGTCTCAGCATCACTGCTTCCTAACAGGTAGTCGTCCACCTGCCACGTTTCTTTTGTCTCAGTAATGGTGCAGTCTCTGTGGCCACTTTCACTATGTTGTTCCTCAATTCATCCCAATCTCTACTTTCCAGAGTTTCCAATTTCTCTGCGAATTGGTTGCAAGTTCCAAGTTTTTCTATATCTAACAGTAAGCTTGAGTGACTTGATTCTCTTAGTGTTCCTAGGCGGAATTCTCAGTTTTATTTTGGAGAGGTAGTCGTCAGAGTACAAATTTGCTCCTCTCAACACCTTTACATTGTTCATCTCTCTATGGGATTTCCTGGAGATGGAAAGATCAATCTGAAATTCTCCCAAGAGGTTGTTGGGTGACGTCCAGGTCATCAGCTCCTTTGGTAGTCCCTAGAAGGCCGCTGACTTCATTACCAACTTGAAAGATTTTCAGAGTGCCACAAGACGCTCTCCATTGCTGTTGGTCCGTTTGTGGGTTGGGCATTCTCCTATGATGTCTCTAAATTTACGCTCTTTCCAGAGCTGCGCGTTGGAATCGCCAACTAGGATAATTGTGTGACGTTTTGGGACCTTGCTGACAGTGTCCTCTAGTTCTTCCCAAAACTTGTCAGTATTCTCCGCGTTACGCCTGTTGTCCACATTGATTGGTGCGTGAGCGTTTACTACTGTGTAGATCTTGTTTGCGCACCGTAACGTTATTGGAGACACTTGACTATTGAGCGAGATGAAGTCAATTACTGAACCGAGCATCCTATGGCTTACAATGAACCAGGTCCCCAGGTGTGGAACATTCTTCATTTTCCTGCATCTTACCTTTCCTTTGAAAATGCCATAGCCCTCTGAATCAAAGGCATGTTCATCTGTATACCTCATTTCCTGTGTTGCTGTGAACAGTATCTAGTGGTGAGTCAATGTGTCTGTGAAAAGTTTCAGTTTGCCTACTTTGAGTAGCGAGTTGATGCTCAATGTGGCAAGGTAGTTCTCTTGCTTGTGTCTGATTTTCTTGTTGGTGGTTCCAGGACGCTCCGACTCGTCCTGCAAGCATATTGGTGTGGGCTTCCCAGAATCCAAAGGCCCACAGACAGCGCCAAAGGCAGAGGTGGATTTGATACCACTTGGGGTAATTACTTCCGTGAGGTTGTCCTCCATGCTTTAGTTGTAGATTGTCTTGGGGGACCAGAGGTTGTGGGTTCCGGTAGGTTTACTTAGGGTTTCTTCCAGGTGACTGGTTGACTTCCCAGGCTGAGGAGACCAATCTTCCTACGGTGGTTCTTCTGCCTTCCTTGCCGTTGGGATGATGCCAATCATCTTCGTCCGCCTCCGAAGCCGTTGAACAGTTTTCACATGTACCCTAGCCAGGGGACCTTACAGGAAGCTAACAGCCAGGCCAGCTGGACCCTGTTTTTTTTATAAGGAGTAACAGTTACTCCTCCTGCTCCTCCTTGCTCTACTCCTGCACTTAGATGCCCCTGGCTTGCGACCAGTATAGCGGTGTTAGCATATTCTTCAAGATTTCTAAATTTTTATCTATATCTGCTCCTGGGTACCCTTTATAATCCAGTATCTTGTATTGGCTTCTCTGATTGACCATTATGTAATCGAACTGAAATCTTCCCATATCTCCCGGTCATTTCCTAGTAAACCTCTTTCTCTCGTGAATTTTGTACAGAATGTTCGCTGTTACTAGCTGAAATTTACCGCAGGACTTCCTTGTCTCTGTTTCCTAGTACCAAGCCCATTTCTCCCGAAATCTTTCCTTATACTATTTGATCTAAAACCGCATATAAATTCCCCATCACTATTAGGTTTTTCTCTCCCTTTAGGTACTGAATCACCCGTTCAGTATTTTCATATACTCTCTCTCTTTCTTCATATTATTCTTGCGACGTCAGCCCTTGTTGTCGGTGTTTGTTTGCTGAAAATCCTGAAGAGAATAAAGCTATCACTGAAGAGTTCATAGGAACTCACTCTCTGTTCTACTTTCCTACTCAAAACTAATACTATTCCAGTTATACAATTAACTGCTAGTGTTAATGTTACTCTATACTAGCCTGATCAGAAATCGTTGCCTCCTTCCCACTTTTATTCGCTGACTCTACTATATATTAACTGAGCCTCAGAATTCCCCTTTTCAGATCCTCGAGGTTCCCTATCACGTTAAAACATCTGACATTCCACGCCACGTTTCGTAAAACAGTACCCTTTCTTTGAATATTCGATCTTTTTCTCATGCTCGCCTTCCCCTTGGCAGTCCCATTCCGGAGATCCGAATGGTGAAATAGAAAGGAAGGATTTTCCTACGGGGATATTATCATGACACTTACTCTATTAAATACACATTATGCGTATTCAACGCAGTGGTTTCCATTGCCTTTGCATCCTCACGTCGTTGATCATTGCTGATTTGTCTCCCTTGTATATGCAGTTTGCAAAACAAACTATGGTGGTCACACAACCGAGAATGCTTGTACGTTTTATGCAGAATATGCTTTATTGTCTGCAAGTGAGTATCCACCTATGTTAGGAATTTATATTTTTGCCGGTACTGAGCGGCCAGCAATCGGTATTAATGGTAAAAGTACCGTGCGAGTGCGGGCCTGACAGTGCAGAGAATGGAGACACAAAAACAAGTACACTTTCCAGATGAAGTGTGTACATCAGTTCCCATGTTAAATGGTTGGGACTTTACTGTATACAAAGAGGTTACATTGGGACATGGCAGAAGGTTGTCGTGGAAAACTTCCGCTTCCAACAATCTGCTGATGAAGCATCTAAAATTATTTCTCCAATTCTTCATGAGCTGCAAAGACAACAAATGTTAAAGATATGAATAAATGAATACAAAGTTTTTTTATTACTTAGTTAAATTTATTATTTAAATTTTCTGTTTATTTATTATATGTCTTTACTATCATTAATTATTAACTATTTGTTTAAATTGTACCTAGTATTCCTGCAAGAAAGGATATTGCGGAGACTTGGCTTAGCCGCAACCTGTGGGATGTTTCCAGAATGAGATTTTCACTCTGCAGTGCACACTCCGCTGCTAGCGAAAGGCAACGGTCTGGCACACAGTCTTCATCTGTCAGGAAGTTTCATATCAGTGCACACTCCGCTGCAGAGTGAAACTCTCATTCTGGAAACATCCCCCCAGGCTGTGGCTAAGCCATGTCTCCGAAATATCCATTCTTCCAGGAATGCTAGTTCTGCAAGTTTCGCAGGAGAGCTCCTGTGAAGTTTGGAACGGAGGAGATGAGGTACTGGCTGAAATAAAGCTGTGAGGACGAGGAGTGAGTCGTGCTTGGGTGGCCCACGAATGATAAATGTTCCGGGTTCGACTCTCGGTCCGGCACACACTTGTAATTCATCAGAAAGTTTCATACCCCTATCCTCTCTACCATTCAAGCCACATAATCGACGTGTATGGCTCTCCTGGTGTTGACAGAAAATCATTTGGTAGATGGAGGGCACGTCGTGGTCTTCAGTGATGAAAGTAGATTCCGACCATTAGCAAATCATGGTAATTTTCACTTACAAAGTGGACGTTGTGAGCACTGACTCGTTGACTCGTAGACTACATTCTCATTCTTCTGACACTCTTCCTCCCCCCCCCCCCCCCCCTGCAGTTCGACAGGGAAAGACTCAGTCTGTGCTGGGCTACTGGATAGGATGTATGTAAGTCTTCATTTTGTATGCATTGTTTATTTAAGCAGTTTGATTTGTCATAGACTGTAGCTCAATCCAGTGTGTTCACTATGTGGTCCAGAGTCGGAATGATCTAGCCCTCTCTCCACTCCTGAGATGTTATCCAAGATAGGGGTCGTGTGGAAAATGGTGGACAAAGGACACAGTGTGTGTCCAGCTGCTGGACTGCGAGGACAGAAGTAATTGTTTACTGTGTTAAGCGGATGAGATGTCTGTGCTGGAGAAAGAGAGTTTATTAGCTATAGCCATGCATGTGTGGACTGTGTTGACAGCAATGGTACTTTGTGAAGACAAATGAGCTTCATGAAATAATGAAGATGTCGTAGGAAGAGGCTAAGTTATGCTTTGGAACTCATACTGATAAAAACGAGTGCTGTACCTGTAGATTATTCGATAGCAGTCAGTCAGTCTTCCGAAGTGAGAGAGGCAAGATATTCACCCACTCTGGCATGGGTTGTCTTCCAATGGGTGTGGTTGTAAGGTGGCTATAATTTCGCAACTTACGAGTACTCATCCATATACTTTACCGTGACCTACAAACGCAATTAGGTATCATGTGATAGGTTGTACATCGTATATATGAATATATAATGGAGACTGACATCGTACCATACGTCTTGTAAATAATTGTTAACGCTTAATGCTTGAAAGGTAACGGAGTGACTTTACTATAAAAACGTAGTAATGAATGATTGCCTATAGAAGTTGAGGTTGGATCGACAGTGGAGATGAAAAAGCATGCAGGACTCAAGCTCTGGGTGGAAGGTCAACACAGGTGTTGGTCCTGCTTAAACACAGGAAGTAGCTAGACAGACGCCATGGCACCTGAGCTCTGGAGCACAATAGGATGATGGTCGGCCACTATTGTTGTAGGGGCCGGAAGGATAAACAGATAATACTTCCGAACGCTGAAAATCTTGGACGCAGGTGAGAGGAACGAAGAAGCGGCGCCTTGGAAACCAAGATGGGTTATTTCCAAGGATTTTTACTCAGAAGCGTACCATTGTATGAGCATAGGTTTTTACCGGCAAACTTTCCGCGCTGGACGACAAAATATTAAAATATGGTTGGTCGGTGTTTGGAAGGATCTGTAGAGAGGGAGAATATTCCGTGGTTTCGGGAATATGATTCGTT
The DNA here is from genome assembly GCF_023864345.2 of Schistocerca serialis cubense. Lineage (NCBI taxonomy): Eukaryota > Metazoa > Arthropoda > Insecta > Orthoptera > Acrididae > Schistocerca > Schistocerca serialis. The sequence continues at coordinate 313,860,667 of NC_064641.1, forward strand.
TTCTGAATTACGATGGTGGGGAGCCAAGCCTTGCTGGGAAGCCAGCGGTGGATAGGTCTTCCGTTATGAATGCCCCTGTGTGACGGTCGCTCGATATCAGCTTTGTTGGAACAACCGGTTTCCTGTCTTTGCTCTCAGGAGAGTTTATACTTATGAGGGTAGTCCCAAAAGTAAGGTACATAGACCTGTTTATTTCTACAACGGTTTACATCAGTTTACAGCTTCAACATTTCGCTATTTTTCGACATAATCACAATTTCTGTCGGTGCATTTTTGTAGACGCTGTGGCAGTTTTTGTATGCCCATGTCATACCAGCTCGCCGCCATCTCCGCAACTCTGGCGAGGAAGGATGCCGCCACTGGCGTGATTGTTGCTTGGTCTCAGGGGTAAAGTCGTATGCCTAGGTTTCGTCACCGGT